>NW_027327509.1:0-300000 GCF_047675955.1 Chlorocebus sabaeus
TAACTCTGTGAGATGAATTAACAGAACACAGAGCAGTTTCTCAGAAAGCTTCTTTCCAGTTTTGAACGGAAGTTATTTCCTTTTTCACAATAGCCCTCTATGGGCTTCCAAATATCCCCTTGCCAATTCCACAAGAACAGCCTTAGCGAAAGACTTCTTGAAGGGAAAGATGTAACTCTGTGAGATGAATTAACAGAACACAGAGCAGTTTCTCAGAAAGATTCTTTCCAGTTTTGAACGGAAGGTATTTCCTTTTTCACCATAGCCCTCTATGGGCTTCCAAATATCCCTTTGCCAATTCCACAAGAACAGCCTTAGCGAAAGGCTTCTTGAAGGGAAAGATGTAACTCTGTGAGATGAATTAACAGAACACAGAGCAGTTTCTCAGAAAGCTTCTTTCCAGTGTTGAACGGAAGATATTTCCTTTTTCACCATAGCCCTCTATGGGCTTCCAAATATCCCTTTGCGAATTCCACAAGAACAGCCTTAGCGAAAGGCTTCATGAAGGGAAAGATGTAACTCTGTGAGATGAATTAACAGAACACAGAGCAGTTTCTCAGAAAGCTTCTTTCTAGGTTTGAACGGAAGTTATTTCCTTTTTCACCATAGCCCTCTATGGGCTTCCAAATATCCCTTTGCCAATTCCACAAGAACAGCCTTAGCGAAAGGCTTCTTGAAGGGAAAGATGTAACTCTGTGAGATGAATTAACAGAACACAGAGCAGTTTCTCAGAAAGCTTCTTTCCAGTTTTGAACGGAAGATATTCCCTTTTTCACCATAGCCCTCTATGGGCTTCCAAATATTCCTTTGCCAATTCCACAAGAACAGCCTTAGCGAAAGACTTCTTGAAGGGAAAGATGTAACTCTGTGAGATGAATTAACAGAACACAGAGCAGTTTCTCAGAAAGCTTCTTTCCAGTTGTGAACGGAAGATATTTCCTTTTTCACCATAGCCCTCTATGGGCTTCCAAATATCCCTTTGCCAATTCCACAAGAACAGCCTTAGCGAAAGGCTTCTTGAAGGGAAACATGTAACTCTGTGAGATGAATTAACAGAACACAGAGCAGTTTCTCAGAAAGCTTCTTTCCAGTTTTGAACGGAAGATATTTCCTTTTTCACCATAGCCCTCTATGGGCTTCCAAATATCCCTTTGCCAATTCCACAAGAACAGCCTTAGCGAAAGGCTTCTTGAAGGGAAACATGTATCTCTGTGAGATGAATTAACAGAACACAGAGCAGTTTCCCAGAAAGCTTCTTTCCAGTTTTGAACGGAAGATATTTCCTTTTTCACCATAGCCCTCTATGGGCTTCCAAATATCCCTTTGCCAATTCCACAAGAACAGCCTTAGCGAAAGGCTTCTTGAAGGGAAAGATGTAACTCTGTGAGATGAATTAACAGAACACAGAGCAGTTTCTCAGAAAGCTTCTTTCCAGTTTTGAACGGAAGATATTTCCTTTTTCACCATAGCCCTCTATGGGCTTCCAAGTATCCACTTGCCAATTCCACAGAAACAGCTTTAGCGAAAGGTTTTTTGAAAGGAAAGATGTAACACTGTGAGACGAATTAACAGAACACAGAGCAGTTTCTCAGAAAGCTTCTTTCCAGTTTGGAATGGAAGATATTTCCTTTTTCACCATAGCCCTCTATGGGCTTCCAAATATCCCTTTGCCACTTCCACAAGAACAGCCTTAGCGAAAGGCTTCTTGAAGGGAAAGATTTAACTCTGTGAGATGAATTAACAGAACATAGAGCAGTTTCTCAGAAAGCTTCTTTCCAGTTTTGAACGGAAGATATTTCCTTTTTCTCCATTGCCCTCCATGGGCTTCCAAATATCCCTTTGCGAATTCCACAAGAACAGGCTTAGAGAAAGGCTTCTTGAAGGGAAAGATGTAACTCTGTGAGATGAATTAACAGAACACAGAGCAGTTTCTCAGAAAGCTTCTTTCCAGTTTTGAACGGAAGATATTTCCTTTCTCACCATATCCCTCTATAGGCTTCCAAATATCCCTTTGCCAATTCCACAAGAACAGCCTTAGCGAAAGGCTTCTTGAAGGGAAAGATGCAACTCTGTGAGATGAATGAACAGAACACAGAGCAGTTTCTCAGAAAGCTTCTTTCCAGTGTTGAACGGAAGATATTCCCTTTTTCACCATAGCCCTCTATGGGCTTCCAAATATCCCTTTGCCAATTCCACAAGAGCAGCCTTAGCGAAAGGCTTCTTGAAGGGAAAGATGTACCTCTGTGAGATGAATTAACAGACCACAGAGCAGTTTCTCAGAAAGCTTCTTTCCAGTTTTGAACGGAAGATATTTCCTTTTTCACCATAGCCCTCTATGGGCTTCCAAATATCCCTTTGCCAATTCCACAAGAACAGCCTTAGCGAAAGGCTTCTTGAAGGGAAAGATGTAACTCTGTGAGATGAATTAACGGAACACAGAGCAGTTTCTCGGAAAGCTTCTTTCCAGTTTTGAACGGAAGATATTTCCTTTTTCACCATAGCCCTCTATGGCCTTCCAAATATCCCTTTGCCAATTCCACAAGAACAGCCTTAGCGAAAGGCTTCTTGAAGGGAAAGATGTAACTCTGTGAGATGAATTAACAGAACACAGAGCAGTTTCCCGGAAAGCTTCTTTCCAGTTTTGAACGTTAGATATTTCCTTTTTCACCATAGCCCTCTAAGGGCTTCCAAATATCCCTTTGCCAATTCCACATGAACAGCCTTAGCGAAAGACTTTTTGAAGGGAAAGATGTAACTCTGTGAGATGAATTAACAGAACACAGAGCAGTTTCTCAGAAAGCTTCTTTCCAGTTTTGAACGGAAGATATTTCCTTTTTCACCATAGCCCTCTATGGGCTTCCAAATATCCCTTTGCGAATTCCACAAGAACAGCCTTAGCGAAAGGCTTCTTGAAGGGAAAGATGTAACCCTGTGAGATGAATTAACAGAACACAGAGCAGTTTCTCAGAAAGCTTCTTTCCAGTTGTGAACGGAAGATATTTCCTTTTTCACCATAGCCCTCTATGGGCTTCTAAATATCCCTTTTCGAATTCCACAAGAACAGCCTTAGCGAAAGGTTTCCTGAATGGAAAGATGTAACTCTGTGAGATGAATTAACAGAACACAGAGCAGTTTCTCAGAAAGCTTCTTTCCAGTGTTGAACGGAAGATATTTCCTTTTTCACCATAGCCCTCTATGGGCTTCCAAATATCCTCTTGCCAATTCCACAAGAAGAGCCTTAGCGAAAGGCTTCTTGAAGGGAAAGATGTAACTCTGTGAGATGAATTAACAGAACACAGAGCAGTTTCTCAGAAAGCTTCTTTCCAGTTTTGAACGGAAGATATTTCCTTTTTCACCATAGCCCTCTATGGGCTTCCAAATATCCCTTTGCCAATTCCACAAGAACAGCCTTAGCGAAAGGCTTCTTGAAGGGAAAGATGTAACTCTGTGAGATGAATTAACAGAACACAGAGCACTTTCTCAGAAAGCTTCTTTCCAGTTTTGAACGGAAGATATTTCGTTTTTCACCTTAGCCCTCTATGGGCTTCGAAATATCCCTTTGCCAATTCCACAAGAACAGCCTTAGCGAAAGGCTTCTTGAAGGGAAAGATGTAACTCTGTGAGATGAATTAACAGAACACAGAGCAGTTTCTCAGAAAGCTTCTTTCCAGTTTTGAACGGAAGATATTTCCTTTTTCACCATAGCCCTCTATGGGCTTCCAAATATCCCTTTGCCAATTCCACAAGAAGAGCCTTAGCGAAAGGCTTCTTGAAGGGAAAGATGTAACTCTGTGAGATGAATTAACAGAACACAGAGCAGTTTCCCAGAAAGCTTCTTTCCAGTTTTGAACGGAAGATATTTCCTTTTTTACCTTAGCCCTCTATGTGCTTCCAAATATCCCTTTTCCAATTCCACAAGAACAGCCTTAGCGAAAGGCTTCTTGAAGGGAAAGATGTAACTCTGTGAGATGAATTAACAGAACACAGAGCAGTTTCTCAAAAAGCATCTTTCCAGTTTTAAACGGAAGATATTTCCTTTTTCACCATAGCCCTCTATGGGCTTCCAAATATCCCTTTGCGAATTCCACAAGAACAGCCTTAGCGAAAGGTTTCTTGAAGGGAAAGATGTAACTCTGTGAGATGAATTAACAGAACACAGAGCAGTTTCTCAGAAAGCTTCTTTCCACTTTTGAACGGAAGTTATTTCCTTTTTCACCATAGCCCTCTATGGGCTTCCAAATATCCCCTTGCCAATTCCACAAGAACAGCCTTAGCGAAAGACTTCTTGAAGGGAAAGATGTAACTCTGTGAGATGAATTAACAGAACACAGAGCAGTTTCTCAGAAAGCTTCTTTCCAGTTTTGAACGGAAGATATTTCCTTTTTCACCATAGCCCTCTATGGGCTTCCAAATATCCCTTTGCCAATTCCACAAGAACAGCCTTAGCGAAAGGCTTCTTGAAGGGAAAGATGTAACTCTGTGAGATGAATTAACAGAACACAGAGCAGTTTCTCAGAAAGCTTCTTTCCAGTGTTGAACGGAAGATATTTCCTTTTTCACCATAGCCCTCTATGGGCTTCCAAATATCCCTTTGCGAATTCCACAAGAACAGCCTTAGCGAAAGGCTTCATGAAGGGAAAGATGTAACTCTGTGAGATGAATTAACAGAACACAGAGCAGTTTCTCAGAAAGCTTCTTTCTAGGTTTGAACGGAAGTTATTTCCTTTTTCACCATAGCCCTCTATGGGCTTCCAAATATCCCTTTGCCAATTCCACAAGAACAGCCTTAGCGAAAGGCTTCTTGAAGGGAAAGATGTAACTCTGTGAGATGAATTAACAGAACACAGAGCAGTTTCTTAGAAAGCTTCTTTCCAGTTCTGAACGGAAGATATTCCCTTTTTCACCATAGCCCTCTATGGGCTTCCAAATATCCCTTTGCCAATTCCACAAGAACAGCCTTAGCGAAAGGCTTCCTGAAGAGAAAGATGTAACTCTCTTAGATGAATTAACAGAACACAGAGCAGTTTCTCAGAAAGCTTCTTTCCAGTTTTGAACGGAAGATATTTCCTTTTTCACCATAGCCCTCTATGGGCTTCCAAATATCCCTTTGCCAATTCCACAAGAACAGCCTTAGCGAAAGGCTTCTTGAAGGGAAACATGTAATTCTGTGAGATGAATTAACAGAACACAGAACAGTTTCTCAGAAAGCTTCTTTCCAGTTTTGAACGGAAGATATTTCCTTTTTCACCATAGCCCTCTATGGGCTTCCAAATATCCCTTTACCAATTCCACAAGAACAGCCTTAGCGAAAGGCTTCTTGAAGGGAAAGATGTACATCTGTGAGATGAATTAACAGAACACAGATCAGTTTCTCAGAAAGCTTCTTTCCAGTTTTGAACGGAAGATATTTCCTTTTTCACCATAGCCCTCTAGGGGCTTCCAAGTATCCCCTTGCCAATTCCACAGAAACAGCTTTAGCGAAAGGTTTCTTGAAAGGAAAGATGTAACACTGTGAGACGAATTAACAGAACACAGAACAGTTTCTCAGAAAGCTTCTTTCCAGTTGTGAACGGAAGATATTTCCTTTTTCACTATAGCCCTCTATGGGCTTCCAAATATCCCTTTGCCAATTCCACAAGAACAGCCTTAGCGAAAGGCTTCTTGAAGGGAAAGATGTAACTCTGTGAGATGAATTAACAGAACACAGAGCAGTTTCTCAGAAAGCTTCTTTCCAGTTTGGAACGGAAGATATTTCCTTTTTCACTATAGCCCTCTATGGGCTTCCAAATATCCCTTTGCCAATTCCACAAGAACAGCCTTAGTGAAAGGCTTCTTGAAGGGAAAGATGTAACTCTGTGAGATGAATTAACAGAACACAGAGCAGTTTCTCAGAAAGCTTCTTTCCAGTTTTGAACGGAAGATAATTCCTTTTTCACCATAGCCCTCTATGGGCTTCCAAATATCCCTTCGCCAATTCCACAAGAACAGCCTTAGCGAAAGGCTTCTTGAAGGGAAAGATGTAACTCTGTGAGATGAATTAACAGAACACAGAGCAGTTTCTCAGAAAGCTTCTTTCCAGTTTTGAACGGAAGATATTTCCTTTTTCACCATAGCCCTCTATGGGCTTCTAAATATCCCTTTTCGAATTCCACAAGAACAGCCTTAGCGAAAGGTTTCTTGAATGGAAAGATGTAACTCTGTGAGATGAATTAACAGAACACAGAGGAGTTTCTCAGAAAGCTTCTTTCCAGTTTTGAACGGAAGATATTTCCTTTTTCACCATAGCCCTCTATGGGCTTCCAAATATCCCTTTGCCAATTCCACAAGAACAGCCTTAGCGAAAGGCTTCTTGAAGGGAAAGATGTAACTCTGTGAGATGAATTAACAGAACACAGAGCCGTTTCTCAGAAAGCTTCTTTCCAGTTTTGAACGGAAGATATTTCCTTTTTCACCATAGCCCTCTAGGGGCTTCCAAGTATCCCCTAGCCAATTCCACAGAAACAGCTTTAGCGAAAGGTTTCTTGAAAGGAAAGATGTAACACTGTGAGACGAATTAACAGAACACAGAGCAGTTTCTCAGAAAGCTTCATTCCAGTTTTGAACGGAAGATATTTCCTTTTTCACCATAGCCCTCTATGGGCTTCCAAATATCCCTTTTCCAATTCCACAAGAAGAGCCTTAGCGAAAGGCTTCTTGAAGGGAAAGATGTAACTCTGTGAGATGAATTAACAGAACACAGAGCAGTTTCTCAGAAAGCTTCTTTCCAGTTTTGAACGGAAGATATTTCCTTTTTCACCATAGCCCTCTATGGGCTTCCAAATATCCCTTTGCGAATTCCACAAGAACAGCCTTAGCGAAAGGTTTCTTGAAGGGAAAGATGTAACTCTGTGAGATGAATTAACAGAACACAGAGCAGTTTCTCAGAAAGCTTCTTTCCAGTTTTGAACGGAAGTTATTTCCTTTTTCACCATAGCCCTCTATGGGCTTCCAAATATCCCCTTGCCAATTCCACAAGAACAGCCTTAGCGAAAGACGTCTTGAAGGGAAAGATGTAACTCTGTGAGATGAATTAACAGAACACAGAGCAGTTTCTCAGAAAGCTTCTTTCCAGTTTTGAACGGAAGATATTTCCTTTTTCACCATAGCCCTCTATGGGCTTCCAAATATCCCTTTGCCAATTCCACAAGAACAGCCTTAGCGAAAGGCTTCTTGAAGGGAAAGATGTAACTCTGTGAGATGAATTAACAGAACACAGAGCAGTTTCTCAGAAAGCTTCCTTCCAGTGTTGAACGGAAGATATTTCCTTTTTCACCATAGCCCTCTATGGGCTTCCAAATATCCCTTTGCGAATTCCACAAGAACAGCCTTAGCGAAAGGCTTCATGAAGGGAAAGATGTAACTCTGTGAGATGAATTAACAGAACACAGAGCAGTTTCTCAGAAAGCTTCTTTCTAGGTTTGAACGGAAGTTATTTCCTTTTTCACCATAGCCCTCTATGGGCTTCCAAATATCCCTTTGCCAATTCCACAAGAACAGCCTTAGCGAAAGGCTTCTTGAAGGGAAACATGTAATTCTGTGAGATGAATTAACAGAACACAGAGCAGTTTCTCAGAAAGCTTCTTTCCAGTTTTGAACGGAAGATATTTCCTTTTTCACCATAGCCCTCTATGGGCTTCCAAATATCCCTTTACCAATTCCACAAGAACAGCCTTAGCGAAAGGCTTCTTGAAGGGAAAGATGTACCTCTGTGAGATGAATTAACAGAACACCGATCAGTTTCTCAGAAAGCTTCTTTCCAGTTTTGAACGGAAGATATTTCCTTTTTCACCATAGCCCTCTAGGGGCTTCCAAGTATCCCCTTGCCAATTCCACAGAAACAGCTTTAGCGAAAGGTTTCTTGAAAGGAAAGATGTAACACTGTGAGACGAATTAACAGAACACAGAACAGTTTCTCAGAAAGCTTCTTTCCAGTTGTGAACGGAAGATATTTCCTTTTTCACTATAGCCCTCTATGGGCTTCCAAACATCCCTTTGCCAATTCCACAAGAACAGCCTTAGCGAAAGGCTTCTTGAAGGGAAAGATGTAACTCTGTGAGATGAATTAACAGAACACAGAGCAGTTTCTCAGAAAGCTTCTTTCCAGTTTGGAACGGAAGATATTTCCTTTTTCACCATAGCCCTCTATGGGCTTCCAAATATCCCTTTGCCAATTCCACAAGAACAGCCTTAGCGAAAGGCTTCTTGAAGGGAAAGATGTAACTCTGTGAGATGCATTAACAGAACACAGAGCAGTTTCTCAGAAAGCTTCTTTCCAGTTTTGAACGGAAGATATTTCCTTTTTCACCATAGCCCTCTATGGGCTTCTAAATATCCCTTTTCGAATTCCACAAGAACAGCCTTAGCGAAAGGTTTCTTGAATGGAAAGATGTAACTCTGTGAGATGAATTAACAGAACACAGAGCACTTTCTCAGAAAGCTTCTTTCCAGTTTTGAACGGAAGATATTTCCTTTTTCACCATAGCCCTCTATGGGCTTCCAAATATCCCCTTGCTAATTCCACAAGAACAGCCTTAGCGAAAGGCTTCTTGAAGGGAAAGATGTAACTCTGTGAGATGAATTAACAGAACACAGAGCAGTTTCTCAGAAAGCTTCTTTCCAGTTTTGAACGGAAGATATTTCCTTTTTCACCATAGCCCTCTATGGGCTTCCAAATATCCCTTTGCCAATTCCACAAGAACAGCCTTAGCGAAAGGCTTCTTGAAGGGAAAGATGTAACTCTGTGAGATGAATTAACAGAACACAGAGCAGTTTCTCAGAAAGCTTCTTTCCAGTTTTGAACGGAAGATAATTCCTTTTTCACCATAGCCCTCTATGGGCTTCCAAATATCCCTTTGCCTATTCCACAAGAATAGCCTTAGCGAAAGGCTTCTTGAAGGGAAAGATATAACTCTCTGAGATGAATTAACAGAACACAGAGCAGTTTCTCAGAAAGCTTCTTTCCAGTTTTGAACGGAAGATATTTCCTTTTTCACCATAGCCCTCTAAGGGCTTCTAAATATCCCTTTTCGAATTCCACAAGAACAGCCTTAGCGAAAGGTTTCTTGAATGGAAAGATGTAACTCTGTGAGATGAATTAACAGAACACAGAGCAGTTTCTCAGAAAGCTTCTTTCCAGTTTTGAACGGAAGATATTTCCTTTTTCACCATAGCCCTCTATGGGCTTCCAAATATCCCCTTGCTAATTCCACAAGAACAGCCTTAGCGAGAGGCTTCTTGAAGGGAATGATGTAACTCTGTGAGATGAATTAACAGAACACAGAGGAGTTTCTCAGAAAGCTTCTTTCCAGTTTTGAACGGAAGATATTTCCTTTTTCACCATAGCCCTCTATGGGCTTCCAAATATCCCTTTGCCAATTCCACAAGACCAGCCTTAGCGAAAGGCTTCTTTAAGGGAAAGATGTAACTCTGTGAGATGAATTAACAGAACACAGAGCAGTTTCTCAGAAAGCTTCTTTCCAGTTTTGAACGGAAGATATTTCCTTTTTCACCATAGCCCTCTATGGGCTTCCAAATATCCCTTTGCGAATTCCACAAGAACAGACTTAGTGAAAGGCTTCTTGAAGGGAAAGATGTAACTCTGTGAGATGAATTAACAGAACACAGAGCAGTTTCTCAGAAAGCTTCTTTACAGTTTTGAACGGAAGATAATTCCTTTTTCACCATAGCCCTCTATGGGCTTCCAAATATCCCTTCGCCAATTCCACAAGAACAGCCTTAGCGAAAGGCTTCTTGAAGGGAAAGATGTAACTCTGTGAGATGAATTAAGAGAACACAGAGCAGTTTCTCAGAAAGCTTCTTTCCAGTTTTGAACGGAAGATATTTCCTTTTTCACCATAGCCCTCTATGGGCTTCCAAATATCCCTTTGCCAATTCCACAAGAACAGACTTAGCGAAAGGCTTCTTGAAGGGAAAGATGTAACTCTGTGAGATGAATTAACAGAACACAGAGCAGTTTCTCAGAAAGCTTCTTTCCAGTTTTGAACGGAAGATCTTTCCTTTTTCACCATAGCCCTCTATGGGCTTCCAAATATCCCTTTGCGAATTCCATAAGAACAGCCTTAGTGAAAGGCTTCTTGAAGGGAAAGATGTAACTCTGTGAGATGAATTAACAGAACACAGAGCAGTTTCTCAGAAAGCTTCTTTCCAATTTTGAACGGAAGATAATTCCTTTTTCACCATAGCCCTCTATGGGCTTCCAAATATCCCTTTGCCAATTCCACAAGAACAGCCTTAGCGAAAGGCTTCTTGAAGGGAAAGATGTAACTCTGTGAGATGAATTAACAGAACACAGAGCAGTTTCTCATAAAGCTTCTTTCCAGTTTTGAACGGAAGATATTTCCTTTTTCACCATAGCCCTCTATGGGCTTCCAAATATCCCTTTGCCTCTTCCACAAGAATAGTCTTAGCGAAAGGCTTCTTGAAGGGAAAGATATAACTCTCTGAGATGAATTAACAGAACACAGAGCAGTTTCTCAGAAAGCTTCTTTCCAGTTTTGAACGGAAGATATTTCCTTTTTCACCATAGCCCTCTATGGGCTTCCAAATATCCCTTTGCCAATTCCACAAGAACAGCCTTAGCGAAAGGCTTCTTGAAGGGATAGATGTAACTGTGTGAGATGAATTAACAGAACACAGAGCAGTTTCTCAGAAAGCTTCTTTCCAGTTTTGAACGGAAGGTATTTCCTTTTTCACCATAGCCCTCTATGGGCTTCCAAATATCCCTTTGCCAATTCCACAAGAACAGCCTTAGCGAAAGGCTTCTTGAAGGGAAAGATGTAACTCTGTGAGATGAATTAACAGAACACAGAGCAGTTTCTCAGAAAGCTTCTTTCCAGTGTTGAACGGAAGATATTCCCTTTTTCACCATAGCCCTCTATGGGCTTCCAAATATCCCTTTGCCAATTCCACAGGACAGACTTAGCGAAAGGCTTCTTGAAGGGAAAGATATAACTCTCTGAGTTGAATTAACAGAACACAGAGCAGTTTCTCAGAAAGCTTCTTACCAGTTTTGAACGTAAGATATTTCCTTTTTCTCCATAGCCCTCTACGGGCTTCCAAATATCCCTTTGCCAATTCCACAAAAACAGCCTTAGCGAAAGGCTTCTTGAAGGGAAAGATGTAACTCTGTGAGATGAATTAACAGAACACAGAGCAGTTTCTCAGAAAGCTTCTTTCCAGTTTTGAACGGAAGATATTTCCTTTTTCACCATAGCCCTCTATGGGCTTCCAAGTATCCCCTTGCCAATTCCACAGAAACAGCTTGAGCGAAAGGTTTCTTGAAAGGAAAGATGTAACACTGTTGGACGAATTAACAGAACACAGAGAAGTTTCTCAGAAAGCTTCTTTCCAGTTTTCAACGGAAGATATTTCCTTTTTCACCATAGCCCTCTATGGGCTTCCAAATGTCTCTTTGCCAATTCCACAAGAACAGCCTTAGCGAAAGGCTTCTTGAAGGGAAAGATGTAACTCTGTGAGATGAATTAACAGACCACAGAGCAGTTTCTCAGAAAGCTTCTTTCCAGTTTTGAACGGAAGGTATTTCCTTTTTCACCATAGCCCTCTATGGGCTTCCAAATATCCCTTTTCCAATTCCACAAGACCAGCCTTAGCGAAAGGCTTCTTGAAGGGAAAGATGTAACTCTGTGAGATGAATTAACAGAACACAGAGCAGTTTCTCAGAAAGCTTCTTTCCAGGTTTGAACGGAAGTTATTTCCTTTTTCACCATAGCCCTCTATGGGCTTCCAAATATCCCTTTGCCAATTCCACAAGAACAGCCTTAGCGAAAGGCTTCTTGAAGGGAAAGATGTAACTCTGTGAGATGAATTAACAGAACACAGAGCAGTTTCTCAGAAAGCTTCTTTCCAGTTTTGAACGGAAGATATTTCCTTTTTCACCATAGCCCTCTATGGGCTTCCAAATATCCCTTTGCCAATTCCACAAGAACAGCCTTAGCGAAAGGCTTCTTGAAGGGAAAGATGTAACTCTGTGAGATGAATTAACAGAACACAGAGCAGTTTCCCGGAAAGCTTCTTTCCAGTTTTGAACGGAAGATATTTCCTTTTTCACCATAGCCCTCTATGGGCTTCCAAATATCCCTTTGCCAATTCCACAAGAACAGCCTTAGCGAAAGACTTCTTGAAGGGAAAGATGTAACTCTGTGAGATGAATTAACAGAACACAGAGCAGTTTCTCAGAAAGCTTCTTTCCAGTTTTGAACGGAAGATATTTCCTTTTTCACCATAGCCCTCTATGGGCTTCCAAATATCCCTTTGCGAATTCCACAAGAACAGCCTTAGCGAAAGGTTTCTTGAAGGGAAAGATGTAACTCTGTGAGATGAATTAACAGAACAAAGAGCAGTTTCTCAGAAAGCTTCTTTCCAGTTTTGAACGGAAGATATTTCCTTTTTCACCATAGCCCTCTAGGCGCTTCGAAACATCCCCTTGCCAATTCCACAAGAACAGCCTTAGCGAAAGACTTCTTGAAGGGAAAGATGTAACTCCGTGAGATGAATTCACAGAACACAGAGCAGTTTCTCAGAAAGCTTCTTTCCAGTTTTGAACGGAAGATATTTCCTTTTTCACCATAGCCCTCTATGGGCTTCCAAATATCCCTTTGCCAATTCCACAAGAACAGCCTTAGCGAAAGGCTTCTTGAAGGGAAAGATGTAACTCTGTGAGATGAATTAACAGAACACAGAGCAGTTTCTCAGAAAGCTTCTTTCCAGTTTTGAACGGAAGATATTTCCTTTTTCACCATAACCCTCTATGGGCTTCCAAGTATCCACTTGCCTATTCCACAGAAACAGCTTTAGCGATAGGTTTCTTGAAATGAAAGATGTAACACTGTTGGACGAATTAACAGAACACAGAGAAGTTTCTCAGAAAGCTTCTTTCCAGTTTTGAACGGAAGATATTTCCTTTTTCACCATAGCCCTCTTTGGGCTTCCAAATATCCCTTTGCCAATTCCACAAGAACAGCCTTAGCGAAAGGATTCATGAAGGGAAAGATGTAACTCTGTGAGATGAATTAACAGAACACAGAGCAGTTTCTCAGAAAGCTTCTTTCCAGTTTTGAACGGAAGATATTTCCTTTTTCACCATAGCCCTCTATGGGCTTCCAAATATCCCTTTGCCAATTCCACAAGAACAGACTTAGCGAAAGGCTTCTTGAAGGGAAAGATATAACTCTCTGAGCTGAATTAACAGAACACAGAGCAGTTTCTCAGAAAGCTTCTTTCCAGTTTTGAACGGAAGATATTTCCTTTTTCACCATAGCCCTCTGTGGGCTTCCAAATATCCCTTTGCCAATTCCACAAGAACAGCCTTAGCGAAAGGCTTCTTGAAGGGAAAGATGTAACTATGTGAGATGAATTAACAGAACACAGAGCAGTTTCTCAGAAAGCTTCTTTCCAGTTTTGAACAGAAGATATTTCCTTTTTCACCATAGCCCTCTATGGGCTTCCAAATATCCCTTTGCGAATTCCACAAGAACAGCCTTAGCGAAAGGATTCATGAAGGGAAAGATGTAACTCTGTGAGATGAATTAACAGAACACAGAGCAGTTTCTCAGAAAGCTTCTTTCCAGTTTTGAACGGAAGATATTTCCTTTTTCACCATAGCCCTCTATGGGCTTCCAAATATCCCTTTGCCAATTCCACAAGAACAGCCTTAGCGAAAGGCTTCTTGAAGGGAAAGATGTAACTCTGTGAGATGAATTAACAGACCACAGAGCAGTTTCTCAGAAAGCTTCTTTCCAGTTTTGAACGGAAGGTATTTCCTTTTTCAACATAGCCCTCTATGGGCTTCCAAATATCCCTTTGCCAATTCCACAAGACCAGCCTTAGCGAAAGGCTTCTTGAAGGGAAAGATGTAACTCTGTGAGATGAATTAACAGAACACAGAGCAGTTTCTCAGAAAGCTTCTTTCCAGTGTTGAACGGAAGATATTTCCTTTTTCACCATAGCCCTCTATGGGCTTCCAAATATCCCTTTGCCAATTCCACAAGAACAGCCTTAGCGAAAGGCTTCTTGAAGGGAAAGATGTAACTCTGTGAGATGAATTAACAGAACACAGAGCAGTTTCCCGGAAAGCTTCTTTCCAGTTTTGAACGGAAGATATTTCCTTTTTCACCATAGCCCTCTATGGGCTTCCAAATATCCCTTTGCCAATTCCACAAGAACAGCCTTAGAGAAAGACTTCTTGAAGGGAAAGATGTAACTCTGTGAGATGAATTAACAGAACACAGAGCAGTTTCTCAGAAAGCTTCTTTCCAGTTTTGAACGGAAGATATTTCCTTTTTCACCATAGCCCTCTATGGGCTTCCAAATATCCCTTTGCCAATTCCACAAGAACAGCCTTAGCGAAAGGCTTCTTGAAGGGAAAGATGTAACTCTGTGAGATGAATTAACAGAACACAGAGCAGTTTCTCAGAAAGCTTCTTTCCAGTTTTGAACGGAAGATATTTCCTTTTTCACCATAGCCCTCTATGGGCTTCCAAATATCCCTTTGCGAATTCCACAAGAACAGCCTTAGCGAAAGGATTCATGAAGGGAAAGATGTAACTCTGTGAGATGAATTAACAGAACACAGAGCAGTTTCTCTGAAAGCTTCTTTCCAGTTTTGAACGGAAGATATTTCCTTTTTCACCATAGCCCTCTTTTGGCTTCCAAATATCCCTTTGCCAAATCCACAAGAACAGCCTTAGCGAAAGGCTTCTTGAAGGGAAAGATATAACTCTCTGAGTTGAATTAACAGAACACAGAGCAGTTTCTCAGAAAGCTTCTTTCCAGTTTTGAACGGAAGATATTTCCTTTTTCACCATAGCCCTCTATGGGCTTCCAAATATCCCTTTGCCAATTCCACAAGAACAGCCTTAGCGAAAGGCTTCTTGAAGGGAAAGATGTAACTCTGTGAGATGAATTAACAGAACACAGAGCAGTTTCTCAGAAAGCTTCTTTCCAGTTTTGAACGGAAGATATTTCCTTTTTCACCATAGCCCTCTATGGGCTTCCAAGTATCCACTTGCCAATTCCACAGAAACAGCTTTAGCGATAGGTTTCTTGAAAGGAAAGATGTAACACTGTTGGGCGAATTAACAGAACACAGAGCAGTTTCTCAGAAAGCTTCTTTCCAGTTTTGAACGGAAGATATTTCCTTTTTCACCATAGCCCTCTTTGGGCTTCCAAATATCCCTTTGCCAATTCCACAAGAACAGCCTTAGCGAAAGGATTCATGAAGGGAAAGATGTAACTCTGTGAGATGAATTAACAGAACACAGAGCAGTTTCTCAGAAAGCTTCTTTCCAGTTTTGAACGGAAGATATTTCCTTTTTCACCATAGCCCTCTATGGGCTTCCAAATATCCCTTTGCCAATTCCACAAGAAGAGCCTTAGCGAAAGGCTTCTTGAAGGGAAAGATGTAACTCTGTGAGATGAATTAACAGAACACAGAGCAGTTTCCCAGAAAGCTTCTTTCCAGTTTTGAACGGAAGATATTTTTTTTTTACCTTAGCCCTCTATGGGCTTCCAAATATCCCTTTTCCAATTCCACAAGAACAGCCTTAGCGAAAGGCTTCTTGAAGGGAAAGATGTAACTCTGTGAGATGAATTAACAGAACACAGAGCAGTTTCTCAAAAAGCATCTTTCCAGTTTTAAACGGAAGATATTTCCTTTTTCACCATAGCCCTCTATGGGCTTCCAAATATCCCTTTGCCAATTCCACAAGAACAGCCTTAGCGAAAGGTTTCTTGAAGGGAAAGATGTAACTCTGTGAGATGAATTTACAGAACACAGAGCAGTTTCTCAGAAAGCTTCCTTCCAGTTTTGAATCTAAGATATTTCCTTTTTCACCATAGCCCTCTATGGGCTTCCAAATATCGCCTTGCCAATTCCACAAGAACAGCCTTAGCGAAAGGCTTCTTGAAGGGAAAGATGTAACTCTGTGAGATGAATTAACAGAACACAGAGCAGTTTCTCAGAAAACTTCTTTCCAGTTTTGAACGGAAGATATTTCCTTTTTCACCATAGCCCTCTATGGGCTTCCAAATATCCCTTTGCGAATTCCACAAGAACAGCCTTAGCGAAAGGTTTCTTGAAGGGAAAGATGTAACTCTGTGAGATGAATTAACAGAACAAAGAGCAGTTTCTCAGAAAGCTTCTTTCCAGTTTTGAACGGAAGATATTTCCTTTTTCACCATAGCCCTCTAGGCGCTTCGAAATATCCCCTTGCCAATTCCACAAGAACAGCCTTAGCGAAAGACTTCTTGAAGGGAAAGATGTAACTCCGTGAGATGAATTCACAGAACACAGAGCAGTTTCTCAGAAAGCTTCTTTCCAGTTTTGAACGGAAGATATTTCCTTTTTCACCATAGCCCTCTATGGGCTTCCAAATATCCCTTTGCCAATTCCACAAGAACAGCCTTAGCGAAAGGCTTCTTGAAGGGAAAGATGTAACTCTGTGAGATGAATTAACAGAACACAGAGCAGTTTCTCAGAAAGCTTCTTTCCAGTTTTGAACGGAAGATATTTCCTTTTTCACCATAGCCCTCTATGGGCTTCCAAGTATCCACTTGCCAATTCCACAGAAACAGCTTTAGCGATAGGTTTCTTGAAATGAAAGATGTAACACTGTTGGACGAATTAACAGAACACAGAGCAGTTTCTCAGAAAGCTTCTTTCCAGTTTTGAACGGAAGATATTTCCTTTTTCACCATAGCCCTCTTTGGGCTTCCAAATATCCCTTTGCCAATTCCACAAGAACAGCCTTAGCGAAAGGATTCATGAAGGGAAAGATGTAACTCTGTGAGATGAATTAACAGAACACAGAGCAGTTTCTCAGAAAGCTTCTTTCCAGTTTTGAACGGAAGATATTTCCTTTTTCACCATAGCCCTCTATGGGCTTCCAAATATCCCTTTGCCAATTCCACAAGAACAGACTTAGCGAAAGGCTTCTTGAAGGGAAAGATATAACTCTCTGAGCTGAATTAACAGAACACAGAGCAGTTTCTCAGAAAGCTTCTTTCCAGTTTTGAACGGAAGATATTTCCTTTTTCACCATAGCCCTCTGTGGGCTTCCAAATATCCCTTTGCCAATTCCACAAGAACAGCCTTAGCGAAAGGCTTCTTGAAGGGAAAGATGTAACTATGTGAGATGAATTAACAGAACACAGAGCAGTTTCTCAGAAAGCTTCTTTCCAGTTTTGAACAGAAGATATTTCCTTTTTCACCATAGCCCTCTATGGGCTTCCAAATATCCCTTTGCGAATTCCACAAGAACAGCCTTAGCGAAAGGCTTCTTGAAGGGAAAGATGTAACTCTGTGAGATGAATTAACAGAACACAGAGCAGTTTCTCAGAAAGCTTCTTTCCAGTTTTGAACGGAAGGTATTTCCTTTTTCAACATAGCCCTCTATGGGCTTCCAAATATCCCTTTGCCAATTCCACAAGACCAGCCTTAGCGAAAGGCTTCTTGAAGGGAAAGATGTAACTCTGTGAGATGAATTAACAGAACACAGAGCAGTTTCTCAGAAAGCTTCTTTCCAGTGTTGAACGGAAGATATTTCCTTTTTCACCATAGCCCTCTATGGGCTTCCAAATATCCCTTTGCCAATTCCACAAGAACAGCCTTAGCGAAAGGCTTCTTGAAGGGAAAGATGTAACTCTGTGAGATGAATTAACAGAACACAGAGCAGTTTCCCGGAAAGCTTCTTTCCAGTTTTGAACGGAAGATATTTCCTTTTTCACCATAGCCCTCTATGGGCTTCCAAATATCCCTTTGCCAATTCCACAAGAACAGCCTTAGAGAAAGACTTCTTGAAGGGAAAGATGTAACTCTGTGAGATGAATTAACAGAACACAGAGCAGTTTCTCAGAAAGCTTCTTTCCAGTTTTGAACGGAAGATATTTCCTTTTTCACCATAGCCCTCTATGGGCTTCCAAATATCCCTTTGCGAATTCCACAAGAACAGCCTTAGCGAAAGGTTTCTTGAAGGGAAAGATGTAACTCTGTGAGATGAATTAACAGAACACAGAGCAGTTTCTCAGAAAGCTTCTTTCCAGTTTTGAACCTAAAATATTTCCTTTTTCACCATAGCCCTCTATGGGCTTCGAAATATCCCCTTGCCAATTCCACAAGAACAGCCTTAGCGAAAGACTTCTTGAAGGGAAAGATGTAACTCCGTGAGATGAATTAACAGAACACAGAGCAGTTTCTCAGAAAGCTTCTTTCCAGTTTTGAACGGAAGATATTTCCTTTTTCACCATAGCCCTCTATGGGCTTCCAAATATCCCTTTGCCAATTCCACAAGAACAGCCTTAGCGAAAGGCTTCTTGAAGGGAAAGATGTAACTCTGTGAGATGAATTAACAGAACACAGAGCAGTTTCTCAGAAAGCTTCTTTCCAGTTTTGAACGGAAGATATTTCCTTTTTCACCATAGCCCTCTATGGGCTTCCAAATATCCCTTTGCGAATTCCACAAGAACAGCCTTAGCGAAAGGATTCATGAAGGGAAAGATGTAACTCTGTGAGATGAATTAACAGAACACAGAGCAGTTTCTCTGAAAGCTTCTTTCCAGTTTTGAACGGAAGATATTTCCTTTTTCACCATAGCCCTCTTTTGGCTTCCAAATATCCCTTTGCCAAATCCACAAGAACAGCCTTAGCGAAAGTCTTCTTGAAGGGAAAGATATAACTCTCTGAGTTGAATTAACAGAACACAGAGCAGTTTCTCAGAAAGCTTCTTTCCAGTTTTGAACGGAAGATATTTCCTTTTTCACCATAGCCCTCTATGGGCTTCCAAATATCCCTTTGCCAATTCCACAAGAACAGCCTTAGCGAAAGGCTTCTTGAAGGGAAAGATGTAACTCTGTGAGATGAATTAACAGAACACAGAGCAGTTTCTCAGAAAGCTTCTTTCCAGTTTTGAACGGAAGATATTTCCTTTTTCACCATAGCCCTCTATGGGCTTCCAAGTATCCACTTGCCAATTCCACAGAAACAGCTTTAGCGATAGGTTTCTTGAAAGGAAAGATGTAACACTGTTGGGCGAATTAACAGAACACAGAGCAGTTTCTCAGAAAGCTTCTTTCCAGTTTTGAACGGAAGATATTTCCTTTTTCACCATAGCCCTCTTTGGGCTTCCAAATATCCCTTTGCCAATTCCACAAGAACAGCCTTAGCGAAAGGATTCATGAAGGGAAAGATGTAACTCTGTGAGATGAATTAACAGAACACAGAGCAGTTTCTCAGAAAGCTTCTTTCCAGTTTTGAACGGAAGATATTTCCTTTTTCACCATAGCCCTCTATGGGCTTCCAAATATCCCTTTGCCAATTCCACAAGAAGAGCCTTAGCGAAAGGCTTCTTGAAGGGAAAGATGTAACTCTGTGAGATGAATTAACAGAACACAGAGCAGTTTCCCAGAAAGCTTCTTTCCAGTTTTGAACGGAAGATATTTTTTTTTTACCTTAGCCCTCTATGGGCTTCCAAATATCCCTTTTCCAATTCCACAAGAACAGCCTTAGCGAAAGGCTTCTTGAAGGGAAAGTTGTAACTCTGTGAGATGAATTAACAGAACACAGAGCAGTTTCTCAAAAAGCATCTTTCCAGTTTTAAACGGAAGATATTTCCTTTTTCACCATAGCCCTCTATGGGCTTCCAAATATCCCTTTGCGAATTCCACAAGAACAGCCTTAGCGAAAGGTTTCTTGAAGGGAAAGATGTAACTCTGTGAGATGAATTAACAGAACACAGAGCAGTTTCTCAGAAAGCTTCCTTCCAGTTTTGAACCTAAGATATTTCCTTTTTCACCATAGCCCTCTATGGGCTTCCAAATATCGCCTTGCCAATTCCACAAGAACAGCCTTAGCGAAAGGCTTCTTGAAGGGAAAGATGTAACTCTGTGAGATGAATTAACAGAACACAGAGCAGTTTCTCAGAAAGCTTCTTTCCGGTTTTGAACGGAAGATATTTCCTTTTTCACCTTAGCCCACTATGGGCTTCCAAATATCCCTTTACCAATTCCACAAGAACAGCCTTAGCGAAAGGCTTCTTGAAGGGAAAGATGTAACTCTGTGAGATGAATTAACAGAACACAGAGCAGTTTCTCAGAAAGCTTCTTTCCAGTTTTGAACGGAAGATATTTCCTTTTTCACCATAGCCCTCTATGGGCTTCCAAGTATCCCCTTGCCAATTCCACAGAAACAGCTTGAGCGAAAGGTTTCTTGAAAGGAAAGATGTAACACTGTTGGACGAATTAACAGAACACAGAGAAGTTTCTCAGAAAGCTTCTTTCCAGTTTTCAACGGAAGATATTTCCTTTTTCACCATAGCCCTCTATGGGCTTCCAAATGTCTCTTTGCCAATTCCACAAGAACAGCCTTAGCGAAAGGCTTCTTGAAGGGAAAGATGTAACTCTGTGAGATGAATTAACAGACCACAGAGCAGTTTCTCAGAAAGCTTCTTTCCAGTTTTGAACGGAAGGTATTTCCTTTTTCACCATAGCCCTCTATGGGCTTCCAAATATCCCTTTTCCAATTCCACAAGACCAGCCTTAGCGAAAGGCTTCTTGAAGGGAAAGATGTAACTCTGTGAGATGAATTAACAGAACACAGAGCAGTTTCTCAGAAAGCTTCTTTCCAGGTTTGAACGGAAGTTATTTCCTTTTTCACCATAGCCCTCTATGGGCTTCCAAATATCCCTTTGCCAATTCCACAAGAACAGCCTTAGCGAAAGGCTTCTTGAAGGGAAAGATGTAACTCTGTGAGATGAATTAACAGAACACAGAGCAGTTTCTCAGAAAGCTTCTTTCCAGTTTTGAACGGAAGATATTTCCTTTTTCACCATAGCCCTCTATGGGCTTCCAAATATCCCTTTGCCAATTCCACAAGAACAGCCTTAGCGAAAGGCTTCTTGAAGGGAAAGATGTAACTCTGTGAGATGAATTAACAGAACACAGAGCAGTTTCCCGGAAAGCTTCTTTCCAGTTTTGAACGGAAGATATTTCCTTTTTCACCATAGCCCTCTATGGGCTTCCAAATATCCCTTTGCCAATTCCACAAGAACAGCCTTAGCGAAAGACTTCTTGAAGGGAAAGATGTAACTCTGTGAGATGAATTAACAGAACACAGAGCAGTTTCTCAGAAAGCTTCTTTCCAGTTTTGAACGGAAGATATTTCCTTTTTCACCATAGCCCTCTATGGGCTTCCAAATATCCCTTTGCGAATTCCACAAGAACAGCCTTAGCGAAAGGTTTCTTGAAGGGAAAGATGTAACTCTGTGAGATGAATTAACAGAACAAAGAGCAGTTTCTCAGAAAGCTTCTTTCCAGTTTTGAACGGAAGATATTTCCTTTTTCACCATAGCCCTCTAGGCGCTTCGAAATATCCCCTTGCCAATTCCACAAGAACAGCCTTAGCGAAAGACTTCTTGAAGGGAAAGATGTAACTCCGTGAGATGAATTCACAGAACACAGAGCAGTTTCTCAGAAAGCTTCTTTCCAGTTTTGAACGGAAGATATTTCCTTTTTCACCATAGCCCTCTATGGGCTTCCAAATATCCCTTTGCCAATTCCACAAGAACAGCCTTAGCGAAAGGCTTCTTGAAGGGAAAGATGTAACTCTGTGAGATGAATTAACAGAACACAGAGCAGTTTCTCAGAAAGCTTCTTTCCAGTTTTGAACGGAAGATATTTCCTTTTTCACCATAGCCCTCTATGGGCTTCCAAGTATCCACTTGCCAATTCCACAGAAACAGCTTTAGCGATAGGTTTCTTGAAATGAAAGATGTAACACTGTTGGACGAATTAACAGAACACAGAGCAGTTTCTCAGAAAGCTTCTTTCCAGTTTTGAACGGAAGATATTTCCTTTTTCACCATAGCCCTCTTTGGGCTTCCAAATATCCCTTTGCCAATTCCACAAGAACAGCCTTAGCGAAAGGATTCATGAAGGGAAAGATGTAACTCTGTGAGATGAATTAACAGAACACAGAGCAGTTTCTCAGAAAGCTTCTTTCCAGTTTTGAACGGAAGATATTTCCTTTTTCACCATAGCCCTCTATGGGCTTCCAAATATCCCTTTGCCAATTCCACAAGAACAGACTTAGCGAAAGGCTTCTTGAAGGGAAAGATATAACTCTCTGAGCTGAATTAACAGAACACAGAGCAGTTTCTCAGAAAGCTTCTTTCCAGTTTTGAACGGAAGATATTTCCTTTTTCACCATAGCCCTCTGTGGGCTTCCAAATATCCCTTTGCCAATTCCACAAGAACAGCCTTAGCGAAAGGCTTCTTGAAGGGAAAGATGTAACTATGTGAGATGAATTAACAGAACACAGAGCAGTTTCTCAGAAAGCTTCTTTCCAGTTTTGAACAGAAGATATTTCCTTTTTCACCATAGCCCTCTATGGGCTTCCAAATATCCCTTTGCGAATTCCACAAGAACAGCCTTAGCGAAAGGATTCATGAAGGGAAAGATGTAACTCTGTGAGATGAATTAACAGAACACAGAGCAGTTTCTCAGAAAGCTTCTTTCCAGTTTTGAACGGAAGATATTTCCTTTTTCACCATAGCCCTCTATGGGCTTCCAAATATCCCTTTGCCAATTCCACAAGAACAGCCTTAGCGAAAGACTTCTTGAAGGGAAAGATGTAACTCTGTGAGATGAATTAACAGAACACAGAGCAGTTTCTCAGAAAGCTTCTTTCCAGTTTTGAACGGAAGATATTTCCTTTTTCACCATAGCCCTCTATGGGCTTCCAAATATCCCTTTGCCAATTCCACAAGAACAGACTTAGCGAAAGGCTTCTTGAAGTGACAGATATAACTCTCTGAGGTGAATTAACAGAACACAGAGCAGTTTCTCAGAAAGCTTCTTACCAGTTTTGAACGTAAGATATTTCCTTTTTCTCCATAGCCCTCTACGGGCTTCCAAATATCCCTTTGCCAATTCCACAAGAACAGCCTTAGCGAAAGGCTTCTTGAAGGGAAAGATGTAACTCTGTGAGATGAATTAACAGAACACAGAGCAGTTTCTCAGAAAGCTTCTTTCCGGTTTTGAACGGAAGATATTTCCTTTTTCACCTTAGCCCACTATGGGCTTCCAAATATCCCTTTACCAATTCCACAAGAACAGCCTTAGCGAAAGGCTTCTTGAAGGGAAAGATGTAACTCTGTGAGATGAATTAACAGAACACAGATCAGTTTCTCAGAAAGCTTCTTTCCAGTTTTGAACGGAAGATATTTCCTTTTTCACCATAGCCCTCTATGGGCTTCCAAGTATCCCCTTGCCAATTCCACAGAAACGGCTTGAGCGAAAGGTTTCTTGAAAGGAAAGATGTAACACTGTTGGACGAATTAACAGAACACAGAGCAGTTTCTCAGAAAGCTTCTTTCCAGTTTTCAACGGAAGATATTTCCTTTTTCACCATAGCCCTCTATGGGCTTCCAAATATCTCTTTGCCAATTCCACAAGAACAGCCTTAGCGAAAGGCTTCTTGAAGGGAAAGATGTAACTCTTTGAGATGAATTAACAGACCACAGAGCAGTTTCTCAGAAAGCTTCTTTCCAGTTTTGAACGGAAGGTATTTCCTTTTTCACCATAGCCCTCTATGGGCTTCCAAATATCCCTTTGCCAATTCCACAAGACCAGCCTTAGCGAAAGGCTTCTTGAAGGGAAAGATGTAACTCTGTGAGATGAATTAACAGAACACAGAGCAGTTTCTCAGAAAGCTTCTTTCCAGTGTTGAACGGAAGATATTTCCTTTTTCACCATAGCCCTCTATGGGCTTCCAAATATCCCTTTGCCAATTCCACAAGAACAGCCTTAGCGAAAGGCTTCTTGAAGGGAAAGATGTAACTCTGTGAGATGAATTAACAGAACACAGAGCAGTTTCCCGGAAAGCTTCTTTCCAGTTTTGAACGGAAGATATTTCCTTTTTCACCATAGCCCTCTATGGGCTTCCAAATATCCCTTTGCCAATTCCACAAGAACAGCCTTAGAGAAAGACTTCTTGAAGGGAAAGATGTAACTCTGTGAGATGAATTAACAGAACACAGAGCAGTTTCTCAGAAAGCTTCTTTCCAGTTTTGAACGGAAGATATTTCCTTTTTCACCATAGCCCTCTATGGGCTTCCAAATATCCCTTTGCGAATTCCACAAGAACAGCCTTAGCGAAAGGTTTCTTGAAGGGAAAGATGTAACTCTGTGAGATGAATTAACAGAACACAGAGCAGTTTCTCTGAAAGCTTCTTTCCAGTTTTGAACGGAAGATATTTCCTTTTTCACCATAGCCCTCTTTTGGCTTCCAAATATCCCTTTGCCAAATCCACAAGAACAGCCTTAGCGAAAGGCTTCTTGAAGGGAAAGATATAACTCTCTGAGTTGAATTAACAGAACACAGAGCAGTTTCTCAGAAAGCTTCTTTCCAGTTTTGAACGGAAGATATTTCCTTTTTCACCATAGCCCTCTATGGGCTTCCAAATATCCCTTTGCCAATTCCACAAGAACAGCCTTAGCGAAAGGCTTCTTGAAGGGAAAGATGTAACTCTGTGAGATGAATTAACAGAACACAGAGCAGTTTCTCAGAAAGCTTCTTTCCAGTTTTGAACGGAAGATATTTCCTTTTTCACCATAGCCCTCTATGGGCTTCCAAGTATCCACTTGCCAATTCCACAGAAACAGCTTTAGCGATAGGTTTCTTGAAAGGAAAGATGTAACACTGTTGGGCGAATTAACAGAACACAGAGCAGTTTCTCAGAAAGCTTCTTTCCAGTTTTGAACGGAAGATATTTCCTTTTTCACCATAGCCCTCTTTGGGCTTCCAAATATCCCTTTGCCAATTCCACAAGAACAGCCTTAGCGAAAGGATTCATGAAGGGAAAGATGTAACTCTGTGAGATGAATTAACAGAACACAGAGCAGTTTCTCAGAAAGCTTCTTTCCAGTTTTGAACGGAAGATATTTCCTTTTTCACCATAGCCCTCTATGGGCTTCCAAATATCCCTTTGCCAATTCCACAAGAAGAGCCTTAGCGAAAGGCTTCTTGAAGGGAAAGATGTAACTCTGTGAGATGAATTAACAGAACACAGAGCAGTTTCCCAGAAAGCTTCTTTCCAGTTTTGAACGGAAGATATTTTTTTTTTACCTTAGCCCTCTATGGGCTTCCAAATATCCCTTTTCCAATTCCACAAGAACAGCCTTAGCGAAAGGCTTCTTGAAGGGAAAGATGTAACTCTGTGAGATGAATTAACAGAACACAGAGCAGTTTCTCAAAAAGCATCTTTCCAGTTTTAAACGGAAGATATTTCCTTTTTCACCATAGCCCTCTATGGGCTTCCAAATATCCCTTTGCGAATTCCACAAGAACAGCCTTAGCGAAAGGTTTCTTGAAGGGAAAGATGTAACTCTGTGAGATGAATTAACAGAACACAGAGCAGTTTCTCAGAAAGCTTCCTTCCAGTTTTGAACCTAAGATATTTCCTTTTTCACCATAGCCTTCTATGGGCTTCCAAATATCGCCTTGCCAATTCCACAAGAACAGCCTTAGCGAAAGGCTTCTTGAAGGGAAAGATGTAACTCTGTGAGATGAATTAACAGAACACAGAGCAGTTTCTCAGAAAGCTTCTTTCCGGTTTTGAACGGAAGATATTTCCTTTTTCACCTTAGCCCACTATGGGCTTCCAAATATCCCTTTACCAATTCCACAAGAACAGCCTTAGCGAAAGGCTTCTTGAAGGGAAAGATGTAACTCTGTGAGATGAATTAACAGAACACAGAACAGTTTCTCAGAAAGCTTCTTTCCAGTTTTGAACGGAAGATATTTCCTTTTTCACTATAGCCCTCTATGGGCTTCCAAATATCCCTTTGCCAATTCCACAAGAACAGCCTTAGTGAAAGGCTTCTTGAAGGGAAAGATGTAACTCTGTGAGATGAATTAACAGAACACAGAGCAGTTTCTCAGAAAGCTTCTTTCCAGTTTTGAACGGAAGATATTTCCTTTTTCACCATAGCCCTCTATGGGCTTCTAAATATCCCTTTTCGAATTCCACAAGAACAGCCTTAGCGAAAGGTTTCTTGAATGGAAAGATGTAACTCTGTGAGATGAATTAACAGAACACAGAGGAGTTTCTCAGAAAGCTTCCCTCAAGTTTTGAACGGAAGATATTTCCTTTTTCACCATAGCCCTCTATGGGCTTCCAAATATCCCTTTGCCAATTCCACAAGAACAGCCTTAGCGAAAGGCTTCTTGAAGGGAAAGATGTAACTCTGTGAGATGAATTAACAGAACACAGAGCCGTTTCTCAGAAAGCTTCTTTCCAGTTTTGAACGGAAGATATTTCCTTTTTCACCATAGCCCTCTAGGGGCTTCCAAGTATCCCCTTGCCAATTCCACAGAAACAGCTTTAGCGAAAGGTTTCTTGAAAGGAAAGATGTAACACTGTGAGACGAATTAACAGAACACAGAACAGTTTCTCAGAAAGCTTCTTTCCAGTTGTGAACGGAAGATATTTCCTTTTTCACTATAGCCCTCTATGGGCTTCGAAATATCCCTTTGCCAATTCCACAAGAACAGCCTTAGCGAAAGGCTTCTTGAAGGGAAAGATGTAACTCTGTGAGATGAATTAACAGAACACAGAGCAGTTTCTCAGAAAGCTTCTTTCCAGTTTGGAACGGAAGATATTTCCTTTTTCACCATAGCCCTCTATGGGCTTCCAAATATCCCTTCGCCAATTCCACAAGAACAGCCTTAGCGAAAGGCTTCTTGAAGGGAAAGATGTAACTCTGTGAGATGAATTAACAGAACACAGAGCAGTTTCTCAGAAAGCTTCTTTCCAGTTTTGAACGGAAGATATTTCCTTTTTCACCATAGCCCTCTATGGGCTTCCAAATATCCCTTTGCGAATTCCACAAGAACAGCCTTAGCGAAAGGATTCATGAAGGGAAAGATGTAACTCTGTGAGATGAATTAACAGAACACAGAACAGTTTCTCTGAAAGCTTCTTTCCAGTTTTGAACGGAAGATATTTCCTTTTTCACCATAGCCCTCTTTTGGCTTCCAAATATCCCTTTGCCAAATCCACAAGAACAGCCTTAGCGAAAGGCTTCTTGAAGGGAAAGATATAACTCTCTGAGTTGAATTAACAGAACACAGAGCAGTTTCTCAGAAAGCTTCTTTCCAGTTTTGAACGGAAGATATTTCCTTTTTCACCATAGCCCTCTATGGGCTTCCAAATATCCCTTTGCCAATTCCACAAGAACAGCCTTAGCGAAAGGCTTCTTGAAGGGAAAGATGTAACTCTGTGAGATGAATTAACAGAACACAGAGCAGTTTCTCAGAAAGCTTCTTTCCAGTTTTGAACGGAAGATATTTCCTTTTTCACCATAGCCCTCTATGGGCTTCCAAGTATCCACTTGCCAATTCCACAGAAACAGCTTTAGCGATAGGTTTCTTGAAAGGAAAGATGTAACACTGTTGGGCGAATTAACAGAACACAGAGCAGTTTCTCAGAAAGCTTCTTTCCAGTTTTGAACGGAAGATATTTCCTTTTTCACCATAGCCCTCTTTGGGCTTCCAAATATCCCTTTGCCAATTCCACAAGAACAGCCTTAGCGAAAGGATTCATGAAGGGAAAGATGTAACTCTGTGAGATGAATTAACAGAACACAGAGCAGTTTCTCAGAAAGCTTCTTTCCAGTTTTGAACGGAAGATATTTCCTTTTTCACCATAGCCCTCTATGGGCTTCCAAATATCCCTTTGCCAATTCCACAAGAAGAGCCTTAGCGAAAGGCTTCTTGAAGGGAAAGATGTAACTCTGTGAGATGAATTAACAGAACACAGAGCAGTTTCCCAGAAAGCTTCTTTCCAGTTTTGAACGGAAGATATTTTTTTTTTACCTTAGCCCTCTATGGGCTTCCAAATATCCCTTTTCCAATTCCACAAGAACAGCCTTAGCGAAAGGCTTCTTGAAGGGAAAGATGTAACTCTGTGAGATGAATTAACAGAACACAGAGCAGTTTCTCAAAAAGCATCTTTCCAGTTTTAAACGGAAGATATTTCCTTTTTCACCATAGCCCTCTATGGGCTTCCAAATATCCCTTTGCGAATTCCACAAGAACAGCCTTAGCGAAAGGTTTCTTGAAGGGAAAGATGTAACTCTGTGAGATGAATTAACAGAACACAGAGCAGTTTCTCAGAAAGCTTCCTTCCAGTTTTGAACCTAAGATATTTCCTTTTTCACCATAGCCCTCTATGGGCTTCCAAATATCGCCTTGCCAATTCCACAAGAACAGCCTTAGCGAAAGGCTTCTTGAAGGGAAAGATGTAACTCTCTGAGATGAATTAACAGAACACAGAGCAGTTTCTCAGAAAGCTTCTTTCCGGTTTTGAACGGAAGATATTTCCTTTTTCACCTTAGCCCACTATGGGCTTCCAAATATCCCTTTACCAATTCCACAAGAACAGCCTTAGCGAAAGGCTTCTTGAAGGGAAAGATGTAACTCTGTGAGATGAATTAACAGAACACAGAACAGTTTCTCAGAAAGCTTCTTTCCAGTTTTGAACGGAAGATATTTCCTTTTTCACTATAGCCCTCTATGGGCTTCCAAATATCCCTTTGCCAATTCCACAAGAACAGCCTTAGTGAAAGGCTTCTTGAAGGGAAAGATGTAACTCTGTGAGATGAATTAACAGAACACAGAGCAGTTTCTCAGAAAGCTTCTTTCCAGTTTTGAACGGAAGATATTTCCTTTTTCACCATAGCCCTCTATGGGCTTCTAAATATCCCTTTTCGAATTCCACAAGAACAGCCTTAGCGAAAGGTTTCTTGAAGGGAAAGATGTAACTCTGTGAGATGAATTAACAGAACACAGAGCAGTTTCTCAGAAAGCTTCTTTCCAGTTTTGAACGGAAGATATTTCCTTTTTCACCATAGCCCTCTATGGGCTTCCAAATATCCCTTTGCGAATTCCACAAGAACAGCCTTAGCGAAAGGATTCATGAAGGGAAAGATGTAACTCTGTGAGATGAATTAACAGAACACAGAGCAGTTTCTCTGAAAGCTTCTTTCCAGTTTTGAACGGAAGATATTTCCTTTTTCACCATAGCCCTCTTTTGGCTTCCAAATATCCCTTTGCCAAATCCACAAGAACAGCCTTAGCGAAAGGCTTCTTGAAGGGAAAGATATAACTCTCTGAGTTGAATTAACAGAACACAGAGCAGTTTCTCAGAAAGCTTCTTTCCAGTTTTGAACGGAAGATATTTCCTTTTTCACCATAGCCCTCTATGGGCTTCCAAATATCCCTTTGCCAATTCCACAAGAACAGCCTTAGCGAAAGGCTTCTTGAAGGGAAAGATGTAACTCTGTGAGATGAATTAACAGAACACAGAGCAGTTTCTCAGAAAGCTTCTTTCCAGTTTTGAACGGAAGATATTTCCTTTTTCACCATAGCCCTCTATGGGCTTCCAAGTATCCACTTGCCAATTCCACAGAAACAGCTTTAGCGATAGGTTTCTTGAAAGGAAAGATGTAACACTGTTGGGCGAATTAACAGAACACAGAGCAGTTTCTCAGAAAGCTTCTTTCCAGTTTTGAACGGAAGATATTTCCTTTTTCACCATAGCCCTCTTTGGGCTTCCAAATATCCCTTTGCCAATTCCACAAGAACAGCCTTAGCGAAAGGATTCATGAAGGGAAAGATGTAACTCTGTGAGATGAATTAACAGAACACAGAGCAGTTTCTCAGAAAGCTTCTTTCCAGTTTTGAACGGAAGATATTTCCTTTTTCACCATAGCCCTCTATGGGCTTCCAAATATCCCTTTGCCAATTCCACAAGAAGAGCCTTAGCGAAAGGCTTCTTGAAGGGAAAGATGTAACTCTGTGAGATGAATTAACAGAACACAGAGCAGTTTCCCAGAAAGCTTCTTTCCAGTTTTGAACGGAAGATATTTTTTTTTTACCTTAGCCCTCTATGGGCTTCCAAATATCCCTTTTCCAATTCCACAAGAACAGCCTTAGCGAAAGGCTTCTTGAAGGGAAAGATGTAACTCTGTGAGATGAATTAACAGAACACAGAGCAGTTTCTCAAAAAGCATCTTTCCAGTTTTAAACGGAAGATATTTCCTTTTTCACCATAGCCCTCTATGGGCTTCCAAATATCCCTTTGCGAATTCCACAAGAACAGCCTTAGCGAAAGGTTTCTTGAAGGGAAAGATGTAACTCTGTGAGATGAATTAACAGAACACAGAGCAGTTTCTCAGAAAGCTTCCTTCCAGTTTTGAACCTAAGATATTTCCTTTTTCACCATAGCCCTCTATGGGCTTCCAAATATCGCCTTGCCAATTCCACAAGAACAGCCTTAGCGAAAGGCTTCTTGAAGGGAAAGATGTAACTCTGTGAGATGAATTAACAGAACACAGAGCAGTTTCTCAGAAAGCTTCTTTCCGGTTTTGAACGGAAGATATTTCCTTTTTCACCTTAGCCCACTATGGGCTTCCAAATATCCCTTTACCAATTCCACAAGAACAGCCTTAGCGAAAGGCTTCTTGAAGGGAAAGATGTAACTCTGTGAGATGAATTAACAGAACACAGAACAGTTTCTCAGAAAGCTTCTTTCCAGGTTTGAACGGAAGATATTTCCTTTTTCACTATAGCCCTCTATGGGCTTCCAAATATCCCTTTGCCAATTCCACAAGAACAGCCTTAGTGAAAGGCTTCTTTAAGGGAAAGATGTAACTCTGTGAGATGAATTAACAGAACACAGAGCAGTTTCTCAGAAAGCTTCTTTCCAGTTTTGAACGGAAGATATTTCCTTTTTCACCATAGCCCTCTATGGGCTTCTAAATATCCCTTTTCGAATTCCACAAGAACAGCCTTAGCGAAAGGTTTCTTGAATGGAAAGATGTAACTCTGTGAGATGAATTAACAGAACACAGAGGAGTTTCTCAGAAAGCTTCTCTCAAGTTTTGAACGGAAGATATTTCCTTTTTCACCATAGCCCTCTATGGGCTTCCAAATATCCCTTTGCCAATTCCACAAGAACAGCCTTAGCGAAAGGCTTCTTGAAGGGAAAGATGTAATTCTGTGAGATGAATTAACAGAACACAGAGCCGTTTCTCAGAAAGCTTCTTTCCAGTTTTGAACGGAAGATATTTCCTTTTTCACCATAGCCCTCTAGGGGCTTCCAAGTATCCCCTTGCCAATTCCACAGAAACAGCTTTAGCGAAAGGTTTCTTGAAAGGAAAGATGTAACACTGTGAGACGAATTAACAGAACACAGAACAGTTTCTCAGAAAGCTTCTTTCCAGTTGTGAACGGAAGATATTTCCTTTTTCACTATAGCCCTCTATGGCCTTCGAAATATCCCTTTGCCAATTCCACAAGAACAGCCTTAGCGAAAGGCTTCTTGAAGGGAAAGATGTAACTCTGTGAGATGAATTAACAGAACACAGAGCAGTTTCTCAGAAAGCTTCTTTCCAGTTTGGAACGGAAGATATTTCCTTTTTCACCATAGCCCTCTATGGGCTTCCAAATATCCCTTCGCCAATTCCACAAGAACAGCCTTAGCGAAAGGCTTCTTGAAGGGAAAATGTAACTCTGTGAGATGCATTAACAGAACACAGAGCAGTTTCTCAGAAAGCTTCTTTCCAGATTTGAACGGAAGATATTTCCTTTTTCACCATAGCCCTCTATGGGCTTCTAAATATCCCTTTTCGAATTCCACAAGAACAGCCTTAGCGAAAGGTTTCTTGAAGGGAAAGATGTAACTCTGTGAGTTGAATTAACAGAACACAGAGCAGTTTCTCAGAAAGCTTCTTTCCAGTTTTGAACGGAAGATATTTCCTTTTTCACCATAGCCCTCTATGGGCTTCCAAATATCCCCTTGCTAATTCCACAAGAACAGCCTTAGCGAAAGGCTTCTTGAAGGGAAAGATGTAACTCTGTGAGATGAATTAACAGAACACAGAGCAGTTTCTCAGAAAGCTTCTTTCCAGTTTTGAACGGAAGATATTTCCTTTTTCACCATACCCTCTATGGGCTTCCAAATATCCCCTTGCCAATTCCACAAGAACAGCCTTAGCGAAAGGCTTCTTGAAGGGAAAGATGTAACTCTGTGAGATGAATTAACAGAACACAGAGCAGTTTCTCAGAAAGCTTCTTTCCAGTTTTGAACGGAAGATATTTCCTTTTTCACCATAGCCCTCTATGGGCTTCCAAATATCCCTTTGCCAATTCCACAAGAACAGCCTTAGTGAAAGGCTTCTTGAAGGGAAAGATGTAACTCTGTGAGATGAATTAACAGAACACAGAGCAGTTTCTCAGAAAGCTTCTTTCCAGTTTTGAACGGAAGATAATTCCTTTTTCACCATAGCCCTCTATGGGCTTCCAAATATCCCATCGCCAATTCCACAAGAACAGCCTTAGCGAAAGGCTTCTTGAAGGGAAAGATGTAACTCTGTGAGATGCATTAATAGAACACAGAGCAGTTTCTCAGAAAGCTTCTTTCCAGTTTTGAACGGAAGATATTTCCTTTTTCACCATAGCCCTCTATGGGCTTCTAAATATCCCTTTTCGAATTCCACAAGAATAGCCTTAGCGAAAGATTTCTTGAATGGAAAGATGTAACTCTGTGAGATGAATTAACAGAACACAGAGCAGTTTCTCAGAAAGCTTCTTTCCAGTGTTGAACGGAAGATATTTCCTTTTTCACCATAGCCCTCTATGGGCTTCCAAATATCCCCTTGCCAATTCCACAAGAACAGCCTTAGCGAAAGGCTTCTTGAAGGGAAAGATGTAACTCTGTGAGATGAATTAACAGAACCCAGAGCAGTTTCTCACAATGCTTCTTTCCAGTTTTGAACGGAAGATATTTCCTTTTTCACCATAGCCCTCTATGGGCTTCCAAATATCCCTTTGCCAATTCCACAAGAACAGCCTTAGCGAAAGGCTTCTTGAAGGGAAAGATGTAACTCTGTGAGATGAATTAACAGAACACAGAGCAGTTTCTCAGAAAGCTTCTTTCCGGTTTTGAACGGAAGATATTTCCTTTTTCACCTTAGCCCACTATGGGCTTCCAAATATCCCTTTACCAATTCCACAAGAACAGCCTTAGCGAAAGGCTTCTTGAAGGGAAAGATGTAACTCTGTGAGATGAATTAACAGAACACAGAACAGTTTCTCAGAAAGCTTCTTTCCAGTTTTGAACGGAAGATATTTCCTTTTTCACTATAGCCCTCTATGGGCTTCCAAATATCCCTTTGCCAATTCCACAAGAACAGCCTTAGTGAAAGGCTTCTTGAAGGGAAAGATGTAACTCTGTGAGATGAATTAACAGAACACAGAGCAGTTTCTCAGAAAGCTTCTTTCCAGTTTTGAACGGAAGATATTTCCTTTTTCACCATAGCCCTCTATGGGCTTCTAAATATCCCTTTTCGAATTCCACAAGAACAGCCTTAGCGAAAGGTTTCTTGAATGGAAAGATGTAACTCTGTGAGATGAATTAACAGAACACAGAGGAGTTTCTCAGAAAGCTTCTCTCAAGTTTTGAACGGAAGATATTTCCTTTTTCACCATAGCCCTCTATGGGCTTCCAAATATCCCTTTGCCAATTCCACAAGAACAGCCTTAGCGAAAGGCTTCTTGAAGGGAAAGATGTAACTCTGTGAGATGAATTAACAGAACACAGAGCCGTTTCTCAGAAAGCTTCTTTCCAGTTTTGAACGGAAGATATTTCCTTTTTCACCATAGCCCTCTAGGGGCTTCCAAGTATCCCCTTGCCAATTCCACAGAAACAGCTTTAGCGAAAGGTTTCTTGAAAGGAAAGATGTAACACTGTGAGACGAATTAACAGAACACAGAACAGTTTCTCAGAAAGCTTCTTTCCAGTTGTGAACGGAAGATATTTCCTTTTTCACTATAGCCCTCTATGGGCTTCGAAATATCCCTTTGCCAATTCCACAAGAACAGCCTTAGCGAAAGGCTTCTTGAAGGGAAAGATGTAACTCTGTGAGATGAATTAACAGAACACAGAGCAGTTTCTCAGAAAGCTTCTTTCCAGTTTGGAACGGAAGATATTTCCTTTTTCACCATAGCCCTCTATGGGCTTCCAAATATCCCTTCGCCAATTCCACAAGAACAGCCTTAGCGAAAGGCTTCTTGAAGGGAAAGATGTAACTCTGTGAGATGAATTAACAGAACACAGAGCAGTTTCTCAGAAAGCTTCTTTCCAGTTTTGAACGGAAGATATTTCCTTTTTCACCATAGCCCTCTATGGGCTTCCAAATATCCCTTTGCGAATTCCACAAGAACAGCCTTAGCGAAAGGATTCATGAAGGGAAAGATGTAACTCTGTGAGATGAATTAACAGAACACAGAGCAGTTTCTCTGAAAGCTTCTTTCCAGTTTTGAACGGAAGATATTTCCTTTTTCACCATAGCCCTCTTTTGGCTTCCAAATATCCCTTTGCCAAATCCACAAGAACAGCCTTAGCGAAAGGCTTCTTGAAGGGAAAGATATAACTCTCTGAGTTGAATTAACAGAACACAGAGCAGTTTCTCAGAAAGCTTCTTTCCAGTTTTGAACGGAAGATATTTCCTTTTTCACCATAGCCCTCTATGGGCTTCCAAATATCCCTTTGCCAATTCCACAAGAACAGCCTTAGCGAAAGGCTTCTTGAAGGGAAAGATGTAACTCTGTGAGATGAATTAACAGAACACAGAGCAGTTTCTCAGAAAGCTTCTTTCCAGTTTTGAACGGAAGATATTTCCTTTTTCACCATAGCCCTCTATGGGCTTCCAAGTATCCACTTGCCAATTCCACAGAAACAGCTTTAGCGATAGGTTTCTTGAAAGGAAAGATGTAACACTGTTGGGCGAATTAACAGAACACAGAGCAGTTTCTCAGAAAGCTTCTTTCCAGTTTTGAACGGAAGATATTTCCTTTTTCACCATAGCCCTCTTTGGGCTTCCAAATATCCCTTTGCCAATTCCACAAGAACAGCCTTAGCGAAAGGATTCATGAAGGGAAAGATGTAACTCTGTGAGATGAATTAACAGAACACAGAGCAGTTTCTCAGAAAGCTTCTTTCCAGTTTTGAACGGAAGATATTTCCTTTTTCACCATAGCCCTCTATGGGCTTCCAAATATCCCTTTGCCAATTCCACAAGAAGAGCCTTAGCGAAAGGCTTCTTGAAGGGAAAGATGTAACTCTGTGAGATGAATTAACAGAACACAGAGCAGTTTCCCAGAAAGCTTCTTTCCAGTTTTGAACGGAAGATATTTTTTTTTTACCTTAGCCCTCTATGGGCTTCCAAATATCCCTTTTCCAATTCCACAAGAACAGCCTTAGCGAAAGGCTTCTTGAAGGGAAAGATGTAACTCTGTGAGATGAATTAACAGAACACAGAGCAGTTTCTCAAAAAGCATCTTTCCAGTTTTAAACGGAAGATATTTCCTTTTTCACCATAGCCCTCTATGGGCTTCCAAATATCCCTTTGCGAATTCCACAAGAACAGCCTTAGCGAAAGGTTTCTTGAAGGGAAAGATGTAACTCTGTGAGATGAATTAACAGAACACAGAGCAGTTTCTCAGAAAGCTTCCTTCCAGTTTTGAACCTAAGATATTTCCTTTTTCACCATAGCCCTCTATGGGCTTCCAAATATCGCCTTGCCAATTCCACAAGAACAGCCTTAGCGAAAGGCTTCTTGAAGGGAAAGATGTAACTCTCTGAGATGAATTAACAGAACACAGAGCAGTTTCTCAGAAAGCTTCTTTCCGGTTTTGAACGGAAGATATTTCCTTTTTCACCTTAGCCCACTATGGGCTTCCAAATATCCCTTTACCAATTCCACAAGAACAGCCTTAGCGAAAGGCTTCTTGAAGGGAAAGATGTAACTCTGTGAGATGAATTAACAGAACACAGAACAGTTTCTCAGAAAGCTTCTTTCCAGGTTTGAACGGAAGATATTTCCTTTTTCACTATAGCCCTCTATGGGCTTCCAAATATCCCTTTGCCAATTCCACAAGAACAGCCTTAGTGAAAGGCTTCTTTAAGGGAAAGATGTAACTCTGTGAGATGAATTAACAGAACACAGAGCAGTTTCTCAGAAAGCTTCTTTCCAGTTTTGAACGGAAGATATTTCCTTTTTCACCATAGCCCTCTATGGGCTTCTAAATATCCCTTTTCGAATTCCACAAGAACAGCCTTAGCGAAAGGTTTCTTGAATGGAAAGATGTAACTCTGTGAGATGAATTAACAGAACACAGAGGAGTTTCTCAGAAAGCTTCTCTCAAGTTTTGAACGGAAGATATTTCCTTTTTCACCATAGCCCTCTATGGGCTTCCAAATATCCCTTTGCCAATTCCACAAGAACAGCCTTAGCGAAAGGCTTCTTGAAGGGAAAGATGTAATTCTGTGAGATGAATTAACAGAACACAGAGCCGTTTCTCAGAAAGCTTCTTTCCAGTTTTGAACGGAAGATATTTCCTTTTTCACCATAGCCCTCTAGGGGCTTCCAAGTATCCCCTTGCCAATTCCACAGAAACAGCTTTAGCGAAAGGTTTCTTGAAAGGAAAGATGTAACACTGTGAGACGAATTAACAGAACACAGAACAGTTTCTCAGAAAGCTTCTTTCCAGTTGTGAACGGAAGATATTTCCTTTTTCACTATAGCCCTCTATGGGCTTCGAAATATCCCTTTGCCAATTCCACAAGAACAGCCTTAGCGAAAGGCTTCTTGAAGGGAAAGATGTAACTCTGTGAGATGAATTAACAGAACACAGAGCAGTTTCTCAGAAAGCTTCTTTCCAGTTTGGAACGGAAGATATTTCCTTTTTCACCATAGCCCTCTATGGGCTTCCAAATATCCCTTCGCCAATTCCACAAGAACAGCCTTAGCGAAAGGCTTCTTGAAGGGAAAATGTAACTCTGTGAGATGCATTAACAGAACACAGAGCAGTTTCTCAGAAAGCTTCTTTCCAGTTTTGAACGGAAGATATTTCCTTTTTCACCATAGCCCTCTATGGGCTTCTAAATATCCCTTTTCGAATTCCACAAGAACAGCCATAGCGAAAGGTTTCTTGAAGGGAAAGATGTAACTCTGTGAGATGAATTAACAGAACACAGAGCAGTTTCTCAGAAAGCTTCTTTCCAGTTTTGAACGGAAGATATTTCCTTTTTCACCATAGCCCTCTATGGGCTTCCAAATATCCCCTTGCTAATTCCACAAGAACAGCCTTAGCGAAAGGCTTCTTGAAGGGAAAGATGTAACTCTGTGAGATGAATTAACAGAACACAGAGCAGTTTCTCAGAAAGCTTCTTTCCAGTTTTGAACGGAAGATATTTCCTTTTTCACCATAGCCCTCTATGGGCTTCCAAATATCCCCTTGCCAATTCCACAAGAACAGCCTTAGCGAAAGGCTTCTTGAAGGGAAAGATGTAACTCTGTGAGATGAATTAACAGAACACAGAGCAGTTTCTCAGAAAGCTTCTTTCCAGTTTTGAACGGAAGATATTTCCTTTTTCACCATAGCCCTCTATGGGCTTCCAAATATCCCTTTGCCAATTCCACAAGAACAGCCTTAGTGAAAGGCTTCTTGAAGGGAAAGATGTAACTCTGTGAGATGAATTAACAGAACACAGAGCAGTTTCTCAGAAAGCTTCTTTCCAGTTTTGAACGGAAGATAATTCCTTTTTCACCATAGCCCTCTATGGGCTTCCAAATATCCCATCGCCAATTCCACAAGAACAGCCTTAGCGAAAGGCTTCTTGAAGGGAAAGATGTAACTCTGTGAGATGCATTAATAGAACACAGAGCAGTTTCTCAGAAAGCTTCTTTCCAGTTTTGAACGGAAGATATTTCCTTTTTCACCATAGCCCTCTATGGGCTTCTAAATATCCCTTTTCGAATTCCACAAGAATAGCCTTAGCGAAAGGTTTCTTGAATGGAAAGATGTAACTCTGTGAGATGAATTAACAGAACACAGAGCAGTTTCTCAGAAAGCTTCTTTCCAGTGTTGAACGGAAGATATTTCCTTTTTCACCATAGCCCTCTATGGCCTTCCAAATATCCCCTTGCCAATTCCACAAGAACAGCCTTAGCGAAAGGCTTCTTGAAGGGAAAGATGTAACTCTGTGAGATGAATTAACAGAACCCAGAGCAGTTTCTCACAATGCTTCTTTCCAGTTTTGAACGGAAGATATTTCCTTTTTCACCATAGCCCTCTATGGGCTTCCAAATATCCCTTTGCCAATTCCACAAGAACAGCCTTAGCGAAAGGCTTCTTGAAGGGAAAGATGTAACTCTGTGAGATGAATTAACAGAACACAGAGCAGTTTCTCAGAAAGCTTCTTTCCAGTTTTGAACGGAAGATATTTCGTTTTTCACCATAGCCCTCTATGGGCTTCCAAATATCCCTTTGCGAATTCCACAAGAATAGCCTTAGTGAAAGGCTTCTTGAAGGGAAAGATGTAACTCTGTGAGATGAATTAACAGAACACAGAGCAGTTTCTCAGAAAGCTTCTTTCCAGTTTTGAACGGAAGATAATTCCTTTTTCACCATAGCCCTCTATGGGCTTCCAAATATCCCTTCGCCAATTCCACAAGAACAGCCTTAGCGAAAGGCTTCTTGAAGGGAAAGATGTAACACTGTGAGATGAATTAACAGAACACAGAGCAGTTTCTCAGAAAGCTTCTTTCCAGTTTTGAACGGAAGATATTTCCTTTTTCACCATAGCCCTCTATGGGCTTCTAAATATCCCTTTTCGAATTCCACAAGAACAGCCTTAGCGAAAGGTTTCTTGAATGGAAAGATGTAACTCTGTGAGATGAATTAACAGAACACAGAGCAGTTTCTCAGAAAGATTCTTTCCAGTTTTGAACGGAAGATATTTCCTTTTTCACCATAGCCCTCTATGGGCTTCCAAATATCCCCTTGCCAATTCCACAAGAACAGCCTTAGCGAAAGGCTTCTTGAAGGGAAAGATGTAACTCTGTGAGATGAATTAACAGAACACAGAGCAGTTTCTCAGAAAGCTTCTTTCCAGTTTTGAACGGAAGATATTTCCTTTTTCACCATAGCCCTCTATGGGCTTCCAAATATCCCTTTGCGAATTCCATAAGAACAGCCTTAGTGAAAGGCTTCTTGAAGGGAAAGATGTAACTCTGTGAGATGAATTTACAGAACACAGAGCAGTTTCTCAGAAAGCTTCTTTCCAGTTTTGAACGGAAGATATTTCCTTTTTCACCATAGCCCTCTATGGGCTTCCAAATATCCCTTTTCCAATTCCACAAGAACAGCAGTAGCGAAAGGCTTCTTGAAGGGAAAGATGTAACTGTGTGAGATGAATTAACAGAACACAGAGCAGTTTCTCAGAAAGCTTCTTTCCAGTTTTGAACGGAAGATATTTCCTTTCTCACCATATCCCCCTATAGGCTTCCAAATATCCCTTTGCCAATTCCACAAGAACAGCCTTAGCGAAAGGCTTCTTGAAGGGAAAGACGTAACTCTGTGAGATGAATTAACAGAACACAGAGCAGTTTCTCAGAAAGCTTCTTTCCAGTGTTGAACGGAAGATATTCCCTTTTTCACCATAGCCCTCTATGGGCTTCCAAATATCCCTTTGCCAATTCCACAAGAACAGCCTTAGCGAAAGGCTTCTTGAAGGGAAAGATGTAACTCTGTGAGATGAATTAACAGAACACAGAGCAGTTTCTCAGAAAGCTTCTTTCCAGTTTTGAACGGAAGGTATTTCCTTTTTCACCATAGCCCTCTATGGGCTTCCAAATATCCCTTTGCCAATTCCACAAGAACAGCCTTAGCGAAAGGCTTCTTGAAGGGAAAGATGTAACTCTGTGAGATGAATTAACAGAACACAGAGCAGTTTCTCAGAAAGCTTCTTTCCAGTTTTGAACGGAAGATAATTCCTTTTTCACCATAGCCCTCTATGGGCTTCCAAATATCCCTTTTCCAATTCCACAGGAACAGACTTAGCGAAAGGCTTCTTGAAGGGAAAGATATAACTCTCTGAGTTGAATTAACAGAACACAGAGCAGTTTCTCAGAAAGCTTCTTACCAGTTTTGAACGTAAGATATTTCCTTTTTCCCCATAGCCCTCTACGGGCTTCCAAATATCCCTTTGCCAATTCCACAAGAACAGCCTTAGCGAAAGGCTTCTTGAAGGGAAAGATGTAACTCTGTGAGATGAATTAACAGAACACAGAGCAGTTTCTCAGAAAGCTTCTTTCCAGTTTTGAACGGAAGATATTTCCTTTTTCACCATAGCCCTCTATGGGCTTCCAAGTATCCCCTTGCCAATTCCACAGAAACAGCTTGAGCGAAAGGTTTCTTGAAAGGAAAGATGTAACACTGTTGGACGAATTAACAGAACACGGAGAAGTTTCTCAGAAAGCTTCTTTCCAGTTTTCAACGGAAGATATTTCCTTTTTCACCATAGCCCTCTATGGGCTTCCAAATATCTCTTTGCCAATTCCACAAGAACAGCCTTAGCGAAAGGCTTCTTGAAGGGAAAGATGTAACTCTGTGAGATGAATTAACAGACCACAGAGCAGTTTCTCAGAAAGCTTCTTTCCAGTTTTGAACGGAAGATATTTCCTTTTTCACCATAGCCCTCTATGGGCTTCCAAATATCCCTTTTCCAATTCCACAAGACCAGCCTTAGCGAAAGGCTTCTTGAAGGGAAAGATGTAACTCTGTGAGATGAATTAACAGAACACAGAGCAGTTTCTCAGAAAGCTTCTTTCCAGTTTTGAACGGAAGGTATTTCCTTTTTCACCATAGCCCTCTGTGGGCTTCCAAATATCCCTTTGCCAATTGCACAAGAACAGCCTTAGCGAAAGGCTTCTTCAGGGGAAAGATGTAACTCTGTGAGATGAATTAACAGAACACAGAGCAGTTTCTCAGAAAGCTTCTTTCCAGGTTTGAACGGAAGTTATTTCCTTTTTCACCATAGCCCTCTATGGGCTTCCAAATATCCCTTTGCCAATTCCACAAGAACAGCCTTAGCGAAAGGCTTCTTAAAGGGAAAGACGTAACTCTGTGAGATGAATTAAGAGAACACAGAGCAGTTTCTCAGAAAGCTTCTTTCCAGTTTTGAACGGAAGATATTTCCTTTTTCACCATAGCCCTCTATGGGCTTCCAAATATCCCTTTGCGAATTCCACAAGAACAGCCTTAGCGAAAGGTTTCTTGAAGGGAAAGATGTAACTCTGTGAGATGAATTAACAGAACACAGAGCAGTTTCTCAGAAAGCTTCCTTCCAGTTTTGAACCTAAGATATTTCCTTTTTCACCATAGCCCTCTATGGGCTTCCAAATATCGCCTTGCCAATTCGACAAGAACAGCCTTAGCGAAAGGCTTCTTGAAGGGAAAGATGTAACTCTCTGAGATGAATTAACAGAACACAGAGCAGTTTCTCAGAAAGCTTCTTTCCGGTTTTGAACGGAAGATATTTCCTTTTTCACCTTAGCCCACTATGGGCTTCCAAATATCCCTTTACCAATTCCACAAGAACAGCCTTAGCGAAAGGCTTCTTGAAGGGAAAGATGTAACTCTGTGAGATGAATTAACAGAACACAGAACAGTTTCTCAGAAAGCTTCTTTCCAGTTTTGAACGGAAGATATTTCCTTTTTCACTATAGCCCTCTATGGGCTTCCAAATATCCCTTTGCCAATTCCACAAGAACAGCCTTAGTGAAAGGCTTCTTGAAGGGAAAGATGTAACTCTGTGAGATGAATTAACAGAACACAGAGCAGTTTCTCAGAAAGCTTCTTTCCAGTTTTGAACGGAAGATATTTCCTTTTTCACCATAGCCCTCTATGGGCTTCTAAATATCCCTTTTCGAATTCCACAAGAACAGCCTTAGCGAAAGGTTTCTTGAAGGGAAAGATGTAACTCTGTGAGATGAATTAACAGAACACAGAGCAGTTTCTCAGAAAGCTTCTTTCCAGTTTTGAACGGAAGATATTTCCTTTTTCACCATAGCCCTCTATGGGCTTCCAAATATCCCTTTGCGAATTCCACAAGAACAGCCTTAGCGAAAGGATTCATGAAGGGAAAGATGTAACTCTGTGAGATGAATTAACAGAACACAGAGCAGTTTCTCTGAAAGCTTCTTTCCAGTTTTGAACGGAAGATATTTCCTTTTTCACCATAGCCCTCTTTTGGCTTCCAAATATCCCTTTGCCAAATCCACAAGAACAGCCTTAGCGAAAGGCTTCTTGAAGGGAAAGATATAACTCTCTGAGTTGAATTAACAGAACACAGAGCAGTTTCTCAGAAAGCTTCTTTCCAGTTTTGAACGGAAGATATTTCCTTTTTCACCATAGCCCTCTATGGGCTTCCAAATATCCCTTTGCCAATTCCACAAGAACAGCCTTAGCGAAAGGCTTCTTGAAGGGAAAGATGTAACTCTGTGAGATGAATTAACAGAACACAGAGCAGTTTCTCAGAAAGCTTCTTTCCAGTTTTGAACGGAAGATATTTCCTTTTTCACCATAGCCCTCTATGGGCTTCCAAGTATCCACTTGCCAATTCCACAGAAACAGCTTTAGCGATAGGTTTCTTGAAAGGAAAGATGTAACACTGTTGGGCGAATTAACAGAACACAGAGCAGTTTCTCAGAAAGCTTCTTTCCAGTTTTGAACGGAAGATATTTCCTTTTTCACCATAGCCCTCTTTGGGCTTCCAAATATCCCTTTGCCAATTCCACAAGAACAGCCTTAGCGAAAGGATTCATGAAGGGAAAGATGTAACTCTGTGAGATGAATTAACAGAACACAGAGCAGTTTCTCAGAAAGCTTCTTTCCAGTTTTGAACGGAAGATATTTCCTTTTTCACCATAGCCCTCTATGGGCTTCCAAATATCCCTTTGCCAATTCCACAAGAAGAGCCTTAGCGAAAGGCTTCTTGAAGGGAAAGATGTAACTCTGTGAGATGAATTAACAGAACACAGAGCAGTTTCCCAGAAAGCTTCTTTCCAGTTTTGAACGGAAGATATTTTTTTTTTACCTTAGCCCTCTATGGGCTTCCAAATATCCCTTTTCCAATTCCACAAGAACAGCCTTAGCGAAAGGCTTCTTGAAGGGAAAGATGTAACTCTGTGAGATGAATTAACAGAACACAGAGCAGTTTCTCAGAAAGCTTCTTTCCAGTTTTGAACGGAAGATATTTCCTTTTTCACCATAGCCCTCTATGGGCTTCCAAATATCCCCTTGCCAATTCCACAAGAACAGCCTTAGCGAAAGGCTTCTTGAAGGGAAAGATGTAACTCTGTGAGATGAATTAACAGAACACAGAGCAGTTTCTCAGAAAGCTTCTTTCCAGTTTTGAACGGAAGATATTTCCTTTTTCACCATAGCCCTCTATGGGCTTCCAAATATCCCTTTGCCAATTCCACAAGAACAGCCTTAGTGAAAGGCTTCTTGAAGGGAAAGATGTAACTCTGTGAGATGAATTAACAGAACACAGAGCAGTTTCTCAAAAAGCTTCTTTCCAGTTTTGAACGGAAGATAATTCCTTTTTCACCATAGCCCTCTATGGGCTTCCAAATATCCCATCGCCAATTCCACAAGAACAGCCTTAGCGAAAGGCTTCTTGAAGGGAAAGATGTAACTCTGTGAGATGCATTAATAGAACACAGAGCAGTTTCTCAGAAAGCTTCTTTCCAGTTTTGAACGGAAGATATTTCCTTTTTCACCATAGCCCTCTATGGGCTTCTAAATATCCCTTTTCGAATTCCACAAGAATAGCCTTAGCGAAAGGTTTCTTGAATGGAAAGATGTAACTCTGTGAGATGAATTAACAGAACACAGAGCAGTTTCTCAGAAAGCTTCTTTCCAGTGTTGAACGGAAGATATTTCCTTTTTCACCATAGCCCTCTATGGGCTTCCAAATATCCCCTTGCCAATTCCACAAGAACAGCCTTAGCGAAAGGCTTCTTGAAGGGAAAGATGTAACTCTGTGAGATGAATTAACAGAACCCAGAGCAGTTTCTCACAATGCTTCTTTCCAGTTTTGAACGGAAGATATTTCCTTTTTCACCATAGCCCTCTATGGGCTTCCAAATATCCCTTTGCCAATTCCACAAGAACAGCCTTAGCGAAAGGCTTCTTGAAGGGAAAGATGTAACTCTGTGAGATGAATTAACAGAACACAGAGCAGTTTCTCAGAAAGCTTCTTTCCAGTTTTGAACGGAAGATATTTCGTTTTTCACCATAGCCCTCTATGGGCTTCCAAATATCCCTTTGCGAATTCCACAAGAATAGCCTTAGTGAAAGGCTTCTTGAAGGGAAAGATGTAACTCTGTGAGATGAATTAACAGAACACAGAGCAGTTTCTCAGAAAGCTTCTTTCCAGTTTTGAACGGAAGATAATTCCTTTTTCACCATAGCCCTCTATGGGCTTCCAAATATCCCTTCGCCAATTCCACAAGAACAGCCTTAGCGAAAGGCTTCTTGAAGGGAAAGATGTAACACTGTGAGATGAATTAACAGAACACAGAGCAGTTTCTCAGAAAGCTTCTTTCCAGTTTTGAACGGAAGATATTTCCTTTTTCACCATAGCCCTCTATGGGCTTCTAAATATCCCTTTTCGAATTCCACAAGAACAGCCTTAGCGAAAGGTTTCTTGAATGGAAAGATGTAACTCTGTGAGATGAATTAACAGAACACAGAGCAGTTTCTCAGAAAGATTCTTTCCAGTTTTGAACGGAAGATATTTCCTTTTTCACCATAGCCCTCTATGGGCTTCCAAATATCCCCTTGCCAATTCCACAAGAACAGCCTTAGCGAAAGGCTTCTTGAAGGGAAAGATGTAACTCTGTGAGATGAATTAACAGAACACAGAGCAGTTTCTCAGAAAGCTTCTTTCCAGTTTTGAACGGAAGATATTTCCTTTTTCACCATAGCCCTCTATGGGCTTCCAAATATCCCTTTGCGAATTCCATAAGAACAGCCTTAGTGAAAGGCTTCTTTAAGGGAAAGATGTAACTCTGTGAGATGAATTTACAGAACACAGAGCAGTTTCTCAGAAAGCTTCTTTCCAGTTTTGAACGGAAGATATTTCCTTTTTCACCATAGCCCTCTATGGGCTTCCAAATATCCCTTTTCCAATTCCACAAGAACAGCAGTAGCGAAAGGCTTCTTGAAGGGAAAGATGTAACTGTGTGAGATGAATTAACAGAACACAGAGCAGTTTCTCAGAAAGCTTCTTTCCAGTTTTGAACGGAAGATATTTCCTTTCTCACCATATCCCCCTATAGGCTTCCAAATATCCCTTTGCCAATTCCACAAGAACAGCCTTAGCGAAAGGCTTCTTGAAGGGAAAGACGTAACTCTGTGAGATGAATTAACAGAACACAGAGCAGTTTCTCAGAAAGCTTCTTTCCAGTGTTGAACGGAAGATATTCCCTTTTTCACCATAGCCCTCTATGGGCTTCCAAATATCCCTTTGCCAATTCCACAAGAACAGCCTTAGCGAAAGGCTTCTTGAAGGGAAAGATGTAACTCTGTGAGATGAATTAACAGAACACAGAGCAGTTTCTCAGAAAGCTTCTTTCCAGTTTTGAACGGAAGGTATTTCCTTTTTCACCATAGCCCTCTATGGGCTTCCAAATATCCCTTTGCCAATTCCACAAGAACAGCCTTAGCGAAAGGCTTCTTGAAGGGAAAGATGTAACTCTGTGAGATGAATTAACAGAACACAGAGCAGTTTCTCAGAAAGCTTCTTTCCAGTTTTGAACGGAAGATAATTCCTTTTTCACCATAGCCCTCTATGGGCTTCCAAATATCCCTTTTCCAATTCCACAGGAACAGACTTAGCGAAAGGCTTCTTGAAGGGAAAGATATAACTCTCTGAGTTGAATTAACAGAACACAGAGCAGTTTCTCAGAAAGCTTCTTACCAGTTTTGAACGTAAGATATTTCCTTTTTCTCCATAGCCCTCTACGGGCTTCCAAATATCCCTTTGCCAATTCCACAAGAACAGCCTTAGCGAAAGGCTTCTTGAAGGGAAAGATGTAACTCTGTGAGATGAATTAACAGAACACAGAGCAGTTTCTCAGAAAGCTTCTTTCCAGTTTTGAACGGAAGATATTTCATTTTTCACCATAGCCCTCTATGGGCTTCCAAGTATCCCCTTGCCAATTCCACAGAAACAGCTTGAGCGAAAGGTTTCTTGAAAGGAAAGATGTAACACTGTTGGACGAATTAACAGAACACGGAGAAGTTTCTCAGAAAGCTTCTTTCCAGTTTTCAACGGAAGATATTTCCTTTTTCACCATAGCCCTCTATGGGCTTCCAAATATCTCTTTGCCAATTCCACAAGAACAGCCTTAGCGAAAGGCTTCTTGAAGGGAAAGATGTAACTCTGTGAGATGAATTAACAGACCACAGAGCAGTTTCTCAGAAAGCTTCTTTCCAGTTTTGAACGGAAGATATTTCCTTTTTCACCATAGCCCTCTATGGGCTTCCAAATATCCCTTTTCCAATTCCACAAGACCAGCCTTAGCGAAAGGCTTCTTGAAGGGAAAGATGTAACTCTGTGAGATGAATTAACAGAACACAGAGCAGTTTCTCAGAAAGCTTCTTTCCAGTTTTGAACGGAAGGTATTTCCTTTTTCACCATAGCCCTCTGTGGGCTTCCAAATATCCCATTGCCAATTGCACAAGAACAGCCTTAGCGAAAGGCTTCTTCAGGGGAAAGATGTAACTCTGTGAGATGAATTAACAGAACACAGAGCAGTTTCTCAGAAAGCTTCTTTCCAGGTTTGAACGGAAGTTATTTCCTTTTTCACCATAGCCCTCTATGGGCTTCCAAATATCCCTTTGCCAATTCCACAAGAACAGCCTTAGCGAAAGGCTTCTTAAAGGGAAAGACGTAACTCTGTGAGATGAATTAAGAGAACACAGAGCAGTTTCTCAGAAAGCTTCTTTCCAGTTTTGAACGGAAGATATTTCCTTTTTCACCATAGCCCTCTATGGGCTTCCAAATATCCCTTTGCGAATTCCACAAGAACAGCCTTAGCGAAAGGTTTCTTGAAGGGAAAGATGTAACTCTGTGAGATGAATTAACAGAACACAGAGCAGTTTCTCAGAAAGCTTCTTTCCAGTTTTGAACCTAAGATATTTCCTTTTTCACCATAGCCTTCTATGGGCTTCCAAATATCCCTTTGCCAAATCCACAAGAACAGCCTTAGCGAAAGGCTTCTTGAAGGGAAAGATATAACTCTCTGAGTTGAATTAACAGAACACAGAGCAGTTTCTCAGAAAGCTTCTTTCCAGTTTTGAACGGAAGATATTTCCTTTTTCACCATAGCCCTCTATGGGCTTCCAAATATCCCTTTGCCAATTCCACAAGAACAGCCTTAGCGAAAGGCTTCTTGAAGGGAAAGATGTAACTCTGTGAGATGAATTAACAGAACACAGAGCAGTTTCTCAGAAAGCTTCTTTCCAGTTTTGAACGGAAGATATTTCCTTTTTCACCATAGCCCTCTATGGGCTTCCAAATATCCCTTTGCCAATTCCACAAGAACAGCCTTAGCGAAAGGCTTCTTGAAGGGAAAGATGTAACTCTGTGAGATGAATTAACAGAACACAGAGCAGTTTCTCAGAAAGCTTCTTTCCAGTTTTGAACGGAAGATATTTCCTTTTTCACCTTAGCCCTTTATGGGCTTCCAAATATCCCTTTGCCAATTCCACAAGAACAGCCTTAGCGAAAGGCTTCTTGAAGGGAAAGATGTAACTCTGTGAGATGAATTAACAGAACACAGAGCAGTTTCTCAGAAAGCTTCTTTCCAGTGTTGAAAGGAAGATATTTCCTTTTTCACCATAGCCCTCTATGGGCTTCCAAATATCCCTTTGCCAATTCCACAAGAACAGCCTTAGCGAAAGGCTTCTTGAAGGGAAAGATGTAACTCTGTGAGATGAATTAACAGAACACAGAGCAGTTTCTCAGAAAGCTTCTTTCCAGTGTTGAACGGAAGATATTTCCTTTTTCACCATAGCCCTCTATGGGCTTCCAAATATCCCTTTGCCAATTCCACAAGAACAGCCTTAGCGAAAGGCTTCTTGAAGGGAAAGATGTAACTCTGTGAGATGAATTAACAGACCACAGAGCAGTTTCTCAGAAAGCTTCTTTCCAGTTTTGAACGGAAGGTATTTCCTTTTTCACCGTAGCCCTCTATGGGCTTCCAAATATCCCTTTGCCAATTGCACAAGAACAGCCTTAGCGAAAGGCTTCTTGAGGGGAAAGATGTAACTCTGTGAGATGAATTAACAGAACACAGAGCAGTTTCTCAGAAAGCTTCTTTCCAGGTTTGAACGGAAGTTATTTCCTTTTTCACCATAGCCCTCTATGGGCTTCCAAATATCCCTTTGCCAATTCCACAAGAACAGCCTTAGCGAAAGGCTTCTTGAAGGGAAAGATGTAACTCTGTGAGATGAATTAACAGAACACAGAGCAGTTTCTCAGAAAGCTTCTTTCCAGTGTTGAACGGAAGATATTTCCTTTTTCACCATAGCCCTCTATGGGCTTCCAAATATCCCTTTGCCAATTCCACAAGAACAGCCTTAGCGAAAGGCTTCTTGAAGGGAAAGATGTAACTCTGTGAGATGAATTAACAGAACACAGAGCAGTTTCTCAGAAAGCTTCTTTCCAGTGTTGAACGGAAGATATTTCCTTTTTCACCATAGTCCTCTAGGGGCTTCCAAATATCCCTTTGCCAATTCCACAAGAACAGCCTTAGCGAAAGGCTTCTTGAAGGGAAAGATATAACTCTGTGAGATGAATTAACAGAACACAGAGCAGTTTCTCAGAAAGCTTCTTTCCAGTTTTGAACGGAAGATATTTCCTTTTTCACCATAGCCCTCTATGGGCTTCTAAATATCCCTTTGCCAATTCCACAAGAACAGCCTTAGCGAAAGGCTTCTTGAAGGGAAAGATGTAACTCTGTGAGATGAATTAACAGAACACAGAGCAGTTTCCCGGAAAGCTTCTTTCCAGTTTTGAACGGAAGATATTTCCTTTTTCACCATAGCCCTCTATGGGCTTCAAAATATCCCTTTGCCAATTCCACAAGAACAGCCTTAGCGAAAGGCTTCTTGAAGGGAAAGATGTAACTCTGTGAGATGAATTAACAGAACACAGAGCCGTTTCTCAGAAAGCTTCTTTCCAGTTTTGAACGGAAGATATTTCCTTTTTCACCATAGCCCTCTATGGGCTTCCAAGTATCCACTTGCCAATTCCACAGAAACAGCTTTAGCGAAAGGTTTTTTGAAAGGAAAGATGTAACACTGTGAGACGAATTAACAGAACACAGAGCAGTTTCTCAGAAAGCTTCTTTCCAGTTTTGAACGGAAGATATTTCCTTTTTCACCATAGCCCCCTATGGGCTTCCAAATATCCCTTTGCCAATTCCACAAGAACAGCCTTAGCGAAAGGCTTCTTGAAGGGAAAGATGTAACTCTGTGAGATGAATTTACAGAACACAGAGCAGTTTCTCAGAAAGCTTCTTTCCAGTTTTGAACGGAAGATATTTCCTTTCTCACAATATCCCCCTAAAGGCTTCCAAATATCCCTTTGCCAATTCCACAAGAACAGCCTTAGCGAAAGGCTTCTTGAAGGGAAAGATGTAACTCTGTGAGATGAATTAACAGAACACAGAGCAGTTTCTCAGAAAGCTTCTTTCCAGTGTTGAACGGAAGATATTCCCTTTTTCACCATAGCCCTCTATGGGCTTCCAAATATCCCTTTGCCAATTCCACAAGAACAGCCTTAGCGAAAGGCTTCTTGAAGGGAAAGATGTAACTCTGTGAGATGAATTAACAGACCACAGAGCAGTTTCTCAGAAAGCTTCTTTCCAGTTTTGAACGGAAGGTATTTCCTTTTTCACCGTAGCCCTCTATGGGCTTCCAAATATCCCTTTGCCAATTCCACAAGAACAGCCTTAGCGAAAGGCTTCTTGAGGGGAAAGATGTAACTCTGTGAGATGAATTAACGGAACACAGAGCAGTTTCTCAGAAAGTTTCTTTCCAGTTTTGAACGGAAGATATTTCTTTTTTCACCATAGCCCTCTATGGGCTTCCAAATATCCCTTTGCCAATTCCACAAGAACAGCCTTAGCGAAAGGATTCTTGAAGGGAAAGATGTAACTCTGTGAGATGAATTAACAGAACACAGAGCAGTTTCCCGGAAAGCTTCTTTCCAGTTTTGAACGTTAGATATTTCCTTTTTCACCATAGCCCTATATGGGCTTCCAAATATCCCCTTGCCAATTCCACAAGAACAGCCTTAGCGAAAGACTTCTTCAAGGGAAAGATGTAACTCTGTGAGATGAATTAACAGAACACAGAGCAGTTTCTCAGAAAGCTTCTTTCCAGTTTTGAACGGAAGATATTTCCTTTTTCACCATAGCCCTCTATGGGCTTCCAAATATCCCTTTGCCAATTCCACAAGAACAGCCTTAGCGAAAGGCTTCTTGAAGGGAAAGATGTAACTCTGTGAGATGAATTAACAGAACACAGAGCAGTTTCTCAGAAAGCTTCTTTCCAGTTTTGAACAGAAGATATTTCCTTTTTCACCATAGCCCTCTATGGGCTTCCAAATATCCCTTTGCGAATTCCACAAGAACAGCCTTAGCGAAAGGATTCATGAAGGGAAAGATGTAACTCTGTGAGATGAAATAACAGAACACAGAGCAGTTTCTCAGAAAGATTCTTTCCAGTTTTGAACGGAAGATATTTCCTTTTTCACCATAGCCCTCTATGGGCTTACAAATATCCCTTTGCCAATTCCACAAGAACAGCCTTAGCGAAAGGCTTCTTGAAGGGAAAGATGTAACTCTGTGAGATGAATTAACAGAACACAGAGCAGTTTCTCAGAAAGCTTCTTTCCAGTTTTGAACGGAAGATATTTCCTTTTTCACCATAGCCCTCTATGGGCTTCCAAATATCCCTTTGCCAATTCCACAAGAACAGCCTTAGCGAAAGGCTTCTTGAAGGGAAAGATGTAACTCTGTGAGATGAATTAACAGAACACAGAGCAGTTTCTCAGAAAGCTTCTTTCCAGTTTTGAACGGAAGATATTTCCTTTTTCACCATAGCCCTCTATGGGCTTCCAAGTATCCCCTTGCCAATTCCACAGAAACAGCTTGAGCGAAAAGTTTCTTGAAAGGAAATATGTAACACTTTAGGACGAATTAACAGACCACAGAGCAGTTTCTCAGAAAGCTTCTTTCCAGTTTTCAACGGAAGATATTTCCTTTTTCACCATAGCCCTCTATGGGCTTCCAAATATCTCTTTGCCAATTCAACAAGAACAGCCTTAGCGAAAGGCTTCTTGAAGGGAAAGATGTAACTCTGTGAGATGAATTAACAGACCACAGAGCAGTTTCTCAGAAAGCTTCTTTCCAGTTTTGAACGGAAGGTATTTCCTTTTTCACCATAGCCCTCTATGGGCTTCCAAATATTCCTTTGCCAATTCCACAAGAACAGCCTTAGCGAAAGGCTTCTTGAAGGGAAAGATGTAACTCTGTGAGATGAATTAACAGAACACAGAGCAGTTTCCCGGAAAGCTTCTTTCCAGTTTTGAACGGAAGATATTTCCTTTTTCACCATAGCCCTCTATGGGCTTCCAAATATCCCTTTGCCAGTTCCATAAGAACAGCCTTAGCGAAAGACTTCTTGAAGGGAAAGATGTAACTCTGTGAGATGAATTAACAGAACACAGAGCAGTTTCTCAGAAAGCTTCTTTCCAGTTTTGAACGGAAGATATTTCCTTTTTCACCATAGCCCTCTATGGGCTTCCAAATATCCCTTTTCGAATTCCACAAGAGCAGCCTTAGCGAAAGGTTTCTTGAAGGGAAAGATGTAACTCTGTGAGATGAATTAACAGAACACAGAGCAGTTTCTCAGAAAGCTTCTTTCCAGTTTTGAACGGAAGATATTTCCTTTTTCATCATAGCCCTCTATGGGCTTCGAAATATCCCCTTGCCAATTCCACAAGAACACCCTTAGCGAAAGACTTCTTGAAGGGAAAGATGTAACTCTGTGAGATGAATTAACAGAACACAGAGCAGTTTCTCAGAAAGCTTCTTTCCAGTTTAGAACGGAAGATATTTCCTTTTTCACCATAGCCCTCTATGGGCTTCCAAATATCCCTTTGCCAATTCCACAAGAACAGCCTTAGCGAACGGCTTCTTGAAGGGAAAGATATAACTCTCTGAGTTGAATTAACAGAACACAGAGCAGTTTCTCAGAAAGCTTCTTTCCAGTTTTGAACGGAAGATATTTCCTTTTTCACCATAGCCCTCTATGGGCTTCCAAATATCCCTTTGCCAATTCCACAAGAACAGCCTTAGCGAAAGGCTTCTTGAAGGGAAAGATGTAACTCTGTGAGATGGATTAACAGAACACAGAGCAGTTTCTCAGAAAGCTTCTTTCCAGTTTTGAACGGAAGATATTTCCTTTTTCACCATAGCCCTCTAGGGGCTTCCAAGTATCCCCTAGCCAATTCCACAGAAACAGCTTTAGCGAAAGGTTTCTTGAAAGGAAAGATGTAACACTGTGAGACAAATTAACAGAACACAGAGCAGTTTCTCAGAAAGCTTCTTTCCAGTTGTGAACGGAAGATATTTCCTTTTTCACCATAGCCCTCTATGGGCTTCCAATTATCCCTTTTCCAATTCCACAAGAACAGCCTTAGCGAAAGGCTTCTTGAAGGGAAAGATGTAACTCTGTGAGATGAATTAACAGAACACAGAGCAGTTTCTCAGAAAGCTTCTTTCCAGTTTTGAACGGAAGATATTTCCTTTTTCACCATAGCCCTCTATGGGCTTCCAAATATCCCTTTGCGAATTCCACAAGAACAGCCTTAGCGAAAGGTTTCTTGAAGGGAAAGATGTAACTCTGTGAGATGAATTAACAGAACACAGAGCAGTTTCTCACAAAGCTTCTTTCCAGTTTTGAACGGAAGTTATTTCCTTTTTCACCATAGCCCTCTATGGGCTTCCAAATATCCCCTTGCCAATTCCACAAGAACAGCCTTAGCGAAAGACTTCTTGAAGGGAAAGATGTAACTCTGTGAGATGAATTAACAGAACACAGAGCAGTTTCTCAGAAAGCTTCTTTCCAGTTTTGAACGGAAGATATTTCCTTTTTCACCATAGCCCTCTATGGGCTTCCAAATATCCCTTTGCCAATTCCACAAGAACAGCCTTAGCGAAAGGCTTCTTGAATGGAAAGATGTAACTCTGTGAGATGAATTAACAGAACACAGAGCAGTTTCTCAGAAAGCTTCTTTCCAGTGTTGAACGGAAGATATTTCCTTTTTCACCATAGCCCTCTATGGGCTTCCAAATATCCCTTTGCGAATTCCACAAGAACAGCCTTAGCGAAAGGCTTCATGAAGGGAAAGATGTAACTCTGTGAGGTGAATTAACAGAACACAGAGCAGTTTCTCAGAAAGCTTCTTTCTAGGTTTGAACGGAAGTTATTTCCTTTTTCACCATAGCCCTCTATGGGCTTCCAAATATCCCTTTGCCAATTCCACAAGAACAGCCTTAGCGAAAGGCTTCTTGAAGGGAAAGATGTAACTCTGTGAGATGAATTAACAGAACACAGAGCAGTTTCTTAGAAAGCTTCTTTCCAGTTTTGAACGGAAGATATTCCCTTTTTCACCATAGCCCTCTATGGGCTTCCAAATATCCCTTTGCCAATTCCACAAGAACAGCCTTAGCGAAAGGCTTCCTGAAGAGAAAGATGTAACTCTCTTAGATGAATTAACAGAACACAGAGCAGTTTCTCAGAAAGCTTCTTTCCAGTTTTGAACGGAAGATATTTCCTTTTTCACCATAGCCCTCTATGGGCTTCCAAATATCCCTTTGCCAATTCCACAAGAACAGCCTTAGCGAATGGCTTCTTGAAGGGAAACATGTAACTCTGTGAGATGAATTAACAGAACACAGAGCAGTTTCTCAGAAAGCTTCTTTCCAGTTTTGAACGGAAGATATTTCCTTTTTCACCATAGCCCTCTATGGGCTTCCAAATATCCCTTTACCAATTCCACAAGAACAGCCTTAGCGAAAGGCTTCTTGAAGGGAAAGATGTACCTCTGTGAGATGAATTAACAGAACACAGATCAGTTTCTCAGAAAGCTTCTTTCCAGTTTTGAACGGAAGATATTTCCTTTTTCACCATAGCCCTCTAGGGGCTTCCAAATATCCCTTTGCCAATTCCACAAGAACAGCCTTAGCGAAAGGATTCTTGAAGGGAAAGATGTAACTCTGTGAGATGAATTAACAGAACACAGAGCAGTTTCCCGGAAAGCTTCTTTCCAGTTTTGAACGTTAGATATTTCCTTTTTCACCATAGCCCTATATGGGCTTCCAAATATCCCTTTGCCAATTCCACAAGAACAGCCTTAGCGAAAGACTTCTTGAAGGGAAAGATGTAACTCTGTGAGATGAATTAACAGAACACAGAGCAGTTTCTCAGAAAGCTTCTTTCCAGTTTTGAACGGAAGATATTTCCTTTTTCACCATAGCCCTCTATGGGCTTCCAAATATCCCTTTACCAATTCCACAAGAACAGCCTTAGCGAAAGGCTTCTTGAAGGGAAAGATGTACCTCTGTGAGATGAATTAACAGAACACAGATCAGTTTCTCAGAAAGCTTCTTTCCAGTTTTGAACGGAAGATATTTCCTTTTTCACCATAGCCCTCTAGGGGCTTCCAAATATCCCTTTGCCAATTCCACAAGAACAGCCTTAGCGAAAGGATTCTTGAAGGGAAAGATGTAACTCTGTGAGATGAATTAACAGAACACAGAGCAGTTTCCCGGAAAGCTTCTTTCCAGTTTTGAACGTTAGATATTTCCTTTTTCACCATAGCCCTATATGGGCTTCCAAATATCCCTTTGCCAATTCCACAAGAACAGCCTTAGCGAAAGACTTCTTGAAGGGAAAGATGTAACTCTGTGAGATGAATTAACAGAACACAGAGCAGTTTCTCAGAAAGCTTCTTTCCAGTTTTGAACGGAATATATTTCCTTTTTCACCATAGAACTCTATGGGCTTCCAAATATCCCTTTGCGAATTCCACAAGAACAGTCTTAGCGAAAGGTTTCTTGAAGGGAAAGATGTATCTCTGTGAGATGAATTAACAGAACACAGAGCAGTTTCTCAGAAAGCTTCTATCCAGTTTTGAACGTAAGATATTTCCTTTTCCACCATAGCCCTCTATGGGCTTCCAAATATCCCCTTGCCAATTCCACAAGAACAGCCTTAGCGAAAGACTTCTTGAAGGGAAAGATGTAACTCTGTGAGATGAATTAACAGAACACAGAGCAGTTTCTCAGAAAGCTTCTTTCCAGTTTTGAACGGAAGATATTTCCTTTTTCACCATAGCCCTCTATGGGCTTCCAAATATCCCTTTGCCAATTCCACAAGAACAGCCTTAGCGAAAGGCTTCTTGAAGGGAAAGATGTAACTCTGTGAGATGAATTAACAGAACACAGAGCAGTTTCTCAGAAAGCTTCTTTCCAGTTTTGAACGGAAGATATTTCCTTTTTCACCATAGCCCTCTATGGGCTTCCAAATATCCCTTTTCCAATTCCACAAGACCAGCCTTAGCGAAAGGCTTCTTGAAGGGAAAGATGTAACTCTGTGAGATGAATTAACAGAACACAGAGCAGTTTCTCAGAAAGCTTCTTTCCAGTGTTGAACGGAAGATATTTCCTTTTTCACCATAGCCCTCTATGGGCTTCCAAATATCCCTTTGCCGATTCCACAAGAACAGCCTTAGCGAAAGGCTTCTTGAAGGGAAAGATGTAACTCTGTGAGGTGAATTAACAGAACACAGAGCAGTTTCCCGGAAAGCTTCTTTCCAGTTTTGAACGGAAGATATTTCCTTTTTCACCATAGCCCTCTATGGGCTTCCAAATATCCCTTTGCCAATTCCACAAGAACAGCCTTAGCGAAAGACTTCTTGAAGGGAAAGATGTAACTCTGTGAGATGAATTAACAGAACACAGAGCAGTTTCTCAGAAAGCTTCTTTCCAGTTTTGAACGGAAGATATTTCCTTTTTCACCATAGCCCTCTATGGGCTTCCAAATATCCCTTTGCGAATTCCACAAGAACAGCCTTAGCGAAAGGTTTCTTGAAGGGAAAGATGTAACTCTGTGAGATGAATTAACAGAACAAAGAGCAGTTTCTCAGAAAGCTTCTTTCCAGTTTTGAACGGAAGATATTTCCTTTTTCACCATAGCCCTCTATGCGCTTCGAAATATCCCCTTGCCAATTCCACAAGAACAGCCTTAGCGAAAGACTTCTTGAAGGGAAAGATGTAACTCCGTGAGATGAATTAACTGAACACAGAGCAGTTTCTCAGAAAGCTTCTTTCCAGTTTTGAACGGAAGATATTTCCTTTTTCACCATAGCCCCCTATGGGCTTCCAAATATCCCTTTGCGAATTCCACAAGAACAGCCTTAGCGAAAGGATTCATGAAGGGAAAGCTGTAACTCTGTGAGATGAATTAACAGAACACAGAGCAGTTTCTCAGAAAGCTTCTTTCCAGTTTTGAACGGAAGATATTTCCTTTTTCACCATAGCCCTCTATGGGCTTCCAAATATCCCTTTGCCAATTCCACAAGAACAGCCTTAGCAAAAGGCTTCTTGAAGGGAAAGATATAACTCTCTGAGTTGAATTAACAGAACACAGAGCAGTTTCTCAGAAAGCTTCTTTCCAGTTTTGAACGGAAGATATTTCCTTTTTCACCATAGCCCTCTATGGGCTTCCAAATATCCCTTTGCCAATTCCACAAGACCAGCCTTAGCGAAAGGCTTCTTGAAGGGAAAGATGTAACTCTGTGAGATGAATTAACAGAACACAGAGCAGTTTCTCAGAAAGCTTCTTTCCAGTTTTGAACGGAAGATATATCCTTTTTCACCATAGCCCTCTATGGGATTCCAAGTATCCACTTGCCAATTCCACAGAAACAGCTTTAGCGATAGGTTTCTTGAAATGAAAGATGTAACACTGTTGGACGAATTAACAGAACACAGAGCAGTTTCTCAGAAAGCTTCTTTCCAGTTTTGAACGGAAGATATTTCCTTTTTCACCATAGCCCTCTTTGGGCTTCCAAATATCCCTTTGCCAATTCCACAAGAACAGCCTTAGCGAAAGGATTCATGAAGGGAAAGATGTAACTCTGTGAGATGAATTAACAGAACACAGAGCAGTTTCTCAGAAAGCTTCTTTCCAGTTTTGAACGGAAGATATTTCCTTTTTCACCATAGCCCTCTATGGGCTTCCAAATATCCCTTTGCCAATTCCACAAGAACAGCCTTAGCGAAAGGCTTCTTGAACGGAAAGATATAACTCTGTGAGATGAATTAACAGAACACAGAGCAGTTTCTCAGAAAGCTTCTTTCCAGTTTTGAACGGAAGATATTTCCTTTTTCACCATAGCCCTCTATGGGCTTCCAAATATCCCTTTGCCAATTCCACAAGAACAGACTTAGCGAAAGGCTTCTTGAAGGGAAAGATATAACTCTCTGAGCTGAATTAACAGAACACAGAGCAGTTTCTCAGAAAGCTTCTTTCCAGTTTTGAACGGAAGATATTTCCTTTTTCACCATAGCCCTCTGTGGGCTTCCAAATATCCCTTTGCCAATTCCACAAGAACAGCCTTAGCGAAAGGCTTCTTGAAGGGAAAGATGTAACTATGTGAGATGAATTAACAGAACACAGAGCAGTTTCTCAGAAAGCTCCTTTCCAGTTTTGAACAGAAGATATTTCCTTTTTCACCATAGCCCTCTATGGGCTTCCAAATATCCCTTTGCAAATTCCACAAGAACAGCATTAGCGAAAGGATTCATGAAGGGAAAGATGTAACTCTGTGAGATGAATTAACAGAACACAGAGCAGTTTCTCAGAAAGCTTCTTTCCAGTTTTGAACGGAAGATATTTCCTTTTTCACCATAGCGCTCTATGGGCTTCCAAATATCCCTTTGCCAATTCCACAAGAACAGCCTTAGCGAAAGGCTTCTTGAAGGGAAAGATGTAACTCCGTGAGATGAATTAACAGAACACAGAGCAGTTTCTCAGAAAGCTTCTTTCCAGTTTTGAACGGAAGATATTTCCTTTTTCACCATAGCCCTCTATGGGCTTCCAAATATCCCTTTGCCAATTCCACAAGAACAGACTTAGCGAAAGGCTTCTTGAAGGGAGAGATATAACTCTCTGAGTTGAATTAACAGAACACAGAGCAGTTTCTCAGAAAGCTTCTTACCAGTTTTGAACGTAAGATATTTCCTTTTTCTCCATAGCCCTCTACGGGCTTCCAAATATCCCTTTGCCAATTCCACAAGAACAGCCTTAGCGAAAGGCTTCTTGAAGGGAAAGATGTAACTCTGTGAGATGAATTAACAGAACACAGAGCAGTTTCTCAGAAAGCTTCTTTCCAGTTTTGAACGGAAGATATTTCCTTTTTCACCATAGCCCTCTATGGGCTTCCAAGTATCCCCTTGCCAATTCCACAGAAACAGCTTGAGCGAAAGGTTTCTTGAAAGGAAAGATGTAACACTGTTGGACGAATTAACAGACCACAGAGCAGTTTCTCAGAAAGCTTCTTTCCAGTTTTGAACGGAAGATATTTCCTTTTTCACCATTGCCCTCTTTGGGCTTCCAAATATCCCTTTGCCAATTCCACAAGAACAGCCTTAGCGAAAGGATTCATGAAGGGAAAGATGTAACTCTGTGAGATGAATTAAGAGAACACAGAGCAGTTTCTCAGAAAGATTCTTTCCAGTTTTGAACGGAAGATATTTCCTTTTTCACCATAGCCCTCTATGGGCTTCCAAATATCCCTTTGCCAATTCCACAAGAACAGCCTTAGCGAAAGGCTTCTTGAAGGGAAAGATGTAACTCTGTGAGATGAATTAACAGAACACAGAGCAGTTTCTAAGAAAGCTTCTTTCCAGTTTTGAACGGAAGATATTTCCTTTTTCACCATAGCCCTCTATGGGCTTCCAAATATCCCTTTGCCAATTCCACAAGAACAGCCTTAGCGAAAGGCTTCTTGAAGGGAAAGATGTAACTCTGTGAGATGAATTAACAGACCACAGAGCAGTTTCTCAGAAAGCTTCTTTCCAGTTTTGAACGGAAGATATTTCCTTTTTCACCATAGCCCTTTATGGGCTTCCAAATATCCCTTTGCCAATTCCACAAGAACAGCCTTAGCGAAAGGCTTCTTGAAGGGAAAGATGTAACTCTGTGAGATGAATTAACAGAACACAGAGCAGTTTCTCAGAAAGCTTCTTTCCAGTGTTGAACGGAAGATATTTCCTTTTTCACCATAGCCCTCTATGGGCTTCCAAATATCCCTTTGCCAATTCCACAAGAACAGCCTTAGCGAAAGGCTTCCTGAAGAGAAAGATGTAACTCTGTGAGATGAATTAACAGACCACAGAGCAGTTTCTCAGAAAGCTTCATTCCAGTTTTGAACGGAAGGTATTTCCTTTTTCACCATAGCCCTCTATGGGCATCCAAATATCCCTTTGCCAATTCCACAAGAACAGCCTTAGCGAAAGGCTTCTTGAAGGGAAAGATGTAACTCTGTGAGATGAATTAACAGAACACAGAGCAGTTTCTCAGAAAGCTTCTTTCCAGTGTTGAACAGAAGATATTTCCTTTTTCACCATAGCCCTCTATGGGCTTCCAAATATCCCTTTGCCAATTCCACAAGAACAGCCTTAGCGAAAGGCTTCTTGAAGGGAAAGATGTAACTCTGTGAGATGAATTAACAGAACACAGAGCAGTTTCCCGGAAAGCTTCTTTCCAGTTTTGAACGGAAGATATTTCCTTTTTCGCCATAGCCGTCTAAGGGCTTCCAAATATCCCTTTGCCAATTCCACAAGAACAGCCTTAGCGAAAGACTTCTTGAAGGGAAAGATGTAACTCTGTGAGATGAATTAACAGAACACAGAGCAGTTTCTCAGAAAGCTTCTTTCCAGTTTTGAACGGAAGATATTTCCTTTTTCACCATAGCCCTCTATGGGCTTCCAAATATCCCTTTGCGAATTCCACAAGAACAGCCTTAGCGAAAGGTTTCTTGAAGGGAAAGATGTAACTCTGTGAGATGAATTAACAGAACACAGAGCAGTTTCTCAGAAAGCTTCTTTCCAGTTTTGAACCTAAGATATTTCCTTCTTCACCATAGCCTTCTATGGGCTTCCAAATATCCCTTTGCCAAATCCACAAGAACAGCCTTAGCGAAAGGCTTCTTGAAGGGAAAGATATAACTCTCTGAGTTGAATTAACAGAACACAGAGCAGTTTCTCAGAAAGCTTCTTTCCAGTTTTGAACGGAAGATATTTCCTTTTTCACCATAGCCCTCTATGGGCTTCCAAATATCCCTTTGCCAATTCCACAAGAACAGCCTTAGCGAAAGGCTTCTTGAAGGGAAAGATGTAACTCTGTGAGATGAATTAACAGAACACAGAGCAGTTTCTCAGAAAGCTTCTTTCCAGTGTTGAACGGAAGATATTTCCTTTTTCACCGTAGCCCTCTATGGGCTTCCAAATATCCCTTTGCCAATTCCACAAGAACAGCCTTAGCGAAAGGCTTCTTGAGGGGAAAGATGTACCTCTGTGAGATGAATTAACGGAGCACAGAGCAGTTTCTCAGAATGTTTCTTTCCAGTTTTGAACGGAAGATATTTCTTTTTTCACCATAGCCCTCTATGGGCTTCCAAATATCCCTTTGCCAATTCCACAAGAACAGCCTTAGCGAAAGGATTCTTGAAGGGAAAGATGTAACTCTGTGAGATGAATTAACAGAACACAGAGCAGTTTCCCGGAAAGCTTCTTTCCAGTTTTGTACGTTAGATATTTCCTTTTTCACCATAGCCCTATATGGGCTTCCAAATATCCCCTTGCCAATTCCACAAGAACAGCCTTAGCGAAAGACTTCTTCAAGGGAAAGATGTAACTCTGTGAGATGAATTAACAGAACACAGAGCAGTTTCTCAGAAAGCTTCTTTCCAGTTTTGAACGGAAGATATTTCCTTTTTCACCATAGCCCTCTATGGGCTTCCAAATATCCCTTTGCCAATTCCACAAGAACAGCCTTAGCGAAAGGCTTCTTGAAGGGAAAGATGTAACACTGTGAGATGAATTAACAGAACACAGAGCAGTTTCTCAGAAAGCTTCTTTCCAGTTTTGAACAGAAGATATTTCCTTTTTCACCATAGCCCTCTATGGGCTTCCAAATAACCCATTGCGAATTCCACAAGAACAGCCTTAGCGAAAGGATTCATGAAGGGAAAGATGTAACTCTGTGAGATGAAATAACAGAACACAGAGCAGTTTCTCAGAAAGATTCTTTCCAGTTTTGAACGGAAGATATTTCCTTTTTCACCATAGCCCTCTATGGGCTTCCAAATATCCCTTTGCCAATTCCACAAGAACAGCCTTAGCGAAAGGCTTCTTGAAGGGAAAGATGTAACTCTGTGAGATGAATTAACAGAACACAGAGCAGTTTCTCAGAAAGCTTCTTTCCAGTTTTGAACGGAAGATATTTCCTTTTTCACCATAGCCCTCTATGGGCTTCCAAATATCCCTTTGCCAATTCCACAAGAACAGCCTTAGCGAAAGGCTTCTTGAAGGGAAAGATGTAACTCTGTGAGATGAATTAACAGAACACAGAGCAGTTTCTCAGAAAGCTTCTTTCCAGTTTTGAACGGAAGATATTTCCTTTTTCACCATAGCCCTCTATGGGCTTCCAAGTATCCCCTTGCCAATTCCACAGAAACAGCTCGAGCGAAAAGTTTCTTGAAAGGAAAGATGTAACACTTTAGGACGAATTAACAGACCACAGAGCAGTTTCTCAGAAAGCTTCTTTCCAGTTTTCAACGGAAGATATTTCCTTTTTCACCATAGCCCTCTATGGGCTTCCAAATATCTCTTTGCCAATTCAACAAGAACAGCCTTAGCGAAAGGCTTCTTGAAGGGAAAGATGTAACTCTGTGAGATGAATTAACAGACCACAGAGCAGTTTCTCAGAAAGCTTCTTTCCAGTTTTGAACGGAAGGTATTTCCTTTTTCACCATAGCCCTCTATGGGCTTCCAAATATTCCTTTGCCAATTCCACAAGAACAGCCTTAGCGAAAGGCTTCTTGAAGGGAAAGATGTAACTCTGTGAGATGAATTAACAGAACACAGAGCAGTTTCCCGGAAAGCTTCTTTCCAGTTTTGAACGGAAGATATTTCCTTTTTCACCATAGCCCTCTATGGGCTTCCAAATATCCCTTTGCCAGTTCCATAAGAACAGCCTTAGCGAAAGACTTCTTGAAGGGAAAGATGTAACTCTGTGAGATGAATTAACAGAACACAGAGCAGTTTCTCAGAAAGCTTCTTTCCAGTTTTGAACGGAAGATATTTCCTTTTTCACCATAGCCCTCTATGGGCTTCCAAATATCCCTTTTCGAATTCCACAAGAGCAGCCTTAGCGAAAGGTTTCTTGAAGGGAAAGATGTAACTCTGTGAGATGAATTAACAGAACACAGAGCAGTTTCTCAGAAAGCTTCTTTCCAGTTTTGAACGGAAGATATTTCCTTTTTCACCATAGCCCTCTATGGGCTTCGAAATATCCCCTTGCCAATTCCACAAGAACAGCCTTAGCGAAAGACTTCTTGAAGGGAAAGATGTAACTCTGTGAGATGAATTAACAGAACACAGAGCAGTTTCTCAGAAAGCTTCTTTCCAGTTTTGAACTGAAGATATTTCCTTTTTCACCATAGCCCTCTAGTGGCTTCCAAATATCCCTTTGCCAATTCCACAAGAACAGCCTTAGCGAAAGGCTTCTTGAAGGGAAAGATGTAACTCTGTGAGATGAATTAACAGAACACAGAGCAGTTTCTCAGAAAGTTTCTTTCCAGTTTTGAACAGAAGATATTTCCTTTTTCACCATAGCCCTCTATGGGCTTCCAAATATCCCTTTGCGAATTCCACAAGAACAGCCTTAGCGAAAGGATTCATGAAGGGAAAGATGTAACTCTGTGAGATGAATTAACAGAACACAGAGCAGTTTCTCAGAAAGCTTCTTTCCAGTTTAGAACGGAAGATATTTCCTTTTTCACCATAGCCCTCTATGGGCTTCCAAATATCCCTTTGCCAATTCCACAAGAACAGCCTTAGCGAACGGCTTCTTGAAAGGAAAGATATAACTCTCTGAGTTGAATTAACAGAACACAGAGCAGTTTCTCAGAAAGCTTCTTTCCAGTTTTGAACGGAAGATATTTCCTTTTTCACCATAGCCCTCTATGGGCTTCCAAATATCCCTTTGCCAATTCCACAAGAACAGCCTTAGCGAAAGCCTTCTTGAAGGGAAAGATGTAACTCTGTGAGATGGATTAACAGAACACAGAGCAGTTTCTCAGAAAGCTTCTTTCCAGTTTTGAACGGAAGATATTTCCTTTTTCACCATAGCCCTCTATGGGTTTCCAAGTATGCCCTTGCCAATTCCACAGAAACAGCTTTAGCGATAGGTTTCTTGAAAGGAAAGATGTAACACTGTTGGACGAATTAACAGAACACAGAGCAGTTTCTCAGAAAGCTTCTTTCCAGTTTTGAACGGAAGATATTTCCTTTTTCACCATAGCCCTCTATGGGCTTCCAAATATCCCTTTGCCAATTCCAAAATAACAGCCTTAGCGAAAGGCTTCTTGAAGGGAAAGATGTAACTCTGTGAGATGAATTAACAGAACACAGAGCAGTTTCTAAGAAAGCTTCTTTCCAGTTTTGAACGGAAGATATTTCCTTTTTCACCATAGTCCTCTATGGGCTTCCAAATATCCCTTTGCCAATTCCACAAGAACAGCCTTAGCGAAAGTCTTCTTGAAGGGGAAGATGTAACTCTGTGAGATGAATTAACAGAACACAGAGCAGTTTCTCAGAAAGCTTCTTTCCAGTTTTGAACGTAAGATATTTCCTTTTTCACCATAGCCCTCTATGGGCTTCCAAATATCCCTTTGCCAATTCAACAATAACAGCCTTAGCAAAAGGCTTCTTGAAGGGAAAGATGTAACTCTGTGAGATGAATTAACAGAACACAGAGCAGTTTCTCAGAAAGCTTCTTTCCAGTTTTGAACGGAAGGTATTTCCTTTTTCACCATAGCCCTCTATGGGCTTCCAAATATCCCTTTGCCAATTCCACAAGAACAGCCTTAGCGCAAGACTTCTTGAGGGGAAAGATGTAACTCTGTGAGATGAATTAACAGAACACAGAGCAGTTTCTCAGAAAGCTTCTTCCAAGGTTTGAACGGAAGATATTTCCTTTTTCACCATAGCCCTCTATGGGCTTCCAAATATCCCTTTGCCAATTCCACAAGAACAGCCTTAGCGAAAGGCTTCTTGAAGGGAAAGATGTAACTCTGTGAGATGAAATAACAGAACACAGAGCAGTTTCTCAGAAAGCTTCTTTCCAGTTTTGAACGGAAGATATTCCTTTTTTCACCTTAGCCCTCTATGGGCTTCCAAATATCCCTTTTCCAATTCCACAAGAACAGCCTTAGCGAAAGGCTTCTTGAAGGGAAAGATGTAACTCTGTGAGATGAATTAACAGAACACAGAGCAGTTTCTCAGAAAGCTTCTTTCCAGTTTTGAACGGAAGATATTTCCTTTTTCACCATAGCCCTCTATGGGCTTCCAAATATCCCTTTGCCAATTCCACAAGAACAGCCTTAGCGAAAGGCTTCTTGAAGAGAAAGATGTAAATCTGTGAGATGAATAACAGAACACAGAGCAGTTTCTCAGAAAGCTTCTTTCCAGTTTTGAACGGAAGATATTTCCTTTTTCACCATAGCCCTCTATGGGCTTCTAAATATCCCTTTTCGAATTCCACAAGAACAGCCTTAGCGAAAGGTTTCTTGAATGGAAAGATGTAACTCTGTGAGATGAATTAACAGAACACAGAGGAGTTTCTCAGAAAGCTTCTCTCCAGTTTTGAACGGAAGATATTTCCTTTTTCACCATAGCCCTCTATGGGCTTCCAAATATCCCTTTGCCAATTCCACAAGAACAGCCTTAGCGAAAGGCTTCTTGAAGGGAAAGATGTAACTCTGTGAGATGAATTAACAGAACACAGAGCAGTTTCTCAGAATGCTTCTTTCCAGTTTTGAACGGAAGATATTTCCTTTTTCACCATAGCCCTCTAGGGGCTTCCAAGTATCCCCTAGCCAATTCCACAGAAACAGCTTTAGCGAAAGGTTTCTTGAAAGGAAAGATGTAACACTGTGAGACGAATTAACAGAACACAGAGCAGATTCTCAGAAAGCTTCTTTCCAGTTTTGAACGGAAGATATTTCCTTTTTCACCATAGCCCTCTATGGGCTTCCAATTATCCCTTTTCCAATTCCACAAGAACAGCCTTAGCGAAAGGCTTCTTGAAGGGAAAGATGTAACTCTGTGAGATGAATTAACAGAACACAGAGCAGTTTCTCAGAAAGCTTCTTTCCAGTTTTGAACGGAAGATATTTCCTTTTTCACCATAGCCCTCTATGGGCTTCCAAATATCCCTTTGCCAATTCCACAAGAACAGCCTTAGCGAAAGGTTTCTTGAAGGGAAAGATGTAACTCTGTGAGATGAATTAACAGAACACAGAGCAGTTTCTCAGAAAGCTTCTTTCCAGTTTTGAACGGAAGTTATTTCCTTTTTCACCATAGCCCTCTATGGGCTTCCAAATATCCCCTTGCCAATTCCACAAGAACAGCCTTAGCGAAAGACTTCTTGAAGGGAAAGATGTAACTCTGTGAGATGAATTAACAGAACACAGAGCAGTTTCTCAGAAAGCTTCTTTCCAGTTTTGAACGGAAGATATTTCCTTTTTCACCATAGCCCTCTATGGGCTTCCAAATATCCCTTTGCCAATTCCACAAGAACAGCCTTAGCGAAAGGCTTCTTGAAGGGAAAGATGTAACTCTGTGAGATGAATTAACAGAACACAGAGCAGTTTCTCAGAAAGCTTCTTTCCAGTGTTGAACGGAAGATATTTCCTTTTTCACCATAGCCCTCTATGGGCTTCCAAATATCCCTTTGCCAATTCCACAAGAACAGCCTTAGCGAAAGGCTTCTTGAAGGGAAAGATGTAACTCTGTGAGATGAATTAACAGAACACAGAGCAGTTTCTCAGAAAGCTTCTTTCCAGTTTTGAACAGAAGATATTTCCTTTTTCACCATAGCCCTCTATGGGCTTCCAAATATCCCTTTGCGAATTCCACAAGAACAGCCTTAGCGAAAGGATTCATGAAGGGAAAGATGTAACTCTGTGAGATGAAATAACAGAACACAGAGCAGTTTCTCAGAAAGATTCTTTCCAGTTTTGAACGGAAGATATTTCCTTTTTCACCATAGCCCTCTATGGGCTTCCAAATATCCCTTTGCCAATTCCACAAGAACAGGCTTAGCGAAAGGCTTCTTGAAGGGAAAGATGTAACTCTGTGAGATGAATTAACAGAACACAGAGCAGTTTCTCAGAAAGCTTCTTTCCAGTTTTGAACGGAAGATATTTCCTTTTTCACCATAGCCCTCTATGGGCTTCCAAATATCCCTTTGCCAATTCCACAAGAACAGCCTTAGCGAAAGGCTTCTTGAAGGGAAAGATGTAACTCTGTGAGATGAATTAACAGAACACAGAGCAGTTTCTCAGAAAGCTTCTTTCCAGTTTTGAACGGAAGATATTTCCTTTTTCACCATAGCCCTCTATGGGCTTCCAAGTATCCCCTTGCCAATTCCACAGAAACAGCTTGAGCGAAAAGTTTCTTGAAAGGAAAGATGTAACACTTTAGGACGAATTAACAGACCACAGAGCAGTTTCTCAGAAAGCTTCTTTCCAGTTTTCAACGGAAGATATTTCCTTTTTCACCATAGCCCTCTATGGGCTTCCAAATATCTCTTTGCCAATTCAACAAGAACAGCCTTAGCGAAAGGCTTCTTGAAGGGAAAGATGTAACTCTGTGAGATGAATTAACAGAACACAGAGCAGTTTCCCGGAAAGCTTCTTTCCAGTTTTGAACGGAAGATATTTCCTTTTTCACCATAGCCCTCTATGGGCTTCCAAATATCCCTTTGCCAGTTCCATAAGAACAGCCTTAGCGAAAGACTTCTTGAAGGGAAAGATGTAACTCTGTGAGATGAATTAACAGAACACAGAGCAGTTTCTCAGAAAGCTTCTTTCCAGTTTTGAACGGAAGATATTTCCTTTTTCACCATAGCCCTCTATGGGCTTCCAAATATCCCTTTTCGAATTCCACAAGAGCAGCCTTAGCGAAAGGTTTCTTGAAGGGAAAGATGTAACTCTGTGAGATGAATTAACAGAACACAGAGCAGTTTCTCAGAAAGCTTCTTTCCAGTTTTGAACGGAAGATATTTCCTTTTTCACCATAGCCCTCTATGGGCTTCGAAATATCCCCTTGCCAATTCCACAAGAACAGCCTTAGCGAAAGACTTCTTGAAGGGAAAGATGTAACTCTGTGAGATGAATTAACAGAACACAGAGCAGTTTCTCAGAAAGCTTCTTTCCAGTTTTGAACTGAAGATATTTCCTTTTTCACCATAGCCCTCTATGGGCTTCCAAATATCCCTTTGCCAATTCCACAAGAACAGCCTTAGCGAAAGGCTTCTTGAAGGGAAAGATGTAACTCTGTGAGATGAATTAACAGAACACAGAGCAGTTTCTCAGAAAGTTTCTTTCCAGTTTTGAACAGAAGATATTTCCTTTTTCACCATAGCCCTCTATGGGCTTCCAAATATCCCTTTGCGAATTCCACAAGAACAGCCTTAGCGAAAGGATTCATGAAGGGAAAGATGTAACTCTGTGAGATGAATTAACAGAACACAGAGCAGTTTCTCAGAAAGCTTCTTTCCAGTTTAGAACGGAAGATATTTCCTTTTTCACCATAGCCCTCTATGGGCTTCCAAATATCCCTTTGCCAATTCCACAAGAACAGCCTTAGCGAACGGCTTCTTGAAAGGAAAGATATAACTCTCTGAGTTGAATTAACAGAACACAGAGCAGTTTCTCAGAAAGCTTCTTTCCAGTTTTGAACGGAAGATATTTCCTTTTTCACCATAGCCCTCTATGGGCTTCCAAATATCCCTTTGCCAATTCCACAAGAACAGCCTTAGCGAAAGGCTTCTTGAAGGGAAAGATGTAACTCTGTGAGATGGATTAACAGAACACAGAGCAGTTTCTCAGAAAGCTTCTTTCCAGTTTTGAACGGAAGATATTTCCTTTTTCACCATAGCCCTCTATGGGTTTCCAAGTATGCCCTTGCCAATTCCACAGAAACAGCTTTAGCGATAGGTTTCTTGAAAGGAAAGATGTAACACTGTTGGACGAATTAACAGAACACAGAGCAGTTTCTCAGAAAGCTTCTTTCCAGTTTTGAACGGAAGATATTTCCTTTTTCACCATAGCCCTCTATGGGCTTCCAAATATCCCTTTGCCAATTCCAAAATAACAGCCTTAGCGAAAGGCTTCTTGAAGGGAAAGATGTAACTCTGTGAGATGAATTAACAGAACACAGAGCAGTTTCTAAGAAAGCTTCTTTCCAGTTTTGAACGGAAGATATTTCCTTTTTCACCATAGTCCTCTATGGGCTTCCAAATATCCCTTTGCCAATTCCACAAGAACAGCCTTAGCGAAAGTCTTCTTGAAGGGGAAGATGTAACTCTGTGAGATGAATTAACAGAACACAGAGCAGTTTCTCAGAAAGCTTCTTTCCAGTTTTGAACGGAAGATATTTCCTTTTTCACCATAGCCCTCTATGGGCTTCCAAATATCCCTTTGCCAATTCAACAATAACAGCCTTAGCAAAAGGCTTCTTGAAGGGAAAGATGTAACTCTGTGAGATGAATTAACAGAACACAGAGCAGTTTCTCAGAAAGCTTCTTTCCAGTTTTGAACGGAAGGTATTTCCTTTTTCACCATAGCCCTCTATGGGCTTCCAAATATCCCTTTGCCAATTCCACAAGAACAGCCTTAGCGCAAGGCTTCTGGAGGGGAAAGATGTAACTCTGTGAGATGAATTAACAGAACACAGAGCAGTTTCTCAGAAAGCTTCTTCCCAGGTTTGAACGGAAGATATTTCCTTTTTCACCATAGCCCTCTATGGGCTTCCAAATATCCCTTTGCCAATTCCACAAGAACAGCCTTAGCGAAAGGCTTCTTGAAGGGAAAGATGTAACTCTGTGAGATGAAATAACAGAACACAGAGCAGTTTCTCAGAAAGCTTCTTTCCAGTTTTGAACGGAAGATATTCCTTTTTTCACCTTAGCCCTCTATGGGCTTCCAAATATCCCTTTTCCAATTCCACAAGAACAGCCTTAGCGAAAGGCTTCTTGAAGGGAAAGATGTAACTCTGTGAGATGAATTAACAGAACACAGAGCAGTTTCTCAGAAAGCTTCTTTCCAGTTTTGAACGGAAGATATTTCCTTTTTCACCATAGCCCTCTATGGGCTTCCAAATATCCCTTTGCCAATTCCACAAGAACAGCCTTAGCGAAAGGCTTCTTGAAGAGAAAGATGTAAATCTGTGAGATGAATAACAGAACACAGAGCAGTTTCTCAGAAAGCTTCTTTCCAGTTTTGAACGGAAGATATTTCCTTTTTCACCATAGCCCTCTATGGGCTTCTAAATATCCCTTTTCGAATTCCACAAGAACAGCCTTAGCGAAAGGTTTCTTGAATGGAAAGATGTAACTCTGTGAGATGAATTAACAGAACACAGAGGAGTTTCTCAGAAAGCTTCTCTCCAGTTTTGAACGGAAGATATTTCCTTTTTCACCATAGCCCTCTATGGGCTTCCAAATATCCCTTTGCCAATTCCACAAGAACAGCCTTAGCGAAAGGCTTCTTGAAGGGAAAGATGTAACTCTGTGAGATGAATTAACAGAACACAGAGCCGTTTCTCAGAAAGCTTCTTTCCAGTTTTGAACGGAAGATATTTCCTTTTTCACCATAGCCCTCTAGGGGCTTCCAAGTATCCCCTAGCCAATTCCACAGAAACAGCTTTAGCGAAAGGTTTCTTGAAAGGAAAGATGTAACACTGTGAGACGAATTAACAGAACACAGAGCAGTTTCTCAGAAAGCTTCTTTCCAGTTTTGAACGGAAGATATTTCCTTTTTCACCATAGCCCTCTATGGGCTTCCAATTATCCCTTTTCCAATTCCACAAGAACAGCCTTAGCGAAAGGCTTCTTGAAGGGAAAGATGTAACTCTGTGAGATGAATTAACAGAACACAGAGCAGTTTCTCAGAAAGCTTCTTTCCAGTTTTGAACGGAAGATATTTCCTTTTTCACCATAGCCCTCTATGGGCTTCCAAATATCCCTTTGCGAATTCCACAAGAACAGCCTTAGCGAAAGGTTTCTTGAAGGGAAAGATGTAACTCTGTGAGATGAATTAACAGAACACAGAGCAGTTTCTCAGAAAGCTTCTTTCCAGTTTTGAACGGAAGTTATTTCCTTTTTCACCATAGCCCTCTATGGGCTTCCAAATATCCCCTTGCCAATTCCACAAGAACAGCCTTAGCGAAAGACTTCTTGAAGGGAAAGATGTAACTCTGTGAGATGAATTAACAGAACACAGAGCAGTTTCTCAGAAAGCTTCTTTCCAGTTTTGAACGGAAGATATTTCCTTTTTCACCATAGCCCTCTATGGGCTTCCAAATATCCCTTTGCCAATTCCACAAGAACAGCCTTAGCGAAAGGCTTCTTGAAGGGAAAGATGTAACTCTGTGAGATGAATTAACAGAACACAGAGCAGTTTCTCAGAAAGCTTCTTTCCAGTGTTGAACGGAAGATATTTCCTTTTTCACCATAGCCCTCTATGGGCTTCCAAATATCCCTTTGCGAATTCCACAAGAACAGCCTTAGCGAAAGGCTTCATGAAGGGAAAGATGTAACTCTGTGAGGTGAATTAACAGAACACAGAGCAGTTTCTCAGAAAGCTTCTTTCTAGGTTTGAACGGAAGCTATTTCCTTTTTCACCATAGCCCTCTATGGGCTTCCAAATATCCCTTTGCCAATTCCACAAGAACAGCCTTAGCGAAAGGCTTCTTGAAGGGAAAGATGTAACTCTGTGAGATGAATTAACAGAACACAGAGCAGTTTCTTAGAAAGCTTCTTTCCAGTTTTGAACGGAAGATATTCCCTTTTTCACCATAGCCCTCTATGGGCTTCCAAATATCCCTTTGCCAATTCCACAAGAACAGCCTTAGCGAAAGGCTTCCTGAAGAGAAAAATGTAACTCTCTTAGATGAATTAACAGAACACAGAGCAGTTTCTCAGAAAGCTTCTTTCCAGTTTTGAACGGAAGATATTTCCTTTTTCACCATAGCCCTCTATGGGCTTCCAAATATCCCTTTGCCAATTCCACAAAACAGCCTTAGCGAATGGCTTCTTGAAGGGAAACATGTAACTCTGTGAGATGAATTAACAGAACACAGAGCAGTTTCTCAGAAAGCTTCTTTCCAGTTTTGAACGGAAGATATTTCCTTTTTCACCATAGCCCTCTATGGGCTTCCAAATATCCCTTTACCAATTCCACAAGAACAGCCTTAGCGAAAGGCTTCTTGAAGGGAAAGATGTACCTATGTGAGATGAATTAACAGAACACAGATCAGTTTCTCAGAAAGCTTCTTTCCAGTTTTGAACGGAAGATATTTCCTTTTTCACCATAGCCCTCTAGGGGCTTCCAAATATCCCTTTGCCAATTCCACAAGAACAGCCTTAGCGAAAGGATTCTTGAAGGGAAAGATGTAACTCTGTGAGATGAATTAACAGAACACAGAGCAGTTTCCCGGAAAGCTTCTTTCCAGTTTTGAACGTTAGATATTTCCTTTTTCACCATAGCCCTATATGGGCTTCCAAATATCCCTTTGCCAATTCCACAAGAACAGCCTTAGCGAAAGACTTCTTGAAGGGAAAGATGTAACTCTGTGAGATGAATTAACAGAACACAGAGCAGTTTCTCAGAAAGCTTCTTTCCAGTTTTGAACGGAAGATATTTCCTTTTTCACCATAGCCCTCTATGGGCTTCCAAATATCCCTTTACCAATTCCACAAGAACAGCCTTAGCGAAAGGCTTCTTGAAGGGAAAGATGTACCTCTGTGAGATGAATTAACAGAACACAGATCAGTTTCTCAGAAAGCTTCTTTCCAGTTTTGAACGGAAGATATTTCCTTTTTCACCATAGCCCTCTAGGGGCTTCCAAATATCCCTTTGCCAATTCCACAAGAACAGCCTTAGCGAAAGGATTCTTGAAGGGAAAGATGTAACTCTGTGAGATGAATTAACAGAACACAGAGCAGTTTCCCGGAAAGCTTCTTTCCAGTTTTGAACGTTAGATATTTCCTTTTTCACCATAGCCCTATATGGGCTTCCAAATATCCCTTTGCCAATTCCACAAGAACAGCCTTAGCGAAAGACTTCTTGAAGGGAAAGATGTAACTCTGTGAGATGAATTAACAGAACACAGAGCAGTTTCTCAGAAAGCTTCTTTCCAGTTTTGAACGGAATATATTTCCTTTTTCACCATAGCCCTCTATGGGCTTCCAAATATCCCTTTGCGAATTCCACAAGAACAGTCTTAGCGAAAGGTTTCTTGAAGGGAAAGATGTATCTCTGTGAGATGAATTAACAGAACACAGAGCAGTTTCTCAGAAAGCTTCTTTCCAGTTTTGAACGTAAGATATTTCCTTTTCCACCATAGCCCTCTATGGGCTTCCAAATATCCCCTTGCCAATTCCACAAGAACAGCCTTAGCGAAAGACTTCTTGAAGGGAAAGATGTAACTCTGTGAGATGAATTAACAGAACACAGAGCAGTTTCTCAGAAAGCTTCTTTCCAGTTTTGAACGGAAGATATTTCCTTTTTCACCATAGCCCTCTATGGGCTTCCAAATATCCCTTTGCCAATTCCACAAGAACAGCCTTAGCGAAAGGCTTCTTGAAGGGAAAGATGTAACTCTGTGAGATGAATTAACAGACCACAGAGCAGTTTCTCAGAAAGCTTCTTTCCAGTTTTGAACAGAAGATATTTCCTTTTTCACCATAGCCCTCTATGGGCTTCCAAATATCCCTTTGCGAATTCCACAAGAACAGCCTTAGCGAAAGGATTCATGAAGGGAAAGATGTAACTCTGTGAGATGAAATAACAGAACACAGAGCAGTTTCTCAGAAAGATTCTTTCCAGTTTTGAACGGAAGATATTTCCTTTTTCACCATAGCCCTCTATGGGCTTCCAAATATCCCTTTGCCAATTCCACAAGAACAGCCTTAGCGAAAGGCTTCTTGAAGGGAAAGATGTAACTCTGTGAGATGAATTAACAGAACACAGAGCAGTTTCTCAGAAAGCTTCTTTCCAGTTTTGAACGGAAGATATTTCCTTTTTCACCATAGCCCTCTATGGGCTTCCAAATATCCCTTTGCCAATTCCACAAGAATAGCCTTAGCGAAAGGCTTCTTGAAGGGAAAGATGTAACTCTGTGAGATGAATTAACAGAACACAGAGCAGTTTCTCAGAAAGCTTCTTTCCAGTTTTGAACGGAAGATATTTCCTTTTTCACCATAGCCCTCTATGGGCTTCCAAGTATCCCCTTGCCAATTCCACCGAAACAGCTTGAGCGAAAAGTTTCTTGAAAGGAAAGATGTAACACTGTAGGACGAATTAACAGACCACAGAGCAGTTTCTCAGAAAGCTTCTTTCCAGTTTTCAACGGAAGATATTTCCTTTTTCACCATAGCCCTCTATGGGCTTCCAAATATCTCTTTGCCAATTCAACAAGAACAGCCTTAGCGAAAGGCTTCTTGAAGGGAAAGATGTAACTCTGTGAGATGAATTAACAGACCACAGAGCAGTTTCTCAGAAAGCTTCTTTCCAGTTTTGAACGGAAGGTATTTCCTTTTTCACCATAGCCCTCTATGGGCTTCCAAATATTCCTTTGCCAATTCCACAAGAACAGCCTTAGCGAAAGGCTTCTTGAAGGGAAAGATGTAACTCTGTGAGATGAATTAACAGAACACAGAGCAGTTTCCCGGAAAGCTTCTTTCCAGTTTTGAACGGAAGATATTTCCTTTTTCACCATAGCCCTCTACGGGCTTCCAAATATCCCTTTGCCAGTTCCATAAGAACAGCCTTAGCGAAAGACTTCTTGAAGGGAAAGATGTAACTCTGTGAGATGAATTAACAGAACACAGAGCAGTTTCTCAGAAAGCTTCTTTCCAGTTTTGAACGGAAGATATTTCCTTTTTCACCATAGCCCTCTATGGGCTTCCAAATATCCCTTTTCGAATTCCACAAGAGCAGCCTTAGCGAAAGGTTTCTTGAAGGGAAAGATGTAACTCTGTGAGATGAATTAACAGAACACAGAGCAGTTTCTCAGAAAGCTTCTTTCCAGTTTTGAACAGAAGATATTTCCTTTTTCACCATAGCCCTCTATGGGCTTCCAAATATCCCTTTGCGAATTCCACAAGAACAGCCTTAGCGAAAGGATTCATGAAGGGAAAGATGTAACTCTGTGAGATGAAATAACAGAACACAGAGCAGTTTCTCAGAAAGATTCTTTCCAGTTTTGAACGGAAGATATTTCCTTTTTCACCATAGCCCTCTATGGGCTTCCAAATATCCCTTTGCCAATTCCACAAGAACAGCCTTAGCGAAAGGCTTCTTGAAGGGAAAGATGTAACTCTGTGAGATGAATTAACAGAACACAGAGCAGTTTCTCAGAAAGCTTCTTTCCAGTTTTGAACGGAAGATATTTCCTTTTTCACCATAGCCCTCTATGGGCTTCCAAATATCCCTTTGCCAATTCCACAAGAACAGCCTTAGCGAAAGGCTTCTTGAAGGGAAAGATGTAACTCTGTGAGATGAATTAACAGAACACAGAGCAGTTTCTCAGAAAGCTTCTTTCCAGTTTTGAACGGAAGATATTTCCTTTTTCACCATAGCCCTCTATGGGCTTCCAAGTATCCCCTTGCCAATTCCACAGAAACAGCTTGAGCGAAAAGTTTCTTGAAAGGAAAGATGTAACACTTTAGGACGAATTAACAGACCACAGAGCAGTTTCTCAGAAAGCTTCTTTCCAGTTTTCAACGGAAGATATTTCCTTTTTCACCATAGCCCTCTATGGGCTTCCAAATATCTCTTTGCCAATTCAACAAGAACAGCCTTAGCGAAAGGCTTCTTGAAGGGAAAGATGTAACTCTGTGAGATGAATTAACAGAACACAGAGCAGTTTCCCGGAAAGCTTCTTTCCAGTTTTGAACGGAAGATATTTCCTTTTTCACCATAGCCCTCTATGGGCTTCCAAATATCCCTTTGCCAGTTCCATAAGAACAGCCTTAGCGAAAGACTTCTTGAAGGGAAAGATGTAACTCTGTGAGATGAATTAACAGAACACAGAGCAGTTTCTCAGAAAGCTTCTTTCCAGTTTTGAACGGAAGATATTTCCTTTTTCACCATAGCCCTCTATGGGCTTCCAAATATCCCTTTTCGAATTCCACAAGAGCAGCCTTAGCGAAAGGTTTCTTGAAGGGAAAGATGTAACTCTGTGAGATGAATTAACAGAACACAGAGCAGTTTTTCAGAAAGCTTCTTTCCAGTTTTGAACGGAAGATATTTCCTTTTTCACCATAGCCCTCTATGGGCTTCGAAATATCCCCTTGCCAATTCCACAAGAACAGCCTTAGCGAAAGACTTCTTGAAGGGAAAGATGTAACTCTGTGAGATGAATTAACAGAACACAGAGCAGTTTCTCAGAAAGCTTCTTTCCAGTTTTGAACTGAAGATATTTCCTTTTTCACCATAGCCCTCTATGGGCTTCCAAATATCCCTTTGCCAATTCCACAAGAACAGCCTTAGCGAAAGGCTTCTTGAAGGGAAAGATGTAACTCTGTGAGATGAATTAACAGAACACAGAGCAGTTTCTCAGAAAGTTTCTTTCCAGTTTTGAACAGAAGATATTTCCTTTTTCACCATAGCCCTCTATGGGCTTCCAAATATCCCTTTGCGAATTCCACAAGAACAGCCTTAGCGAAAGGATTCATGAAGGGAAAGATGTAACTCTGTGAGATGAATTAACAGAACACAGAGCAGTTTCTCAGAAAGCTTCTTTCCAGTTTAGAACGGAAGATATTTCCTTTTTCACCATAGCCCTCTATGGGCTTCCAAATATCCCTTTGCCAATTCCACAAGAACAGCCTTAGCGAACGGCTTCTTGAAAGGAAAGATATAACTCTCTGAGTTGAATTAACAGAACACAGAGCAGTTTCTCAGAAAGCTTCTTTCCAGTTTTGAACGGAAGATATTTCCTTTTTCACCATAGCCCTCTATGGGCTTCCAAATATCCCTTTGCCAATTCCACAAGAACAGCCTTAGCGAAAGGCTTCTTGAAGGGAAAGATGTAACTCTGTGAGATGGATTAACAGAACACAGAGCAGTTTCTCAGAAAGCTTCTTTCCAGTTTTGAACGGAAGATATTTCCTTTTTCACCATAGCCCTCTATGGGTTTCCAAGTATGCCCTTGCCAATTCCACAGAAACAGCTTTAGCGATAGGTTTCTTGAAAGGAAAGATGTAACACTGTTGGACGAATTAACAGAACACAGAGCAGTTTCTCAGAAAGCTTCTTTCCAGTTTTGAACGGAAGATATTTCCTTTTTCACCATAGCCCTCTATGGGCTTCCAAATATCCCTTTGCCAATTCCAAAATAACAGCCTTAGCGAAAGGCTTCTTGAAGGGAAAGATGTAACTCTGTGAGATGAATTAACAGAACACAGAGCAGTTTCTAAGAAAGCTTCTTTCCAGTTTTGAACGGAAGATATTTCCTTTTTCACCATAGTCCTCTATGGGCTTCCAAATATCCCTTTGCCAATTCCACAAGAACAGCCTTAGCGAAAGTCTTCTTGAAGGGGAAGATGTAACTCTGTGAGATGAATTAACAGAACACAGAGCAGTTTCTCAGAAAGCTTCTTTCCAGTTTTGAACGGAAGATATTTCCTTTTTCACCATAGCCCTCTATGGGCTTCCAAATATCCCTTTGCCAATTCAACAATAACAGCCTTAGCAAAAGGCTTCTTGAAGGGAAAGATGTAACTCTGTGAGATGAATTAACAGAACACAGAGCAGTTTCTCAGAAAGCTTCTTTCCAGTTTTGAACGGAAGGTATTTCCTTTTTCACCATAGCCCTCTATGGGCTTCCAAATATCCCTTTGCCAATTCCACAAGAACAGCCTTAGCGCAAGGCTTCTGGAGGGGAAAGATGTAACTCTGTGAGATGAATTAACAGAACACAGAGCAGTTTCTCAGAAAGCTTCTTCCCAGGTTTGAACGGAAGATATTTCCTTTTTCACCATAGCCCTCTATGGGCTTCCAAATATCCCTTTGCCAATTCCACAAGAACAGCCTTAGCGAAAGGCTTCTTGAAGGGAAAGATGTAACTCTGTGAGATGAAATAACAGAACACAGAGCAGTTTCTCAGAAAGCTTCTTTCCAGTTTTGAACGGAAGATATTCCTTTTTTCACCTTAGCCCTCTATGGGCTTCCAAATATCCCTTTTCCAATTCCACAAGAACAGCCTTAGCGAAAGGCTTCTTGAAGGGAAAGATGTAACTCTGTGAGATGAATTAACAGAACACAGAGCAGTTTCTCAGAAAGCTTCTTTCCAGTTTTGAACGGAAGATATTTCCTTTTTCACCATAGCCCTCTATGGGCTTCCAAATATCCCTTTGCCAATTCCACAAGAACAGCCTTAGCGAAAGGCTTCTTGAAGAGAAAGATGTAAATCTGTGAGATGAATAACAGAACACAGAGCAGTTTCTCAGAAAGCTTCTTTCCAGTTTTGAACGGAAGATATTTCCTTTTTCACCATAGCCCTCTATGGGCTTCTAAATATCCCTTTTCGAATTCCACAAGAACAGCCTTAGCGAAAGGTTTCTTGAATGGAAAGATGTAACTCTGTGAGATGAATTAACAGAACACAGAGGAGTTTCTCAGAAAGCTTCTCTCCAGTTTTGAACGGAAGATATTTCCTTTTTCACCATAGCCCTCTATGGGCTTCCAAATATCCCTTTGCCAATTCCACAAGAACAGCCTTAGCGAAAGGCTTCTTGAAGGGAAAGATGTAACTCTGTGAGATGAATTAACAGAACACAGAGCCGTTTCTCAGAAAGCTTCTTTCCAGTTTTGAACGGAAGATATTTCCTTTTTCACCATAGCCCTCTAGGGGCTTCCAAGTATCCCCTAGCCAATTCCACAGAAACAGCTTTAGCGAAAGGTTTCTTGAAAGGAAAGATGTAACACTGTGAGACGAATTAACAGAACACAGAGCAGTTTCTCAGAAAGCTTCTTTCCAGTTTTGAACGGAAGATATTTCCTTTTTCACCATAGCCCTCTATGGGCTTCCAATTATCCCTTTTCCAATTCCACAAGAACAGCCTTAGCGAAAGGCTTCTTGAAGGGAAAGATGTAACTCTGTGAGATGAATTAACAGAACACAGAGCAGTTTCTCAGAAAGCTTCTTTCCAGTTTTGAACGGAAGATATTTCCTTTTTCACCATAGCCCTCTATGGGCTTCCAAATATCCCTTTGCGAATTCCACAAGAACAGCCTTAGCGAAAGGTTTCTTGAAGGGAAAGATGTAACTCTGTGAGATGAATTAACAGAACACAGAGCAGTTTCTCAGAAAGCTTCTTTCCAGTTTTGAACGGAAGTTATTTCCTTTTTCACCATAGCCCTCTATGGGCTTCCAAATATCCCCTTGCCAATTCCACAAGAACAGCCTTAGCGAAAGACTTCTTGAAGGGAAAGATGTAACTCTGTGAGATGAATTAACAGAACACAGAGCAGTTTCTCAGAAAGCTTCTTTCCAGTTTTGAACGGAAGATATTTCCTTTTTCACCATAGCCCTCTATGGGCTTCCAAATATCCCTTTGCCAATTCCACAAGAACAGCCTTAGCGAAAGGCTTCTTGAAGGGAAAGATGTAACTCTGTGAGATGAATTAACAGAACACAGAGCAGTTTCTCAGAAAGCTTCTTTCCAGTGTTGAACGGAAGATATTTCCTTTTTCACCATAGCCCTCTATGGGCTTCCAAATATCCCTTTGCGAATTCCACAAGAACAGCCTTAGCGAAAGGCTTCATGAAGGGAAAGATGTAACTCTGTGAGGTGAATTAACAGAACACAGAGCAGTTTCTCAGAAAGCTTCTTTCTAGGTTTGAACGGAAGCTATTTCCTTTTTCACCATAGCCCTCTATGGGCTTCCAAATATCCCTTTGCCAATTCCACAAGAACAGCCTTAGCGAAAGGCTTCTTGAAGGGAAAGATGTAACTCTGTGAGATGAATTAACAGAACACAGAGCAGTTTCTTAGAAAGCTTCTTTCCAGTTTTGAACGGAAGATATTCCCTTTTTCACCATAGCCCTCTATGGGCTTCCAAATATCCCTTTGCCAATTCCACAAGAACAGCCTTAGCGAAAGGCTTCCTGAAGAGAAAAATGTAACTCTCTTAGATGAATTAACAGAACACAGAGCAGTTTCTCAGAAAGCTTCTTTCCAGTTTTGAACGGAAGATATTTCCTTTTTCACCATAGCCCTCTATGGGCTTCCAAATATCCCTTTGCCAATTCCACAAGAACAGCCTTAGCGAATGGCTTCTTGAAGGGAAACATGTAACTCTGTGAGATGAATTAACAGAACACAGAGCAGTTTCTCAGAAAGCTTCTTTCCAGTTTTGAACGGAAGATATTTCCTTTTTCACCATAGCCCTCTATGGGCTTCCAAATATCCCTTTACCAATTCCACAAGAACAGCCTTAGCGAAAGGCTTCTTGAAGGGAAAGATGTACCTATGTGAGATGAATTAACAGAACACAGATCAGTTTCTCAGAAAGCTTCTTTCCAGTTTTGAACGGAAGATATTTCCTTTTTCACCATAGCCCTCTAGGGGCTTCCAAATATCCCTTTGCCAATTCCACAAGAACAGCCTTAGCGAAAGGATTCTTGAAGGGAAAGATGTAACTCTGTGAGATGAATTAACAGAACACAGAGCAGTTTCCCGGAAAGCTTCTTTCCAGTTTTGAACGTTAGATATTTCCTTTTTCACCATAGCCCTATATGGGCTTCCAAATATCCCTTTGCCAATTCCACAAGAACAGCCTTAGCGAAAGACTTCTTGAAGGGAAAGATGTAACTCTGTGAGATGAATTAACAGAACACAGAGCAGTTTCTCAGAAAGCTTCTTTCCAGTTTTGAACGGAAGATATTTCCTTTTTCACCATAGCCCTCTATGGGCTTCCAAATATCCCTTTACCAATTCCACAAGAACAGCCTTAGCGAAAGGCTTCTTGAAGGGAAAGATGTACCTCTGTGAGATGAATTAACAGAACACAGATCAGTTTCTCAGAAAGCTTCTTTCCAGTTTTGAACGGAAGATATTTCCTTTTTCACCATAGCCCTCTAGGGGCTTCCAAATATCCCTTTGCCAATTCCACAAGAAGAGCCTTAGCGAAAGGATTCTTGAAGGGAAAGATGTAACTCTGTGAGATGAATTAACAGAACACAGAGCAGTTTCCCGGAAAGCTTCTTTCCAGTTTTGAACGTTAGATATTTCCTTTTTCACCATAGCCCTATATGGGCTTCCAAATATCCCTTTGCCAATTCCACAAGAACAGCCTTAGCGAAAGACTTCTTGAAGGGAAAGATGTAACTCTGTGAGATGAATTAACAGAACACAGAGCAGTTTCTCAGAAAGCTTCTTTCCAGTTTTGAACGGAATATATTTCCTTTTTCACCATAGCCCTCTATGGGCTTCCAAATATCCCTTTGCGAATTCCACAAGAACAGTCTTAGCGAAAGGTTTCTTGAAGGGAAAGATGTATCTCTGTGAGATGAATTAACAGAACACAGAGCAGTTTCTCAGAAAGCTTCTTTCCAGTTTTGAACGTAAGATATTTCCTTTTCCACCATAGCCCTCTATGGGCTTCCAAATATCCCCTTGCCAATTCCACAAGAACAGCCTTAGCGAAAGACTTCTTGAAGGGAAAGATGTAACTCTGTGAGATGAATTAACAGAACACAGAGCAGTTTCTCAGAAAGCTTCTTTCCAGTTTTGAACGGAAGATATTTCCTTTTTCACCATAGCCCTCTATGGGCTTCCAAATATCCCTTTGCCAATTCCACAAGAACAGCCTTAGCGAAAGGCTTCTTGAAGGGAAAGATGTAACTCTGTGAGATGAATTAACAGAACACAGAGCAGTTTCTTAGAAAGCTTCTTTCCAGTTTTGAACGGAAGATATTCCCTTTTTCACCATAGCCCTCTATGGGCTTCCAAATATCCCTTTGCCAATTCCACAAGAACAGCCTTAGCGAAAGGCTTCCTGAAGAGAAAAATGTAACTCTCTTAGATGAATTAACAGAACACAGAGCAGTTTCTCAGAAAGCTTCTTTCCAGTTTTGAACGGAAGATATTTCCTTTTTCACCATAGCCCTCTATGGGCTTCCAAATATCCCTTTGCCAATTCCACAAGAACAGCCTTAGCGAATGGCTTCTTGAAGGGAAACATGTAACTCTGTGAGATGAATTAACAGAACACAGAGCAGTTTCTCAGAAAGCTTCTTTCCAGTTTTGAACGGAAGATATTTCCTTTTTCACCATAGCCCTCTATGGGCTTCCAAATATCCCTTTACCAATTCCACAAGAACAGCCTTAGCGAAAGGCTTCTTGAAGGGAAAGATGTACCTATGTGAGATGAATTAACAGAACACAGATCAGTTTCTCAGAAAGCTTCTTTCCAGTTTTGAACGGAAGATATTTCCTTTTTCACCATAGCCCTCTAGGGGCTTCCAAATATCCCTTTGCCAATTCCACAAGAACAGCCTTAGCGAAAGGATTCTTGAAGGGAAAGATGTAACTCTGTGAGATGAATTAACAGAACACAGAGCAGTTTCCCGGAAAGCTTCTTTCCAGTTTTGAACGTTAGATATTTCCTTTTTCACCATAGCCCTATATGGGCTTCCAAATATCCCTTTGCCAATTCCACAAGAACAGCCTTAGCGAAAGACTTCTTGAAGGGAAAGATGTAACTCTGTGAGATGAATTAACAGAACACAGAGCAGTTTCTCAGAAAGCTTCTTTCCAGTTTTGAACGGAAGATATTTCCTTTTTCACCATAGCCCTCTATGGGCTTCCAAATATCCCTTTACCAATTCCACAAGAACAGCCTTAGCGAAAGGCTTCTTGAAGGGAAAGATGTACCTCTGTGAGATGAATTAACAGAACACAGATCAGTTTCTCAGAAAGCTTCTTTCCAGTTTTGAACGGAAGATATTTCCTTTTTCACCATAGCCCTCTAGGGGCTTCCAAATATCCCTTTGCCAATTCCACAAGAACAGCCTTAGCGAAAGGATTCTTGAAGGGAAAGATGTAACTCTGTGAGATGAATTAACAGAACACAGAGCAGTTTCCCGGAAAGCTTCTTTCCAGTTTTGAACGTTAGATATTTCCTTTTTCACCATAGCCCTATATGGGCTTCCAAATATCCCTTTGCCAATTCCACAAGAACAGCCTTAGCGAAAGACTTCTTGAAGGGAAAGATGTAACTCTGTGAGATGAATTAACAGAACACAGAGCAGTTTCTCAGAAAGCTTCTTTCCAGTTTTGAACGGAATATATTTCCTTTTTCACCATAGCCCTCTATGGGCTTCCAAATATCCCTTTGCGAATTCCACAAGAACAGTCTTAGCGAAAGGTTTCTTGAAGGGAAAGATGTATCTCTGTGAGATGAATTAACAGAACACAGAGCAGTTTCTCAGAAAGCTTCTTTCCAGTTTTGAACGTAAGATATTTCCTTTTCCACCATAGCCCTCTATGGGCTTCCAAATATCCCCTTGCCAATTCCACAAGAACAGCCTTAGCGAAAGACTTCTTGAAGGGAAAGATGTAACTCTGTGAGATGAATTAACAGAACACAGAGCAGTTTCTCAGAAAGCTTCTTTCCAGTTTTGAACGGAAGATATTTCCTTTTTCACCATAGCCCTCTATGGGCTTCCAAATATCCCTTTGCCAATTCCACAAGAACAGCCTTAGCGAAAGGCTTCTTGAAGGGAAAGATGTAACTCTGTGAGATGAATTAACAGACCACAGAGCAGTTTCTCAGAAAGCTTCTTTCCAGTTTTGAACAGAAGATATTTCCTTTTTCACCATAGCCCTCTATGGGCTTCCAAATATCCCTTTGCGAATTCCACAAGAACAGCCTTAGCGAAAGGATTCATGAAGGGAAAGATGTAACTCTGTGAGATGAAATAACAGAACACAGAGCAGTTTCTCAGAAAGATTCTTTCCAGTTTTGAACGGAAGATATTTCCTTTTTCACCATAGCCCTCTATGGGCTTCCAAATATCCCTTTGCCAATTCCACAAGAACAGCCTTAGCGAAAGGCTTCTTGAAGGGAAAGATGTAACTCTGTGAGATGAATTAACAGAACACAGAGCAGTTTCTCAGAAAGCTTCTTTCCAGTTTTGAACGGAAGATATTTCCTTTTTCACCATAGCCCTCTATGGGCTTCCAAATATCCCTTTGCCAATTCCACAAGAATAGCCTTAGCGAAAGGCTTCTTGAAGGGAAAGATGTAACTCTGTGAGATGAATTAACAGAACACAGAGCAGTTTCTCAGAAAGCTTCTTTCCAGTTTTGAACGGAAGATATTTCCTTTTTCACCATAGCCCTCTATGGGCTTCCAAGTATCCCCTTGCCAATTCCACCGAAACAGCTTGAGCGAAAAGTTTCTTGAAAGGAAAGATGTAACACTGTAGGACGAATTAACAGACCACAGAGCAGTTTCTCAGAAAGCTTCTTTCCAGTTTTCAACGGAAGATATTTCCTTTTTCACCATAGCCCTCTATGGGCTTCCAAATATCTCTTTGCCAATTCAACAAGAACAGCCTTAGCGAAAGGCTTCTTGAAGGGAAAGATGTAACTCTGTGAGATGAATTAACAGACCACAGAGCAGTTTCTCAGAAAGCTTCTTTCCAGTTTTGAACGGAAGGTATTTCCTTTTTCACCATAGCCCTCTATGGGCTTCCAAATATTCCTTTGCCAATTCCACAAGAACAGCCTTAGCGAAAGGCTTCTTGAAGGGAAAGATGTAACTCTGTGAGATGAATTAACAGAACACAGAGCAGTTTCCCGGAAAGCTTCTTTCCAGTTTTGAACGGAAGATATTTCCTTTTTCACCATAGCCCTCTACGGGCTTCCAAATATCCCTTTGCCAGTTCCATAAGAACAGCCTTAGCGAAAGACTTCTTGAAGGGAAAGATGTAACTCTGTGAGATGAATTAACAGAACACAGAGCAGTTTCTCAGAAAGCTTCTTTCCAGTTTTGAACGGAAGATATTTCCTTTTTCACCATAGCCCTCTATGGGCTTCCAAATATCCCTTTTCGAATTCCACAAGAGCAGCCTTAGCGAAAGGTTTCTTGAAGGGAAAGATGTAACTCTGTGAGATGAATTAACAGAACACAGAGCAGTTTCTCAGAAAGCTTCTTTCCAGTTTTGAACAGAAGATATTTCCTTTTTCACCATAGCCCTCTATGGGCTTCCAAATATCCCTTTGCGAATTCCACAAGAACAGCCTTAGCGAAAGGATTCATGAAGGGAAAGATGTAACTCTGTGAGATGAAATAACAGAACACAGAGCAGTTTCTCAGAAAGATTCTTTCCAGTTTTGAACGGAAGATATTTCCTTTTTCACCATAGCCCTCTATGGGCTTCCAAATATCCCTTTGCCAATTCCACAAGAACAGCCTTAGCGAAAGGCTTCTTGAAGGGAAAGATGTAACTCTGTGAGATGAATTAACAGAACACAGAGCAGTTTCTCAGAAAGCTTCTTTCCAGTTTTGAACGGAAGATATTTCCTTTTTCACCATAGCCCTCTATGGGCTTCCAAATATCCCTTTGCCAATTCCACAAGAACAGCCTTAGCGAAAGGCTTCTTGAAGGGAAAGATGTAACTCTGTGAGATGAATTAACAGAACACAGAGCAGTTTCTCAGAAAGCTTCTTTCCAGTTTTGAACGGAAGATATTTCCTTTTTCACCATAGCCCTCTATGGGCTTCCAAGTATCCCCTTGCCAATTCCACAGAAACAGCTTGAGCGAAAAGTTTCTTGAAAGGAAAGATGTAACACTTTAGGACGAATTAACAGACCACAGAGCAGTTTCTCAGAAAGCTTCTTTCCAGTTTTCAACGGAAGATATTTCCTTTTTCACCATAGCCCTCTATGGGCTTCCAAATATCTCTTTGCCAATTCAACAAGAACAGCCTTAGCGAAAGGCTTCTTGAAGGGAAAGATGTAACTCTGTGAGATGAATTAACAGAACACAGAGCAGTTTCCCGGAAAGCTTCTTTCCAGTTTTGAACGGAAGATATTTCCTTTTTCACCATAGCCCTCTATGGGCTTCCAAATATCCCTTTGCCAGTTCCATAAGAACAGCCTTAGCGAAAGACTTCTTGAAGGGAAAGATGTAACTCTGTGAGATGAATTAACAGAACACAGAGCAGTTTCTCAGAAAGCTTCTTTCCAGTTTTGAACGGAAGATATTTCCTTTTTCACCATAGCCCTCTATGGGCTTCCAAATATCCCTTTTCGAATTCCACAAGAGCAGCCTTAGCGAAAGGTTTCTTGAAGGGAAAGATGTAACTCTGTGAGATGAATTAACAGAACACAGAGCAGTTTCTCAGAAAGCTTCTTTCCAGTTTTGAACGGAAGATATTTCCTTTTTCACCATAGCCCTCTATGGGCTTCGAAATATCCCCTTGCCAATTCCACAAGAACAGCCTTAGCGAAAGACTTCTTGAAGGGAAAGATGTAACTCTGTGAGATGAATTAACAGAACACAGAGCAGTTTCTCAGAAAGCTTCTTTCCAGTTTTGAACTGAAGATATTTCCTTTTTCACCATAGCCCTCTATGGGCTTCCAAATATCCCTTTGCCAATTCCACAAGAACAGCCTTAGCGAAAGGCTTCTTGAAGGGAAAGATGTAACTCTGTGAGATGAATTAACAGAACACAGAGCAGTTTCTCAGAAAGTTTCTTTCCAGTTTTGAACAGAAGATATTTCCTTTTTCACCATAGCCCTCTATGGGCTTCCAAATATCCCTTTGCGAATTCCACAAGAACAGCCTTAGCGAAAGGATTCATGAAGGGAAAGATGTAACTCTGTGAGATGAATTAACAGAACACAGAGCAGTTTCTCAGAAAGCTTCTTTCCAGTTTAGAACGGAAGATATTTCCTTTTTCACCATAGCCCTCTATGGGCTTCCAAATATCCCTTTGCCAATTCCACAAGAACAGCCTTAGCGAACGGCTTCTTGAAAGGAAAGATATAACTCTCTGAGTTGAATTAACAGAACACAGAGCAGTTTCTCAGAAAGCTTCTTTCCAGTTTTGAACGGAAGATATTTCCTTTTTCACCATAGCCCTCTATGGGCTTCCAAATATCCCTTTGCCAATTCCACAAGAACAGCCTTAGCGAAAGGCTTCTTGAAGGGAAAGATGTAACTCTGTGAGATGGATTAACAGAACACAGAGCAGTTTCTCAGAAAGCTTCTTTCCAGTTTTGAACGGAAGATATTTCCTTTTTCACCATAGCCCTCTATGGGTTTCCAAGTATGCCCTTGCCAATTCCACAGAAACAGCTTTAGCGATAGGTTTCTTGAAAGGAAAGATGTAACACTGTTGGACGAATTAACAGAACACAGAGCAGTTTCTCAGAAAGCTTCTTTCCAGTTTTGAACGGAAGATATTTCCTTTTTCACCATAGCCCTCTATGGGCTTCCAAATATCCCTTTGCCAATTCCAAAATAACAGCCTTAGCGAAAGGCTTCTTGAAGGGAAAGATGTAACTCTGTGAGATGAATTAACAGAACACAGAGCAGTTTCTAAGAAAGCTTCTTTCCAGTTTTGAACGGAAGATATTTCCTTTTTCACCATAGTCCTCTATGGGCTTCCAAATATCCCTTTGCCAATTCCACAAGAACAGCCTTAGCGAAAGTCTTCTTGAAGGGGAAGATGTAACTCTGTGAGATGAATTAACAGAACACAGAGCAGTTTCTCAGAAAGCTTCTTTCCAGTTTTGAACGGAAGATATTTCCTTTTTCACCATAGCCCTCTATGGGCTTCCAAATATCCCTTTGCCAATTCAACAATAACAGCCTTAGCAAAAGGCTTCTTGAAGGGAAAGATGTAACTCTGTGAGATGAATTAACAGAACACAGAGCAGTTTCTCAGAAAGCTTCTTTCCAGTTTTGAACGGAAGGTATTTCCTTTTTCACCATAGCCCTCTATGGGCTTCCAAATATCCCTTTGCCAATTCCACAAGAACAGCCTTAGCGCAAGGCTTCTGGAGGGGAAAGATGTAACTCTGTGAGATGAATTAACAGAACACAGAGCAGTTTCTCAGAAAGCTTCTTCCCAGGTTTGAACGGAAGATATTTCCTTTTTCACCATAGCCCTCTATGGGCTTCCAAATATCCCTTTGCCAATTCCACAAGAACAGCCTTAGCGAAAGGCTTCTTGAAGGGAAAGATGTAACTCTGTGAGATGAATTAACAGAACACAGAGCAGTTTCTCAGAAAGCTTCTTTCCAGTTTTGAACGGAAGATATTTCCTTTTTCACCATAGCCCTCTATGGGCTTCCAAATATCCCTTTTCGAATTCCACAAGAGCAGCCTTAGCGAAAGGTTTCTTGAAGGGAAAGATGTAACTCTGTGAGATGAATTAACAGAACACAGAGCAGTTTCTCAGAAAGCTTCTTTCCAGTTTTGAACAGAAGATATTTCCTTTTTCACCATAGCCCTCTATGGGCTTCCAAATATCCCTTTGCGAATTCCACAAGAACAGCCTTAGCGAAAGGATTCATGAAGGGAAAGATGTAACTCTGTGAGATGAAATAACAGAACACAGAGCAGTTTCTCAGAAAGATTCTTTCCAGTTTTGAACGGAAGATATTTCCTTTTTCACCATAGCCCTCTATGGGCTTCCAAATATCCCTTTGCCAATTCCACAAGAACAGCCTTAGCGAAAGGCTTCTTGAAGGGAAAGATGTAACTCTGTGAGATGAATTAACAGAACACAGAGCAGTTTCTCAGAAAGCTTCTTTCCAGTTTTGAACGGAAGATATTTCCTTTTTCACCATAGCCCTCTATGGGCTTCCAAATATCCCTTTGCCAATTCCACAAGAACAGCCTTAGCGAAAGGCTTCTTGAAGGGAAAGATGTAACTCTGTGAGATGAATTAACAGAACACAGAGCAGTTTCTCAGAAAGCTTCTTTCCAGTTTTGAACGGAAGATATTTCCTTTTTCACCATAGCCCTCTATGGGCTTCCAAGTATCCCCTTGCCAATTCCACAGAAACAGCTTGAGCGAAAAGTTTCTTGAAAGGAAAGATGTAACACTTTAGGACGAATTAACAGACCACAGAGCAGTTTCTCAGAAAGCTTCTTTCCAGTTTTCAACGGAAGATATTTCCTTTTTCACCATAGCCCTCTATGGGCTTCCAAATATCTCTTTGCCAATTCAACAAGAACAGCCTTAGCGAAAGGCTTCTTGAAGGGAAAGATGTAACTCTGTGAGATGAATTAACAGAACACAGAGCAGTTTCCCGGAAAGCTTCTTTCCAGTTTTGAACGGAAGATATTTCCTTTTTCACCATAGCCCTCTATGGGCTTCCAAATATCCCTTTGCCAGTTCCATAAGAACAGCCTTAGCGAAAGACTTCTTGAAGGGAAAGATGTAACTCTGTGAGATGAATTAACAGAACACAGAGCAGTTTCTCAGAAAGCTTCTTTCCAGTTTTGAACGGAAGATATTTCCTTTTTCACCATAGCCCTCTATGGGCTTCCAAATATCCCTTTTCGAATTCCACAAGAGCAGCCTTAGCGAAAGGTTTCTTGAAGGGAAAGATGTAACTCTGTGAGATGAATTAACAGAACACAGAGCAGTTTCTCAGAAAGCTTCTTTCCAGTTTTGAACGGAAGATATTTCCTTTTTCACCATAGCCCTCTATGGGCTTCGAAATATCCCCTTGCCAATTCCACAAGAACAGCCTTAGCGAAAGACTTCTTGAAGGGAAAGATGTAACTCTGTGAGATGAATTAACAGAACACAGAGCAGTTTCTCAGAAAGCTTCTTTCCAGTTTTGAACTGAAGATATTTCCTTTTTCACCATAGCCCTCTATGGGCTTCCAAATATCCCTTTGCCAATTCCACAAGAACAGCCTTAGCGAAAGGCTTCTTGAAGGGAAAGATGTAACTCTGTGAGATGAATTAACAGAACACAGAGCAGTTTCTCAGAAAGTTTCTTTCCAGTTTTGAACAGAAGATATTTCCTTTTTCACCATAGCCCTCTATGGGCTTCCAAATATCCCTTTGCGAATTCCACAAGAACAGCCTTAGCGAAAGGATTCATGAAGGGAAAGATGTAACTCTGTGAGATGAATTAACAGAACACAGAGCAGTTTCTCAGAAAGCTTCTTTCCAGTTTAGAACGGAAGATATTTCCTTTTTCACCATAGCCCTCTATGGGCTTCCAAATATCCCTTTGCCAATTCCACAAGAACAGCCTTAGCGAACGGCTTCTTGAAAGGAAAGATATAACTCTCTGAGTTGAATTAACAGAACACAGAGCAGTTTCTCAGAAAGCTTCTTTCCAGTTTTGAACGGAAGATATTTCCTTTTTCACCATAGCCCTCTATGGGCTTCCAAATATCCCTTTGCCAATTCCACAAGAACAGCCTTAGCGAAAGGCTTCTTGAAGGGAAAGATGTAACTCTGTGAGATGGATTAACAGAACACAGAGCAGTTTCTCAGAAAGCTTCTTTCCAGTTTTGAACGGAAGATATTTCCTTTTTCACCATAGCCCTCTATGGGTTTCCAAGTATGCCCTTGCCAATTCCACAGAAACAGCTTTAGCGATAGGTTTCTTGAAAGGAAAGATGTAACACTGTTGGACGAATTAACAGAACACAGAGCAGTTTCTCAGAAAGCTTCTTTCCAGTTTTGAACGGAAGATATTTCCTTTTTCACCATAGCCCTCTATGGGCTTCCAAATATCCCTTTGCCAATTCCAAAATAACAGCCTTAGCGAAAGGCTTCTTGAAGGGAAAGATGTAACTCTGTGAGATGAATTAACAGAACACAGAGCAGTTTCTAAGAAAGCTTCTTTCCAGTTTTGAACGGAAGATATTTCCTTTTTCACCATAGTCCTCTATGGGCTTCCAAATATCCCTTTGCCAATTCCACAAGAACAGCCTTAGCGAAAGTCTTCTTGAAGGGGAAGATGTAACTCTGTGAGATGAATTAACAGAACACAGAGCAGTTTCTCAGAAAGCTTCTTTCCAGTTTTGAACGGAAGATATTTCCTTTTTCACCATAGCCCTCTATGGGCTTCCAAATATCCCTTTGCCAATTCAACAATAACAGCCTTAGCAAAAGGCTTCTTGAAGGGAAAGATGTAACTCTGTGAGATGAATTAACAGAACACAGAGCAGTTTCTCAGAAAGCTTCTTTCCAGTTTTGAACGGAAGGTATTTCCTTTTTCACCATAGCCCTCTATGGGCTTCCAAATATCCCTTTGCCAATTCCACAAGAACAGCCTTAGCGCAAGGCTTCTGGAGGGGAAAGATGTAACTCTGTGAGATGAATTAACAGAACACAGAGCAGTTTCTCAGAAAGCTTCTTCCCAGGTTTGAACGGAAGATATTTCCTTTTTCACCATAGCCCTCTATGGGCTTCCAAATATCCCTTTGCCAATTCCACAAGAACAGCCTTAGCGAAAGGCTTCTTGAAGGGAAAGATGTAACTCTGTGAGATGAAATAACAGAACACAGAGCAGTTTCTCAGAAAGCTTCTTTCCAGTTTTGAACGGAAGATATTCCTTTTTTCACCTTAGCCCTCTATGGGCTTCCAAATATCCCTTTTCCAATTCCACAAGAACAGCCTTAGCGAAAGGCTTCTTGAAGGGAAAGATGTAACTCTGTGAGATGAATTAACAGAACACAGAGCAGTTTCTCAGAAAGCTTCTTTCCAGTTTTGAACGGAAGATATTTCCTTTTTCACCATAGCCCTCTATGGGCTTCCAAATATCCCTTTGCCAATTCCACAAGAACAGCCTTAGCGAAAGGCTTCTTGAAGAGAAAGATGTAAATCTGTGAGATGAATAACAGAACACAGAGCAGTTTCTCAGAAAGCTTCTTTCCAGTTTTGAACGGAAGATATTTCCTTTTTCACCATAGCCCTCTATGGGCTTCTAAATATCCCTTTTCGAATTCCACAAGAACAGCCTTAGCGAAAGGTTTCTTGAATGGAAAGATGTAACTCTGTGAGATGAATTAACAGAACACAGAGGAGTTTCTCAGAAAGCTTCTCTCCAGTTTTGAACGGAAGATATTTCCTTTTTCACCATAGCCCTCTATGGGCTTCCAAATATCCCTTTGCCAATTCCACAAGAACAGCCTTAGCGAAAGGCTTCTTGAAGGGAAAGATGTAACTCTGTGAGATGAATTAACAGAACACAGAGCCGTTTCTCAGAAAGCTTCTTTCCAGTTTTGAACGGAAGATATTTCCTTTTTCACCATAGCCCTCTAGGGGCTTCCAAGTATCCCCTAGCCAATTCCACAGAAACAGCTTTAGCGAAAGGTTTCTTGAAAGGAAAGATGTAACACTGTGAGACGAATTAACAGAACACAGAGCAGTTTCTCAGAAAGCTTCTTTCCAGTTTTGAACGGAAGATATTTCCTTTTTCACCATAGCCCTCTATGGGCTTCCAATTATCCCTTTTCCAATTCCACAAGAACAGCCTTAGCGAAAGGCTTCTTGAAGGGAAAGATGTAACTCTGTGAGATGAATTAACAGAACACAGAGCAGTTTCTCAGAAAGCTTCTTTCCAGTTTTGAACGGAAGATATTTCCTTTTTCACCATAGCCCTCTATGGGCTTCCAAATATCCCTTTGCGAATTCCACAAGAACAGCCTTAGCGAAAGGTTTCTTGAAGGGAAAGATGTAACTCTGTGAGATGAATTAACAGAACACAGAGCAGTTTCTCAGAAAGCTTCTTTCCAGTTTTGAACGGAAGTTATTTCCTTTTTCACCATAGCCCTCTATGGGCTTCCAAATATCCCCTTGCCAATTCCACAAGAACAGCCTTAGCGAAAGACTTCTTGAAGGGAAAGATGTAACTCTGTGAGATGAATTAACAGAACACAGAGCAGTTTCTCAGAAAGCTTCTTTCCAGTTTTGAACGGAAGATATTTCCTTTTTCACCATAGCCCTCTATGGGCTTCCAAATATCCCTTTGCCAATTCCACAAGAACAGCCTTAGCGAAAGGCTTCTTGAAGGGAAAGATGTAACTCTGTGAGATGAATTAACAGAACACAGAGCAGTTTCTCAGAAAGCTTCTTTCCAGTGTTGAACGGAAGATATTTCCTTTTTCACCATAGCCCTCTATGGGCTTCCAAATATCCCTTTGCGAATTCCACAAGAACAGCCTTAGCGAAAGGCTTCATGAAGGGAAAGATGTAACTCTGTGAGGTGAATTAACAGAACACAGAGCAGTTTCTCAGAAAGCTTCTTTCTAGGTTTGAACGGAAGCTATTTCCTTTTTCACCATAGCCCTCTATGGGCTTCCAAATATCCCTTTGCCAATTCCACAAGAACAGCCTTAGCGAAAGGCTTCTTGAAGGGAAAGATGTAACTCTGTGAGATGAATTAACAGAACACAGAGCAGTTTCTTAGAAAGCTTCTTTCCAGTTTTGAACGGAAGATATTCCCTTTTTCACCATAGCCCTCTATGGGCTTCCAAATATCCCTTTGCCAATTCCACAAGAACAGCCTTAGCGAAAGGCTTCCTGAAGAGAAAAATGTAACTCTCTTAGATGAATTAACAGAACACAGAGCAGTTTCTCAGAAAGCTTCTTTCCAGTTTTGAACGGAAGATATTTCCTTTTTCACCATAGCCCTCTATGGGCTTCCAAATATCCCTTTGCCAATTCCACAAGAACAGCCTTAGCGAATGGCTTCTTGAAGGGAAACATGTAACTCTGTGAGATGAATTAACAGAACACAGAGCAGTTTCTCAGAAAGCTTCTTTCCAGTTTTGAACGGAAGATATTTCCTTTTTCACCATAGCCCTCTATGGGCTTCCAAATATCCCTTTACCAATTCCACAAGAACAGCCTTAGCGAAAGGCTTCTTGAAGGGAAAGATGTACCTATGTGAGATGAATTAACAGAACACAGATCAGTTTCTCAGAAAGCTTCTTTCCAGTTTTGAACGGAAGATATTTCCTTTTTCACCATAGCCCTCTAGGGGCTTCCAAATATCCCTTTGCCAATTCCACAAGAACAGCCTTAGCGAAAGGATTCTTGAAGGGAAAGATGTAACTCTGTGAGATGAATTAACAGAACACAGAGCAGTTTCCCGGAAAGCTTCTTTCCAGTTTTGAACGTTAGATATTTCCTTTTTCACCATAGCCCTATATGGGCTTCCAAATATCCCTTTGCCAATTCCACAAGAACAGCCTTAGCGAAAGACTTCTTGAAGGGAAAGATGTAACTCTGTGAGATGAATTAACAGAACACAGAGCAGTTTCTCAGAAAGCTTCTTTCCAGTTTTGAACGGAAGATATTTCCTTTTTCACCATAGCCCTCTATGGGCTTCCAAATATCCCTTTACCAATTCCACAAGAACAGCCTTAGCGAAATTCTTCTTGAAGGGAAAGATGTACCTCTGTGAGATGAATTAACAGAACACAGATCAGTTTCTCAGAAAGCTTCTTTCCAGTTTTGAACGGAAGATATTTCCTTTTTCACCATAGCCCTCTAGGGGCTTCCAAATATCCCTTTGCCAATTCCACAAGAACAGCCTTAGCGAAAGGATTCTTGAAGGGAAAGATGTAACTCTGTGAGATGAATTAACAGAACACAGAGCAGTTTCCCGGAAAGCTTCTTTCCAGTTTTGAACGTTAGATATTTCCTTTTTCACCATAGCCCTATATGGGCTTCCAAATATCCCTTTGCCAATTCCACAAGAACAGCCTTAGCGAAAGACTTCTTGAAGGGAAAGATGTAACTCTGTGAGATGAATTAACAGAACACAGAGCAGTTTCTCAGAAAGCTTCTTTCCAGTTTTGAACGGAATATATTTCCTTTTTCACCATAGCCCTCTATGGGCTTCCAAATATCCCTTTGCGAATTCCACAAGAACAGTCTTAGCGAAAGGTTTCTTGAAGGGAAAGATGTATCTCTGTGAGATGAATTAACAGAACACAGAGCAGTTTCTCAGAAAGCTTCTTTCCAGTTTTGAACGTAAGATATTTCCTTTTCCACCATAGCCCTCTATGGGCTTCCAAATATCCCCTTGCCAATTCCACAAGAACAGCCTTAGCGAAAGACTTCTTGAAGGGAAAGATGTAACTCTGTGAGATGAATTAACAGAACACAGAGCAGTTTCTCAGAAAGCTTCTTTCCAGTTTTGAACGGAAGATATTTCCTTTTTCACCATAGCCCTCTATGGGCTTCCAAATATCCCTTTGCCAATTCCACAAGAACAGCCTTAGCGAAAGGCTTCTTGAAGGGAAAGATGTAACTCTGTGAGATGAATTAACAGACCACAGAGCAGTTTCTCAGAAAGCTTCTTTCCAGTTTTGAACAGAAGATATTTCCTTTTTCACCATAGCCCTCTATGGGCTTCCAAATATCCCTTTGCGAATTCCACAAGAACAGCCTTAGCGAAAGGATTCATGAAGGGAAAGATGTAACTCTGTGAGATGAAATAACAGAACACAGAGCAGTTTCTCAGAAAGATTCTTTCCAGTTTTGAACGGAAGATATTTCCTTTTTCACCATAGCCCTCTATGGGCTTCCAAATATCCCTTTGCCAATTCCACAAGAACAGGCTTAGCGAAAGGCTTCTTGAAGGGAAAGATGTAACTCTGTGAGATGAATTAACAGAACACAGAGCAGTTTCTCAGAAAGCTTCTTTCCAGTTTTGAACGGAAGATATTTCCTTTTTCACCATAGCCCTCTATGGGCTTCCAAATATCCCTTTGCCAATTCCACAAGAATAGCCTTAGCGAAAGGCTTCTTGAAGGGAAAGATGTAACTCTGTGAGATGAATTAACAGAACACAGAGCAGTTTCTCAGAAAGCTTCTTTCCAGTTTTGAACGGAAGATATTTCCTTTTTCACCATAGCCCTCTATGGGCTTCCAAGTATCCCCTTGCCAATTCCACCGAAACAGCTTGAGCGAAAAGTTTCTTGAAAGGAAAGATGTAACACTGTAGGACGAATTAACAGACCACAGAGCAGTTTCTCAGAAAGCTTCTTTCCAGTTTTCAACGGAAGATATTTCCTTTTTCACCATAGCCCTCTATGGGCTTCCAAATATCTCTTTGCCAATTCAACAAGAACAGCCTTAGCGAAAGGCTTCTTGAAGGGAAAGATGTAACTCTGTGAGATGAATTAACAGACCACAGAGCAGTTTCTCAGAAAGCTTCTTTCCAGTTTTGAACGGAAGGTATTTCCTTTTTCACCATAGCCCTCTATGGGCTTCCAAATATTCCTTTGCCAATTCCACAAGAACAGCCTTAGCGAAAGGCTTCTTGAAGGGAAAGATGTAACTCTGTGAGATGAATTAACAGAACACAGAGCAGTTTCCCGGAAAGCTTCTTTCCAGTTTTGAACGGAAGATATTTCCTTTTTCACCATAGCCCTCTACGGGCTTCCAAATATCCCTTTGCCAGTTCCATAAGAACAGCCTTAGCGAAAGACTTCTTGAAGGGAAAGATGTAACTCTGTGAGATGAATTAACAGAACACAGAGCAGTTTCTCAGAAAGCTTCTTTCCAGTTTTGAACGGAAGATATTTCCTTTTTCACCATAGCCCTCTATGGGCTTCCAAATATCCCTTTTCGAATTCCACAAGAGCAGCCTTAGCGAAAGGTTTCTTGAAGGGAAAGATGTAACTCTGTGAGATGAATTAACAGAACACAGAGCAGTTTCTCAGAAAGCTTCTTTCCAGTTTTGAACGGAAGATATTTCCTTTTTCACCATAGCCCTCTATGGGCTTCGAAATATCCCCTTGCCAATTCCACAAGAACAGCCTTAGCGAAAGACTTCTTGAAGGGAAAGATGTAACTCTGTGAGATGAATTAACAGAACACAGAGCAGTTTCTCAGAAAGCTTCTTTCCAGTTTTGAACGGAAGATATTTCCTTTTTCACCATAGCCCTCTATGGGCTTCCAAATATCCCTTTGCCAATTCCACAAGAACAGCCTTAGCGAAAGGCTTCTTGAAGGGAAAGATGTAACTCTGTGAGATGAATTAACAGAACACAGAGCAGTTTCTCAGAAAGTTTCTTTCCAGTTTTGAACAGAAGATATTTCCTTTTTCACCATAGCCCTCTATGGGCTTCCAAATATCCCTTTGCGAATTCCACAAGAACAGCGTTAGCGAAAGGATTCATGAAGGGAAAGATGTAACTCTGTGAGATGAATTAACAGAACACAGAGCAGTTTCTCAGAAAGCTTCTTTCCAGTTTAGAACGGAAGATATTTCCTTTTTCACCATAGCCCTCTATGGGCTTCCAAATATCCCTTTGCCAATTCCACAAGAACAGCCTTAGCGAACGGCTTCTTGAAGGGAAAGATATAACTCTCTGAGTTGAATTAACAGAACACAGAGCAGTTTCTCAGAAAGCTTCTTTCCAGTTTTGAACGGAAGATATTTCCTTTTTCACCATAGCCCTCTATGGGCTTCCAAATATCCCTTTGCCAATTCCACAAGAACAGCCTTAGCGAAAGGCTTCTTGAAGGGAAAGATGTAACTCTGTGAGATGAATTAACAGAACACAGAGCAGTTTCTCAGAAAGCTTCTTTCCAGTTTTGAACGGAAGATATTTCCTTTTTCACCATAGCCCTCTATGGGTTTCCAAGTATGCCCTTGCCAATTCCACAGAAACAGCTTTAGCGATAGGTTTATTGAAAGGAAAGATGTAACACTGTTGGACGAATTAACAGAACACAGAGCAGTTTCTCAGAAAGCTTCTTTCCAGTTTTGAACGGAAGATATTTCCTTTTTCACCATAGCCCTCTATGGGCTTCCAAATATCCCTTTGCCAATTCCAAAATAACAGCCTTAGCGAAAGGCTTCTTGAAGGGAAAGATGTAACACTGTGAGATGAATTAACAGAACACAGAGCAGTTTCTAAGAAAGCTTCTTTCCAGTTTTGAATGGAAGATATTTCCTTTTTCACCATAGTCCTCTATGGGCTTCCAAATATCCCTTTGCCAATTCCACAAGAACAGCCTTAGCGAAAGTCTTCTTGAAGGGGAAGATGTAACTCTGTGAGATGAATTAACAGAACACAGAGCAGTTTCTCAGAAAGCTTCTTTCCAGTTTTGAACGGAAGATATTTCCTTTTTCACCATAGCCCTCTATGGGCTTCCAAATATCCCTTTGCCAATTCAACAATAACAGCCTTAGCAAAAGGCTTCTTGAAGGGAAAGATGTAACTCTGTGAGATGAATTAACAGAACACAGAGCAGTTTCTCAGAAAGCTTCTTTCCAGTTTTGAACGGAAGGTATTTCCTTTTTCACCATAGCCCTCTATGGGCTTCCAAATATCCCTTTGCCAATTCCACAAGAACAGCCTTAGCGCAAGGCTTCTTGAGGGGAAAGATGTAACTCTGTGAGATGAATTAACAGAACACAGAGCAGTTTCTCAGAAAGCTTCTTCCCAGGTTTGAACGGAAGATATTTCCTTTTTCACCATAGCCCTCTATGGGCTTCCAAATATCCCTTTGCCAATTCCACAAGAACAGCCTTAGCGAAAGGCTTCTTGAAGGGAAAGATGTAACTCTGTGAGATGAATTAACAGAACACAGAGCAGTTTCTCAGAAAGCTTCTTTCCAGTTTTGAACGGAAGATATTCCTTTTTTCACCATAGCCCTCTATGGGCTTCCAAATATCCCTTTTCCAATTCCACAAGAACAGCCTTAGCGAAAGGCTTCTTGAAGGGAAAGATGTAACTCTGTGAGATGAATTAACAGAACACAGAGCAGTTTCTCAGCAAGCTTCTTTCCAGTTTTGAACGGAAGATATTTCCTTTTTCACCATAGCCCTCTATGGGCTTCCAAATATCCCTTTGCCAATTCCACAAGAACAGCCTTAGCGAAAGGCTTCTTGAAGAGAAAGATGTAAATCTGTGAGATGAATAACAGAACACAGAGCAGTTTCTCAGAAAGCTTCTTTCCAGTTTTGAACGGAAGATATTTCCTTTTTCACCATAGCCCTCTATGGGCTTCTAAATATCCCTTTTCGAATTCCACAAGAACAGCCTTAGCGAAAGGTTTCTTGAATGGAAAGATGTAACTCTGTGAGATGAATTAACAGAACACAGAGGAGTTTCTCAGAAAGCTTCTCTCCAGTTTTGAACGGAAGATATTTCCTTTTTCACCATAGCCCTCTATGGGCTTCCAAATATCCCTTTGCCAATTCCACAAGAACAGCCTTAGCGAAAGGCTTCTTGAAGGGAAAGATGTAACTCTGTGAGATGAATTAACAGAACACAGAGCCGTTTCTCAGAAAGCTTCTTTCCAGTTTTGAACGGAAGATATTTCCTTTTTCACCATAGCCCTCTAGGGGCTTCCAAGTATCCCCTAGCCAATTCCACAGAAACAGCTTTAGCGAAAGGTTTCTTGAAAGGAAAGATGTAACACTGTGAGACGAATTAACAGAACACAGAGCAGTTTCTCAGAAAGCTTCTTTCCAGTTTTGAACGGAAGATATTTCCTTTTTCACCATAGCCCTCTATGGGCTTCCAAATATCCCTTTTCCAATTCCACAAGAACAGCCTTAGCGAAAGGCTTCTTGAAGGGAAAGATGTAACTCTGTGAGATGAATTAACAGAACACAGAGCAGTTTCTCAGAAAGCTTCTTTCCAGTTTTGAACGGAAGATATTTCCTTTTTCACCATAGCCCTCTATGGGCTTCCAAATATCCCTTTGCGAATTCCACAAGAACAGCCTTAGCGAAAGGTTTCTTGAAGGGAAAGATGTAACTCTGTGAGATGAATTAACAGAACACAGAGCAGTTTCTCAGAAAGCTTCTTTCCAGTTTTGAACGGAAGTTATTTCCTTTTTCACCATAGCCCTCTATGGGCTTCCAAATATCCCCTTGCCAATTCCACAAGAACAGCCTTAGCGAAAGACTTCTTCAAGGGAAAGATGTAACTCTGTGAGATGAATTAACAGAACACAGAGCAGTTTCTCAGAAAGCTTCTTTCCAGTTTTGAACGGAAGATATTTACTTTTTCACCATAGCCCTCTATGGGCTTCCAAATATCCCTTTGCCAATTCCACAAGAACAGCCTTAGCGAAAGGCTTCTTGAAGGGAAAGATGTAACTCTGTGAGATGAATTAACAGAACACAGAGCAGTTTCTCAGAAAGCTTCTTTCCAGTGTTGAACGGAAGATATTTCCTTTTTCACCATAGCCCTCTATGGGCTTCCAAATATCCCTTTGCGAATTCCACAAGAACAGCCTTAGCGAAAGGCTTCATGAAGGGAAAGATGTAACTCTGTGAGGTGAATTAACAGAACACAGAGCAGTTTCTCAGAAAGCTTCTTTCTAGGTTTGAACGGAAGTTATTTCCTTTTTCACCATAGCCCTCTATGGGCTTCCAAATATCCCTTTGCCAATTCCACAAGAACAGCCTTAGCGAAAGGCTTCTTGAAGGGAAAGATGTAACTCTGTGAGATGAATTAACAGAACACAGAGCAGTTTCTTAGAAAGCTTCTTTCCAGTTGTGAACGGAAGATATTCCCTTTTTCACCATAGCCCTCTATGGGCTTCCAAATATCCCTTTGCCAATTCCACAAGAACAGCCTTAGCGAAAGGCTTCCTGAAGAGAAAGATGTAACTCTCTTAGATGAATTAACAGAACACAGAGCAGTTTCTCAGAAAGCTTCTTTCCAGTTTTGAACGGAAGATATTTCCTTTTTCACCATAGCCCTCTATGGGCTTCCAAATATCCCTTTGCCAATTCCACAAGAACAGCCTTAGCGAATGGCTTCTTGAAGGGAAACATGTAACTCTGTGAGATGAATTAACAGAACACAGAGCAGTTTCTCAGAAAGCTTCTTTCCAGTTTTGAACGGAAGATATTTCCTTTTTCACCATAGCCCTCTATGGGCTTCCAAATATCCCTTTACCAATTCCACAAGAACAGCCTTAGCGAAAGGCTTCTTGAAGGGAAAGATGTACCTCTGTGAGATGAATTAACAGAACACAGATCAGTTTCTCAGAAAGCTTCTTTCCAGTTTTGAACGGAAGATATTTCCTTTTTCACCATAGCCCTCTAGGGGCTTCCAAGTATCCCCTTGCCAATTCCACAGAAACAGCTTTAGCGAAAGGTTTCTTGAAAGGAAAGATGTAACACTGTGAGACGAATTAACAGAACACAGAACAGTTTCTCAGAAAGCTTCTTTCCAGTTGTGAACGAAAGATATTTCCTTTTTCACTATAGCCCTCTATGGGCTTCGAAATATCCCTTTGCCAATTCCACAAGAACAGCCTTAGCGAAAGGCTTCTTGAAGGGAACGATGTAACTCTGTGAGATGAATTAACAGAACACAGAGCAGTTTCTCAGAAAGCTTCTTTCCAGTTTGGAACGGAAGATATTTCCTTTTTCACCATAGCCCTCTATGGGCTTCCAAATATCCCTTCGCCAATTCCACAAGAACAGCCTTAGCGAAAGGCTTCTTGAAGGGAAAGATGTAACTCTGTGAGATGCATTAACAGAACACAGAGCAGTTTCTCAGAAAGCTTCTTTCCAGTTTTGAACGGAAGATATTTCCTTTTTCACCATAGCCCTCTATGGGCTTCCAAATATCCCTTTGCCAATTCCACAAGAACAGCCTTAGCGAAAGGCTTCTTGAAGGGAAAGATGTAACTCTGTGAGATGAATTAACAGAACACAGAGCAGTTTCTCAGAAAGCTTCTTTCCAGTTTAGAACGGAAGATATTTCCTTTTTCACCATAGCCCTCTATGGGCTTCCAAATATCCCTTTTCCAATTCCACAAGAACAGCCTTAGCGAACGGCTTCTTGAAGGGAAAGATATAACTCTCTGAGTTGAATTAACAGAACACAGAGCAGTTTCTTAGAAAGCTTCTTTCCAGTTTTGAACGGAAGATATTTCCTTTTTCACCATAGCCCTCTATGGGCTTCCAAATATCCCTTTGCCAATTCCACAAGAACAGCGTTAGCGAAAGGCTTCTTGAAGGCAAAGATGTAACTCTGTGAGATGAATTAACAGAACACAGAGCAGTTTCTCAGAAAGCTTCTTTCCAGTTTTGAACGGAAGATATTTCCTTTTTCACCATAGCCCTCTATGGGTTTCCAAGTATGCCCTTGCCAATTCCACAGAAACAGCTTTAGCGATAGGTTTCTTGAAAGGAAAGATGTAACACTGTTGGACGAATTAACAGAACACAGAGCAGTTTCTCAGAAAGCTTCTTTCCAGTTTTGAACGGAAGATATTTCCTTTTTCACCATAGCCCTCTATGGGCTTCCAAATATCCCTTTGCCAATTCCAAAATAACAGCCTTAGCGAAAGGCTTCTTGAAGGGAAAGATGTAACTCTGTGAGATGAATTAACAGAACACAGAGCAGTTTCTAAGAAAGCTTCTTTCCAGTTTTGAACGGAAGATATTTCCTTTTTCACCATAGTCCTCTATGGGCTTCCAAATATCCCTTTGCCAATTCCACAAGAACAGCCTTAGCGAAAGTCTTCTTGAAGGGGAAGATGTAACTCTGTGAGATGAATTAACAGAACACAGAGCAGTTTCTCAGAAAGCTTCTTTCCAGTTTTGAACGGAAGATATTTCCTTTTTCACCATAGCCCTCTATGGGCTTCCAAATATCCCTTTGCCAATTCAACAATAACAGCCTTAGCAAAAGGCTTCTTGAAGGGAAAGATGTAACTCTGTGAGATGAATTAACAGAACACAGAGCAGTTTCTCAGAAAGCTTCTTTCCAGTTTTGAACGGAAGGTATTTCCTTTTTCACCATAGCCCTCTATGGGCTTCCAAATATCCCTTTTCGAATTCCACAAGAACAGCCTTAGCGCAAGGCTTCTTGAGGGGAAAGATGTAACTCTGTGAGATGAATTAACAGAACACAGAGCAGTTTCTCAGAAAGCTTCTTCCCAGGTTTGAACGGAAGATATTTCCTTTTTCACCATAGCCCTCTATGGGCTTCCAAATATCCCTTTGCCAATTCCACAAGAACAGCCTTAGCGAAAGGCTTCTTGAAGGGAAAGATGTAACTCTGTGAGATGAATTAACAGAACACAGAGCAGTTTCTCAGAAAGCTTCTTTCCAGTTTTGATCGGAAGATATTCCTTTTTTCACCATAGCCCTCTATGGGCTTCCAAATATCCCTTTTCCAATTCCACAAGAACAGCCTTAGCGAAAGGCTTCTTGAAGGGAAAGATGTAACTCTGTGAGATGAATTAACAGAACACAGAGCAGTTTCTCAGAAAGCTTCTTTCCAGTTTTGAACGGAAGATATTTCCTTTTTCACCATAGCCCTCTATGGGCTTCCAAATATCCCTTTGCCAATTCCACAAGAACAGCCTTAGCGAAAGGCTTCTTGAAGAGAAAGATGTAAATCTGTGAGATGAATAACAGAACACAGAGCAGTTTCTCAGAAAGCTTCTTTCCAGTTTTGAACGGAAGATATTTCCTTTTTCACCATAGCCCTCTATGGGCTTCTAAATATCCCTTTTCGAATTCCACAAGAACAGCCTTAGCGAAAGGTTTCTTGAATGGAAAGATGTAACTCTGTGAGATGAATTAACAGAACACAGAGCAGTTTCTCAGAAAGCTTCTTTCCAGTTTGGAACGGAAGATATTTCCTTTTTCACCATAGCCCTCTATGGGCTTCCAAATATCCCTTCGCCAATTCCACAAGAACAGCCTTAGCGAAAGGCTTCTTGAAGGGAAAGATGTAACTCTGTGAGATGCATTAACAGAACACAGAGCAGTTTCTCAGAAAGCTTCTTTCCAGTTTTGAACGGAAGATATTTCCTTTTTCACCATAGCCCTCTATGGGCTTCCAAATATCCCTTTGCCAATTCCACAAGAACAGCCTTAGCGAAAGGCTTCTTGAAGGGAAAGATGTAACTCTGTGAGATGAATTAACAGAACACAGAGCAGTTTCTCAGAAAGCTTCTTTCCAGTTTAGAACGGAAGATATTTCCTTTTTCACCATAGCCCTCTATGGGCTTCCAAATATCCCTTTGCCAATTCCACAAGAACAGCCTTAGCGAACGGCTTCTTGAAGGGAAAGATATAACTCTCTGAGTTGAATTAACAGAACACAGAGCAGTTTCTTAGAAAGCTTCTTTCCAGTTTTGAACGGAAGATATTTCCTTTTTCACCATAGCCCTCTATGGGCTTCCAAATATCCCTTTGCCAATTCCACAAGAACAGCCTTAGCGAAAGGCTTCTTGAAGGGAAAGATGTAACTCTGTGAGATGAATTAACAGAACACAGAGCAGTTTCTCAGAAAGCTTCTTTCCAGTTTTGAACGGAAGATATTTCCTTTTTCACCATAGCCCTCTATGGGTTTCCAAGTATGCCCTTGCCAATTCCACAGAAACAGCTTTAGCGATAGGTTTCTTGAAAGGAAAGATGTAACACTGTTGGACGAATTAACAGAACACAGAGCAGTTTCTCAGAAAGCTTCTTTCCAGTTTTGAACGGAAGATATTTCCTTTTTCACCATAGCCCTCTATGGGCTTCCAAATATCCCTTTGCCAATTCCAAAATAACAGCCTTAGCGAAAGGCTTCTTGAAGGGAAAGATGTAACTCTGTGAGATGAATTAACAGAACACAGAGCAGTTTCTACGAAAGCTTCTTTCCAGTTTTGAACGGAAGATATTTCCTTTTTCACCATAGTCCTCTATGGGCTTCCAAATATCCCTTCGCCAATTCCACAAGAACAGCCTTAGCGAAAGGCTTCTTGAAGGGAAAGATGTAACTCTGTGAGATGCATTAACAGAACACAGAGCAGTTTCTCAGAAAGCTTCTTTCCAGTTTTGAACGGAAGATATTTCCTTTTTCACCATAGCCCTCTATGGGCTTCTAAATATCCCTTTTCGAATTCCACAAGAACAGCCTTAGCGAAAGGTTTCTTGAATGGAAAGATGTAACTCTGTGAGATGAATTAACAGAACACAGAGCAGTTTCTCAGAAAGCTTCTTTCCAGTTTTGAACGGAAGATATTTCCTTTTTCACCATAGCCCTCTATGGGCTTCCAAATATCCCCTTGCTAATTCCACAAGAACAGCCTTAGCGAAAGGCTTCTTGAAGGGAAAGATGTAACTCTGTGAGATGAATTAACAGAACACAGAGCAGTTTCTCAGAAAGCTTCTTTCCAGTTTTGAACGGAAGATATTTCCTTTTTCACCATAGCCCTCTATGGGCTTCCAAATATCCCCTTGCCAATTCCACAAGAACAGCCTTAGCGAAAGGCTTCTTGAAGGGAAAGATGTAACTCTGTGAGATGAATTAACAGAACACAGAGCAGTTTCTCAGAAAGCGTCTTTCCAGTTTTGAACGGAAGATATTTCCTTTTTCACCATAGCACTCTATGGGCTTCCAAATATCCCTTTGCCAATTCCACAAGAACAGCCTTAGGAAAGGCTTCTTGAAGGGAAAGATGTAACTCTGTGAGATGAATTAACAGAACACAGAGCAGTTTCTCAGAAAGCTTCTTTCCAGTTTTGAACGGAAGATAATTCCTTTTTCACCATAGCCCTCTATGGGCTTCCAAATATCCCTTCGCCAATTCCACAAGAACAGCCTTAGCGAAAGGCTTCTTGAAGGGAAAGATGTAACTCTGTGAGATGCATTAACAGAACACAGAGCAGTTTCTCAGAAAGCTTCTTTCCAGTTTTGAACGGAAGATATTTCCTTTTTCACCATAGCCCTCTATGGGCTTCTAAATATCCCTTTTCGAATTCCACAAGAACAGCCTTAGCGAAAGGTTTCTTGAATGGAAAGATGTAACTCTGTGAGATGAATTAACAGAACACAGAGCGGTTTCTCAGAAAGCTTCTTTCCAGTTTTGAACGGAAGATAATTCCTTTTTCACCATAGCCCTCTATGGGCTTCCAAATATCCCCTTGCCAATTCCACAAGAACAGCCTTAGCGAAAGGCTTCTTGAAGGGAAAGATGTAACTCTGTGAGATGAATTAACAGAACACAAAGCAGTTTCTCAGAAAGCTTCTTTCCAGTTTTGAACGGAAGATATTTCCTTTTTCACCATAGCCCTCTATGGGCTTCCAAATATCCCTTTTCCAATTCCACAAGAACAGCCGTAGCGAAAGGCTTCTTGAAGGGAAAGATGTAACTGTGTGAGATGAATTAACAGAACACAGAGCAGTTTCTCAGAAAGCTTCTTTCCAGTTTTGAACGGAAGATATTTCCTTTCTCACCATATCCCCCTATAGGCTTCCAAATATCCCTTTGCCAATTCCACAAGAACAGCCTTAGCGAAAGGCTTCTTGAAGGGAAAGACGTAACTCTGTGAGATGAATTAACAGAACACAGAGCAGTTTCTCAGAAAGCTTCTTTCCAGTGTTGAACGGAAGATATTCCCTTTTTCACCATAGCCCTCTATGGGCTTCCAAATATCCCTTTGCCAATTCCACAAGAACAGCCTTAGCGAAAGGCTTCTTGAAGGGAAAGATGTAACTCTGTGAGATGAATTAACAGAACACAGAGCAGGTTCTCAGAAAGCTTCTTTCCAGTTTTGAACGGAAGATATTTCCTTTTTCACCATAGCCCTCTATGGGCTTCCAAATATCCCTTTGCCAATTCCACAAGAACAGCCTTAGCGAAAGGCTTCTTGAAGGGAAAGATGTAACTCTGTGAGATGAATTAACAGAACACAGAGCAGTTTCTCAGAAAGCTTCTTTCCAGTGTTGAACGGAAGATATTTCCTTTTTCACCATAGCCCTCTATGGGCTTCCAAATATCCCTTTGCCGATTCCACAAGAACAGCCTTAGCAAAAGGCTTCTTGAAGGGAAAGATGTAACTCTGTGAGGTGAATTAACAGAACACAGAGCAGTTTCCCGGAAAGCTTCTTTCCAGTTTTGAACGGAAGATATTTCCTTTTTCACCATAGCCCTCTATGGGCTTCCAAGTATCCACTTGCCAATTCCACAGAAACAGCTTTAGCGATAGGTTTCTTGAAAGGAAAGATGTAACACCGTTGGACGAATTAACAGAACACAGAGCAGTTTCTCAGAAAGCTTCTTTCCAGTTTTGAACGGAAGATATTTCCTTTTTCACCATAGCCCTCTTTGGGCTTCCAAATATCCCTTTGCAAATTCCACAAGAACAGCCTTAGCGAAAGGATTCATGAAGGGAAAGATGTAACTCTGTGAGATGAATTAAGAGAACACAGAGCAGTTTCTCAGAAAGCTTCTTTCCAGTTTTGAACGGAAGATATTTCCTTTTTCACCATAGCCCTCTATGGGCTTCCAAATATCCCTTTGCCAATTCCACAAGAACAGCCTTAGCGAAAGGCTTCTTGAAGGGAAAGATGTAACTCTGTGAGATGAATTAACAGAACACTGAGCAGTTTCTCAGAAAGCTTCTTTCCAGTTTTGAACGGAAGATATTTCCTTTTTCACCATAGCCCTCTATGGGCTTCCAAATATCCCTTTGCCAATTCCACAAGAACAGCCTTAGCGAAAGGCTTCTTGAAGGGAAAGATGTAACTCTGTGAGATGAATTAACAGACCACAGAGCAGTTTCTCAGAAAGCTTCTTTCCAGTTTTGAACGGAAGATATTTCCTTTTTCACCATAGCCCTTTATGGGCTTCCAAATATCCCTTTGCCAATTCCACAAGAACAGCCTTAGCGAAAGGCTTCTTGAAGGGAAAGATGTAACTCTGTGAGATGAATTAACAGAACACAGAGCAGTTTCTCAGAAAGCTTCTTTCCAGTGTTGAACGGAAGATATTTCCTTTTTCACCATAGCCCTCTATGGGCTTCCAAATATCCCTTTGCCAATTCCACAAGAACAGCCTTAGCGAAAGGCTTCCTGAAGAGAAAGATGTAACTCTGTGAGATGAATTAACAGACCACAGAGCAGTTTCTCAGAAAGCTTCTTTCCAGTTTTGAACGGAAGGTATTTCCTTTTTCACCATAGCCCTCTATGGGCTTCCAAATATCCCTTTGCCAATTCCACAAGACCAGCCTTAGCGAAAGGCTTCTTGAAGGGAAAGATGTAACTCTGTGAGATGAATTAACAGAACACAGAGCAGTTTCTCAGAAAGCTTCTTTCCAGTGTTGAACGGAAGATATTTCCTTTTTCACCATAGCCCTCTATGGGCTTCCAAATATCCCTTTTCCAATTCCACAAGAACAGCCTTAGCGAAAGGCTTCTTGAAGGGAAAGATGTAACTCTGTGAGATGAATTAACAGAACACAGAGCAGTTTCCGGAAAGCTTCTTTCCAGTTTTGAACGGAAGATATTTCCTTTTTCACCATAGCCCTCTATGGGCTTCCAAATATCCCTTTGCCAATTCCACAAGAACAGACTTAGCGAAAGACTTCTTGAAGGGAAAGATGTAACTCTGTGAGATGAATTAACAGAACACAGAGCAGTTTCTCAGAAAGCTTCTTTCCAGTTTTGAACGGAAGATATTTCCTTTTTCACCATAGCCCTCTATGGGCTTCCAAATATCCCTTTGCGAATTCCACAAGAACAGCCTTAGCGAATGGCTTCTTGAAGGGAAACATGTAACTCTGTGAGATGAATTAACAGAACACAGAGCAGTTTCTCAGAAAGCTTCTTTCCAGTTTTGAACGGAAGATATTTCCTTTTTCACCATAGCCCTCTATGGGCTTCCAAATATCCCTTTACCAATTCCACAAGAACAGCCTTAGCGAAAGGCTTCTTGAAGGGAAAGATGTACCTCTGTGAGATGAATTAACAGAACACAGATCAGTTTCTCAGAAAGCTTCTTTCCAGTTTTGAACGGAAGATATTTCCTTTTTCACCATAGCCCTCTAGGGGCTTCCAAGTATCCCCTTGCCAATTCCACAGAAACAGCTTTAGCGAAAGGTTTCTTGAAAGGAAAGATGTAACACTGTGAGACGAATTAACAGAACACAGAACAGTTTCTCAGAAAGCTTCTTTCCAGTTGTGAACGGAAGATATTTCCTTTTTCACTATAGCCCTCTATGGGCTTCGAAATATCCCTTTGCCAATTCCACAAGAACAGCCTTAGCGAAAGGCTTCTTGAAGGGAAAGATGTAACTCTGTGAGATGAATTAACAGAACACAGAGCAGTTTCTCAGAAAGCTTCTTTCCAGTTTTGAACGGAAGATATTTCCTTTTTCACCATAGCCCTCTATGGGCTTCCAAATATCCCTTCGCCAATTCCACAAGAACAGCCTTAGCGAAAGGCTTCTTGAAGGGAAAGATGTAACTCTGTGAGATGCATTAACAGAACACAGAGCAGTTTCTCAGAAAGCTTCTTTCCAGTTTTGAACGGAAGATATTTCCTTTTTCACCATAGCCCTCTATGGGCTTCCAAATATCCCTTTGCCAATTCCACAAGAACAGCCTTAGCGAAAGGCTTCTTGAAGGGAAAGATGTAACTCTGTGAGATGAATTAACAGAACACAGAGCAGTTTCTCAGAAAGCTTCTTTCCAGTTTAGAACGGAAGATATTTCCTTTTTCACCATAGCCCTCTATGGGCTTCCAAATATCCCTTTGCCAATTCCACAAGAACAGCCTTAGCGAACGGCTTCTTGAAGGGAAAGATATAACTCTCTGAGTTGAATTAACAGAACACAGAGCAGTTTCTTAGAAAGCTTCTTTCCAGTTTTGAACGGAAGATATTTCCTTTTTCACCATAGCCCTCTATGGGCTTCCAAATATCCCTTTGCCAATTCCACAAGAACAGCCTTAGCGAAAGGCTTCTTGAAGGGAAAGATGTAACTCTGTGAGATGAATTAACAGAACACAGAGCAGTTTCTCAGAAAGCTTCTTTCCAGTTTTGAACGGAAGATATTTCCTTTTTCACCATAGCCCTCTATGGGTTTCCAAGTATGCCCTTGCCAATTCCACAGAAACAGCTTTAGCGATAGGTTTCTTGAAAGGAAAGATGTAACACTGTTGGACGAATTAACAGAACACAGAGCAGTTTCTCAGAAAGCTTCTTTCCAGTTTTGAACGGAAGATATTTCCTTTTTCACCATAGCCCTCTATGGGCTTCCAAATATCCCTTTGCCAATTCCAAAATAACAGCCTTAGCGAAAGGCTTCTTGAAGGGAAAGATGTAACTCTGTGAGATGAATTAACAGAACACAGAGCAGTTTCTCAGAAAGCTTCTTTCCAGTTTTGAACGGAAGATATTTCCTTTTTCACCATAGTCCTCTATGGGCTTCCAAATATCCCTTTGCCAATTCCACAAGAACAGCCTTAGCGAAAGTCTTCTTGAAGGGGAAGATGTAACTCTGTGAGATGAATTAACAGAACACAGAGCAGTTTCTCAGAAAGCTTCTTTCCAGTTTTGAACGGAAGATATTTCCTTTTTCACCATAGCCCTCTATGGGCTTCCAAATATCCCTTTGCCAATTCAACAATAACAGCCTTAGCAAAAGGCTTCTTGAAGGGAAAGATGTAACTCTGTGAGATGAATTAACAGAACACAGAGCAGTTTCTCAGAAAGCTTCTTTCCAGTTTTGAACGGAAGGTATTTCCTTTTTCACCATAGCCCTCTATGGGCTTCCAAATATCCCTTTGCCAATTCCACAAGAACAGCCTTAGCGCAAGGCTTCTTGAGGGGAAAGATGTAACTCTGTGAGATGAATTAACAGAACACAGAGCCGTTTCTCAGAAAGCTTCTTCCCAGGTTTGAACGGAAGATATTTCCTTTTTCACCATAGCCCTCTATGGGCTTCCAAATATCCCTTTGCCAATTCCACAAGAACAGCCTTAGCGAAAGGCTTCTTGAAGGGAAAGATGTAACTCTGTGAGATGAATTAACAGAACACAGAGCAGTTTCTCAGAAAGCTTCTTTCCAGTTTTGATCGGAAGATATTCCTTTTTTCACCATAGCCCTCTATGGGCTTCCAAATATCCCTTTTCCAATTCCACAAGAACAGCCTTAGCGAAAGGCTTCTTGAAGGGAAAGATGTAACTCTGTGAGATGAATTAACAGAACACAGAGCAGTTTCTCAGAAAGCTTCTTTCCAGTTTTGAACGGAAGATATTTCCTTTTTCACCATAGCCCTCTATGGGCTTCCAAATATCCCTTTGCCAATTCCACAAGAACAGCCTTAGCGAAAGGCTTCTTGAAGAGAAAGATGTAAATCTGTGAGATGAATAACAGAACACAGAGCAGTTTCTCAGAAAGCTTCTTTCCAGTTTTGAACGGAAGATATTTCCTTTTTCACCATAGCCCTCTATGGGCTTCTAAATATCCCTTTTCGAATTCCACAAGAACAGCCTTAGCGAAAGGTTTCTTGAATGGAAAGGTGTAACTCTGTGAGATGAATTAACAGAACACAGAGGAGTTTCTCAGAAAGCTTCTCTCCAGTTTTGAACGGAAGATATTTCCTTTTTCACCATAGCCCTCTATGGGCTTCCAAATATCCCTTTGCCAATTCCACAAGAACAGCCTTAGCGAAAGGCTTCTTGAAGGGAAAGATGTAACTCTGTGAGATGAATTAACAGAACACAGAGCCGTTTCTCAGAAAGCTTCTTTCCAGTTTTGAACGGAAGATATTTCCTTTTTCACCATAGCCCTCTAGGGGCTTCCAAGTATCCCCTAGCCAATTCCACAGAAACAGCTTTAGCGAAAGGTTTCTTGAAAGGAAAGATGTAACACTGTGAGACGAATTAACAGAACACAGAGCAGTTTCTCAGAAAGCTTCTTTCCAGTTTTGAACGGAAGATATTTCCTTTTTCACCATAGCCCTCTATGGGCTTCCAAATATCCCTTTTCCAATTCCACAAGAACAGCCTTAGCGAAAGGCTTCTTGAAGGGAAAGATGTAACTCTGTGAGATGAATTAACAGAACACAGAGCAGTTTCTCAGAAAGCTTCTTTCCAGTTTTGAACGGAAGATATTTCCTTTTTCACCATAGCCCTCTATGGGCTTCCAAATATCCCTTTGCTAATTCCACAAGAACAGCCTTAGCGAAAGGTTTCTTGAAGGGAAAGATGTAACTCTGTGAGATGAATTAACAGAACACAGAGCAGTTTCTCAGAAAGCTTCTTTCCAGTTTTGAACGGAAGTTATTTCCTTTTTCACCATAGCCCTCTATGGGCTTCCAAATATCCCCTTGCCAATTCCACAAGAACAGCCTTAGCGAAAGACTTCTTGAAGGGAAAGATGTAACTCTGTGAGATGAATTAACAGAACACAGAGCAGTTTCTCAGAAAGCTTCTTTCCAGTTTTGAACGGAAGATATTTCCTTTTTCACCATAGCCCTCTATGGGCTTCCAAATATCCCTTTGCCAATTCCACAAGAACAGCCTTAGCGAAAGGCTTCTTGAAGGGAAAGATGTAACTCTGTGAGATGAATTAACAGAACACAGAGCAGTTTCTCAGAAAGCTTCTTTCCAGTGTTGAACGGAAGATATTTCCTTTTTCACCATAGCCCTCTATAGGCTTCCAAATATCCCTTTGCGAATTCCACAAGAACAGCCTTAGCGAAAGGCTTCATGAAGGGAAAGATGTAACTCTGTGAGGTGAATTAACAGAACACAGAGCAGTTTCCCAGAAAGCTTCTTTCTAGGTTTGAACGGAAGTTATTTCCTTTTTCACCATAGCCCTCTATGGGCTTCCAAATATCCCTTTGCCAATTCCACAAGAACAGCCTTAGCGAAAGGCTTCTTGAAGGGAAAGATGTAACTCGGTGAGATGAATTAACAGAACACAGAGCAGTTTCTTTGAAAGCTTCTTTCCAGTTTTTAACGGAAGATATTCCCTTTTTCACCATAGCCCTCTATGGGCTTCCAAATATCCCTTTGCCAATTCCACAAGAACAGCCTTAGCGAAAGGCTTCCTGAAGAGAAAGATGTAACTCTCTTAGATGAATTAACAGAACACAGAGCAGTTTCTCAGAAAGCTTCTTTCCAGTTTTGAACGGAAGATATTTCCTTTTTAACCATAGCCCTCTATGGGCTTCCAAATATCCCTTTGCCAATTCCACAAGAACAGCCTTAGCGAATGGCTTCTTGAAGGGAAACATGTAACTCTGTGAGATGAATTAACAGAACACAGAGCAGTTTCTCAGAAAGCTTCTTTCCAGTTTTGAACGGAAGATATTTCCTTTTTCACCATAGCCCTCTATGGGCTTCCAAATATCCCTTTACCAATTCCACAAGAACAGCCTTAGCGAAAGGCTTCTTGAAGGGAAAGATGTACCTCTGTGAGATGAATTAACAGAACACAGATCAGTTTCTCAGAAAGCTTCTTTCCAGTTTTGAACGGAAGATATTTCCTTTTTCACCATAGCCCTCTAGAGGCTTCCAAGTATCTCCTTGCTAATTCCACAGAAACAGCTTTAGCGAAAGGTTTCTTGAAAGGAAAGATGTAACACTGTGAGACGAATTAACAGAACACAGAACAGTTTCTCAGAAAGCTTCTTTCCAGTTGTGAACGGAAGATATTTCTTTTTCACTATACCCTCTATGGGCTTCGAAATATCCCTTTGCCAATTCCACAAGAACAGCCTTAGCGAAAGGCTTCTTGAAGGGAAACATGTAACTCTGTGAGATGAATTAACAGAACACAGAGCAGTTTCCGGAAAGCTTCTTTCCAGTTTTGAACGGAAGATATTTCCTTTTTCACCATAGCCCTCTATGGGCTTCCAAATATCCCTTTGCCAATTCCACAAGAACAGCCTTAGCGAAAGACTTCTTGAAGGGAAAGATGTAACTCTGTGAGATGAATTAACAGAACACAGAGCAGTTTCTCAGAAAGCTTCTTTCCAGTTTTGAACGGAAGATATTTCCTTTTTCACCATAGCCCTCTATGGGCTTCCAAATATCCCTTTGCGAATTCCACAAGAACAGCCTTAGCGAAAGGTTTCTTGAAGGGAAAGATGTAACTCTGTGAGATGAATTAACAGAACACAGAGCAGTTTCTCAGAAAGCTTCTTTCCAGTTTTGAACCTAAGATATTTCCTTTTTCACCATAGCCTTCTATGGGCTTCCAAATATCCCTTTGCCAAATCCACAAGAACAGCCTTGGCGAAAGGCTTCTTGAAGGGAAAGATATAACTCCCTGAGTTGAATTAACAGAACACAGAGCAGTTTCTCAGAAAGCTTCTTTCCAGTTTTGAACGGAAGATATTTCCTTTTTCACCATAGCCCTCCTTGGGCTTCCAAATATCCCTTTGCCAATTCCACAAGAACAGCCTTAGCGAAAGGCTTCTTGAAGGGAAAGATGTAACTCTGTGAGATGAATTAACAGAACACAGAGCAGTTTCTCAGAAAGCTTCTTTCCAGTTTTGAACGGAAGATATTTCCTTTTTCACCATAGCCCTCTATGGGCTTCCAAATATCCCTTTGCCAATTCCACAAGAACAGCCTTAGCGAAAGGCTTCTTGAAGGGAAAGATGTAACTCTGTGAGATGAATTAACAGACCACAGAGCAGTTTCTCAGAAAGCTTCTTTCCAGTTTTGAACGGAAGATATTTCCTTTTTCACCATAGCCCTTTATGGGCTTCCAAATATCCCTTTGCCAATTCCACAAGAACAGCCTTAGCGAAAGGCTTCTTGAAGGGAAAGATGTAACTCTGTGAGATGAATTAACAGAACACAGAGCAGTTTCTCAGAAAGCTTCTTTCCAGTGTTGAACGGAAGATATTTCCTTTTTCACCATAGCCCTCTATGGGCTTCCAAATATCCCTTTGCCAATTCCACAAGAACAGCCTTAGCGAAAGGCTTCTTGAAGGGAAAGATGTAACTCTGTGAGATGAATTAACAGACCACAGAGCAGTTTCTCAGAAAGCTTCTTTCCAGTTTTGAACGGAAGGTATTTCCTTTTTCACCGTAGCCCTCTATGGGCTTCCAAATATCCCTTTGCCAATTGCACAAGAACAGCCTTAGCGAAAGGCTTCTTGAGGGGAAAGATGTAACTCTGTGAGATGAATTAACAGAACACAGAGCAGTTTCTCAGAAAGCTTCTTTCCAGGTTTGAACGGAAGTTATTTCCTTTTTCACCATAGCCCTCTATGGGCTTCCAAATATCCCTTTGCCCATTCCACAAGAACAGCCGTAGCGAAAGGCTTCTTGAAGGGAAAGATGTAACTGTGTGAGATGAATTAACAGAACACAGAGCAGTTTCTCAGAAAGCTTCTTTCCAGTTTTGAACGGAAGATATTTCCTTTTTCACCATAGCCCCCTATGGGCTTCCAAATATCCCTTTGCCAATTCCACAAGAACAGCCTTAGCGAAAGGCTTCTTGAAGCGAAAGATGTAACTCTGTGAGATGAATTAACAGAACACAGAGCAGTTTCTCAGAAAGCTTCTTTCCAGTTTTGAACGGAAGATATTTCCTTTCTCACCATATCCCCCTAAAGGCTTCCAAATATCCCTTTGCCAATTCCACAAGAACAGCCTTAGCGAAAGGCTTCTTGAAGGGAAAGATGTAACTCTGTGAGATGAATTAACAGAACACAGAGCAGTTTCTCAGAAAGCTTCTTTCCAGTGTTGAACGGAAGATATTCCCTTTTTCACCATAGCCCTCTATGGGCTTCCAAATATCCCTTTGCCAATTCCACAAGAACAGCCTTAGCGAAAGGCTTCTTGAAGGGAAAGATGTAACTCTGTGAGATGAATTAACAGACCACAGAGCAGTTTCTCAGAAAGCTTCTTTCCAGTTTTGAACGGAAGGTATTTCCTTTTTCACCATAGCCCTCTATGGGCTTCCAAATATCCCTTTGCCAATTCCACAAAAACAGCCTTAGCGAAAGGCTTCTTGAGGGGAAAGATGTAACTCTGTGAGATGAATTAACGGAACACAGAGCAGTTTCTCAGAAAGCTTCTTTCCAGTTTTGAACGGAAGATATTTCTTTTTTCACCATAGCCCTCTATGGGCTTCCAAATATCCCTTTGCCAATTCCACAAGAACAGCCTTAGCGAAAGGATTCTTGAAGGGAAAGATGTAACTCTGTGAGATGAATTAACAGAACACAGAGCAGTTTCCCGGAAAGCTTCTTTCCAGTTTTGAACGTTAGATATTTCCTTTTTCACCATAGCCCTATATGGGCTTCCAAATATCCCTTTGCCAATTCCACAACAACAGCCTTAGCGAAAGACTTCTTGAAGGGAAAGATGTAACTCTGTGAGATGAATTAACAGAACACAGAGCAGTTTCTCAGAAAGCTTCTTTCCAGTTTTGAACGGAAGATATTTCCTTTTTCACCATAGCCATCTATGGGCTTCCAAATATCCCTTTGCCAATTCCACAAGAACAGCCTTAGCGAAAGGCTTCTTGAAGGGAAAGATGTAACTCTGTGAGATGAATTAACAGAACACAGAGCAGTTTCTCAGAAAGCTTCTTTCCAGTTTTGAACGGAAGATATTTCCTTTTTCACCATAGCCCTCTATGGGCTTCCAAGTATCCCCTTGCCAATTCCACAGAAACAGCTTGAGCGAAAAGTTTCTTGAAAGGAAAGATGTAACACTGTAGGACGAAGTAACAGACCACAGAGCAGTTTCTCAGAAAGCTTCTTTCCAGTTTTCAACGGAAGATATTTCCTTTTTCACCATAGCCCTCTATGGGCTTCCAAATATCTCTTTGCCAATTCAACAAGAACAGCCTTAGCGAAAGGCTTCTTGAAGGGAAAGATGTAACTCTGTGAGATGAATTAACAGAACACAGAGCAGTTTCTCAGAAAGCTTCTTTCCAGTTTTTTACGGAAGGTATTTCCTTTTTCACCATAGCCCTCTATGGGCTTCCAAATATTCCTTTGCCAATTCCACAAGAACAGCCTTAGCGAAAGGCTTCTTGAAGGGAAAGATGTAACTCTGTGAGATGAATTAACAGAACACAGAGCAGTTTCCCGGAAAGCTTCTTTCCAGTTTTGAACGGAAGATATTTCCTTTTTCACCATAGCCCTCTATGGGCTTCCAAATATCCCTTTGCCAGTTCCATAAGAACAGCCTTAGCGAAAGACTTCTTGAAGGGAAAGATGTAACTCTGTGAGATGAATTAACAGAACACAGAGCAGTTTCTCAGAAAGCTTCTTTCCAGTTTTGAACGGAAGATATTTCCTTTTTCACCATAGCCCTCTATGGGCTTCCAAATATCCCTTTTCGAATTCCACAAGAGCAGCCTTAGCGAAAGGTTTCTTGAAGGGAAAGATGTAACTCTGTGAGATGAATTAACAGAACACAGAGCAGTTTCTCAGAAAGCTTCTTTCCAGTTTTGAACCTAAGATATTTCCTTTTTCACCATAGCCTTCTATGGGCTTCCAAATATCCCTTTGCCAAATCCACAAGAACAGCCTTAGCGAAAGGCTTCTTGAAGGGAAAGATATAACTCTCTGAGTTGAATTAACAGAACACAGAGCAGTTTCTCAGAAAGCTTCTTTCCAGTTTTGAACGGAAGATATTTCCTTTTTCACCATAGCCCTCCTTGGGCTTCCAAATATCCCTTTGCCAATTCCACAAGAACAGCCTTAGCGAAAGGCTTCTTGAAGGGAAAGATGTAACTCTGTGAGATGAATTAACAGAACACAGAGCAGTTTCTCAGAAAGCTTCTTTCCAGTTTTGAACGGAAGATATTTCCTTTTTCACCATAGCCCTCTATGGGCTTCCAAATATCCCTTTGCCAATTCCACAAGAACAGCCTTAGCGAAAGGCTTCTTGAAGGGAAAGATGTAACTCTGTGAGATGAATTAACAGACCACAGAGCAGTTTCTCAGAAAGCTTCTTTCCAGTTTTGAACGGAAGATATTTCCTTTTTCACCATAGCCCTTTATGGGCTTCCAAATATCCCTTTGCCAATTCCACAAGAACAGCCTTAGCGAAAGGCTTCTTGAAGGGAAAGATGTAACTCTGTGAGATGAATTAACAGAACACAGAGCAGTTTCTCAGAAAGCTTCTTTCCAGTTTTGAACGGAAGGTATTTCCTTTTTCACCGTAGCCCTCTATGGGCTTCCAAATATCCCTTTGCCAATTGCACAAGAACAGCCTTAGCGAAAGGCTTCTTGAGGGGAAAGATGTAACTCTGTGAGATGAATTAACAGAACACAGAGCAGTTTCTCAGAAAGCTTCTTTCCAGGTTTGAACGGAAGTTATTTCCTTTTTCACCATAGCCCTCTATGGGCTTCCAAATATCCCTTTGCCAATTCCACAAGAACAGCCGTAGCGAAAGGCTTCTTGAAGGGAAAGATGTAACTGTGTGAGATGAATTAACAGAACACAGAGCAGTTTCTCAGAAAGCTTCTTTCCAGTTTTGAACGGAAGATATTTCCTTTTTCACCATAGCCCCCTATGGGCTTCCAAATATCCCTTTGCCAATTCCACAAGAACAGCCTTAGCGAAAGGCTTCTTGAAGCGAAAGATGTAACTCTGTGAGATGAATTAACAGAACACAGAGCAGTTTCTCAGAAAGCTTCTTTCCAGTTTTGAACGGAAGATATTTCCTTTCTCACCATATCCCCCTAAAGGCTTCCAAATATCCCTTTGCCAATTCCACAAGAACAGCCTTAGCGAAAGGCTTCTTGAAGGGAAAGATGTAACTCTGTGAGATGAATTAACAGAACACAGAGCAGTTTCTCAGAAAGCTTCTTTCCAGTGTTGAACGGAAGATATTCCCTTTTTCACCATAGCCCTCTATGGGCTTCCAAATATCCCTTTGCCAATTCCACAAGAACAGCCTTAGCGAAAGGCTTCTTGAAGGGAAAGATGTAACTCTGTGAGATGAATTAACAGACCACAGAGCAGTTTCTCAGAAAGCTTCTTTCCAGTTTTGAACGGAAGGTATTTCCTTTTTCACCATAGCCCTCTATGGGCTTCCAAATATCCCTTTGCCAATTCCACAAAAACAGCCTTAGCGAAAGGCTTCTTGAGGGGAAAGATGTAACTCTGTGAGATGAATTAACGGAACACAGAGCGGTTTCTCAGAAAGCTTCTTCCCAGGTTTGAACGGAAGATATTTCCTTTTTCACCATAGCCCTCTATGGGCTTCCAAATATCCCTTTGCCAATTCCACAAGAACAGCCTTAGCGAAAGGCTTCTTGAAGGGAAAGATGTAACTCTGTGAGATGAATTAACAGAACACAGAGCAGTTTCTCAGAAAGCTTCTTTCCAGTTTTGATCGGAAGATATTCCTTTTTTCACCATAGCCCTCTATGGGCTTCCAAATATCCCTTTTCCAATTCCACAAGAACAGCCTTAGCGAAAGGCTTCTTGAAGGGAAAGATGTAACTCTGTGAGATGAATTAACAGAACACAGAGCAGTTTCTCAGAAAGCTTCTTTCCAGTTTTGAACGGAAGATATTTCCTTTTTCACCATAGCCCTCTATGGGCTTCCAAATATCCCTTTGCCAATTCCACAAGAACAGCCTTAGCGAAAGGCTTCTTGAAGAGAAAGATGTAAATCTGTGAGATGAATAACAGAACACAGAGCAGTTTCTCAGAAAGCTTCTTTCCAGTTTTGAACGGAAGATATTTCCTTTTTCACCATAGCCCTCTATGGGCTTCTAAATATCCCTTTTCGAATTCCACAAGAACAGCCTTAGCGAAAGGTTTCTTGAATGGAAAGATGTAACTCTGTGAGATGAATTAACAGAACACAGAGGAGTTTCTCAGAAAGCTTCTCTCCAGTTTTGAACGGAAGATATTTCCTTTTTCACCATAGCCCTCTATGGGCTTCCAAATATCCCTTTGCCAATTCCACAAGAACAGCCTTAGCGAAAGGCTTCTTGAAGGGAAAGATGTAACTCTGTGAGATGAATTAACAGAACACAGAGCCGTTTCTCAGAAAGCTTCTTTCCAGTTTTGAACGGAAGATATTTCCTTTTTCACCATAGCCCTCTAGGGGCTTCCAAGTATCCCCTAACCAATTCCACAGAAACAGCTTTAGCGAAAGGTTTCTTGAAAGGAAAGATGTAACACTGTGAGACGAATTAACAGAACACAGAGCAGTTTCTCAGAAAGCTTCTTTCCAGTTTTGAACGGAAGATATTTCCTTTTTCACCATAGCCCTCTATGGGCTTCCAAATATCCCTTTTCCAATTCCACAAGAACAGCCTTAGCGAAAGGCTTCTTGAAGGGAAAGATGTAACTCTGTGAGATGAATTAACAGAACACAGAGCAGTTTCTCAGAAAGCTTCTTTCCAGTTTTGAACGGAAGATATTTCCTTTTTCACCATAGCCCTCTATGGGCTTCCAAATATCCCTTTGCTAATTCCACAAGAACAGCCTTAGCGAAAGGTTTCTTGAAGGGAAAGATGTAACTCTGTGAGATGAATTAACAGAACACAGAGCAGTTTCTCAGAAAGCTTCTTTCCAGTTTTGAACGGAAGTTATTTCCTTTTTCACCATAGCCCTCTATGGGCTTCCAAATATCCCCTTGCCAATTCCACAAGAACAGCCTTAGCGAAAGACTTCTTGAAGGGAAAGATGTAACTCTGTGAGATGAATTAACAGAACACAGAGCAGTTTCTCAGAAAGCTTCTTTCCAGTTTTGAACGGAAGATATTTCCTTTTTCACCATAGCCCTCTATGGGCTTCCAAATATCCCTTTGCCAATTCCACAAGAACAGCCTTAGCGAAAGGCTTCTTGAAGGGAAAGATGTAACTCTGTGAGATGAATTAACAGAACACAGAGCAGTTTCTCAGAAAGCTTCTTTCCAGTGTTGAACGGAAGATATTTCCTTTTTCACCATAGCCCTCTATAGGCTTCCAAATATCCCTTTGCGAATTCCACAAGAACAGCCTTAGCGAAAGGCTTCATGAAGGGAAAGATGTAACTCTGTGAGGTGAATTAACAGAACACAGAGCAGTTTCCCAGAAAGCTTCTTTCTAGGTTTGAACGGAAGTTATTTCCTTTTTCACCATAGCCCTCTATGGGCTTCCAAATATCCCTTTGCCAATTCCACAAGAACAGCCTTAGCGAAAGGCTTCTTGAAGGGAAAGATGTAACTCGGTGAGATGAATTAACAGAACACAGAGCAGTTTCTTTGAAAGCTTCTTTCCAGTTTTTAACGGAAGATATTCCCTTTTTCACCATAGCCCTCTATGGGCTTCCAAATATCCCTTTGCCAATTCCACAAGAACAGCCTTAGCGAAAGGCTTCCTGAAGAGAAAGATGTAACTCTCTTAGATGAATTAACAGAACACAGAGCAGTTTCTCAGAAAGCTTCTTTCCAGTTTTGAACGGAAGATATTTCCTTTTTAACCATAGCCCTCTATGGGCTTCCAAATATCCCTTTGCCAATTCCACAAGAACAGCCTTAGCGAATGGCTTCTTGAAGGGAAACATGTAACTCTGTGAGATGAATTAACAGAACACAGAGCAGTTTCTCAGAAAGCTTCTTTCCAGTTTTGAACGGAAGATATTTCCTTTTTCACCATAGCCCTCTATGGGCTTCCAAATATCCCTTTACCAATTCCACAAGAACAGCCTTAGCGAAAGGCTTCTTGAAGGGAAAGATGTACCTCTGTGAGATGAATTAACAGAACACAGATCAGTTTCTCAGAAAGCTTCTTTCCAGTTTTGAACGGAAGATATTTCCTTTTTCACCATAGCCCTCTAGGGGCTTCCAAGTATCCCCTTGCCAATTCCACAGAAACAGCTTTAGCGAAAGGTTTCTTGAAAGGAAAGATGTAACACTGTGAGACGAATTAACAGAACACAGAACAGTTTCTCAGAAAGCTTCTTTCCAGTTGTGAACGGAAGATATTTCCTTTTTCACTATACCCTCTATGGGCTTCGAAATATCCCTTTGCCAATTCCACAAGAACAGCCTTAGCGAAAGGCTTCTTGAAGGGAAACATGTAACTCTGTGAGATGAATTAACAGAACACAGAGCAGTTTCTCAGAAAGCTTCTTTCCAGTTTGGAACGGAAGATATTTCCTTTTTCACCATAGCCCTCTATGGGCTTCCAAATATCCCTTCGCCAATTCCACAAGAACAGCCTTAGCGAAAGGCTTCTTGAAGGGAAAGATGTAACTCTGTGAGATGCATTAACAGAACACAGAGCAGTTTCTCAGAAAGCTTCTTTCCAGTTTTGAACGGAAGATATTTCCTTTTTCACCATAGCCCTCTATGGGCTTCTAAATATCCCTTTTCGAATTCCACAAGAACAGCCTTAGCGAAAGGTTTCTTGAATGGAAAGATGTAACTCTGTGAGATGAATTAACAGAACACAGAGCAGTTTCTCAGAAAGCTTCTTTCCAGTTTTGAACGGAAGATATTTCCTTTTTCACCATAGCCCTCTATGGGCTTCCAAATATCCCCTTGCTAATTCCACAAGAACAGCCTTAGCGAAAGGCTTCTTGAAGGGAAAGATGTAACTCTGTGAGATGAATTAACAGAACACAGAGCAGTTTCTCAGAAAGCTTCTTTCCAGTTTTGAACGGAAGATATTTCCTTTTTCACCATAGCCCTCTATGGGCTTCCAAATATCCCCTTGCCAATTCCACAAGAACAGCCTTAGCGAAAGGCTTCTTGAAGGGAAAGATGTAACTCTGTGAGATGAATTAACAGAACACAGAGCAGTTTCTCAGAAAGCTTCTTTCCAGTTTTGAACGGAAGATATTTCCTTTTTCACCATAGCCCTCTATGGGCTTCCAAATATCCCTTTGCCAATTCCACAAGAACAGCCTTAGTGAAAGGCTTCTTGAAGGGAAAGATGTAACTCTGTGAGATGAATTAACAGAACACAGAGCAGTTTCTCAGAAAGCTTCTTTCCAGTTTTGAACGGAAGATAATTCCTTTTTCACCATAGCCCTCTATGGGCTTCCAAATATCCCTTCGCCAATTCCACAAGAACAGCCTTAGCGAAAGGCTTCTTGAAGGGAAAGATGTAACACTGTGAGATGCATTAACAGAACACAGAGCAGTTTCTCAGAAAGCTTCTTTCCAGTTTTGAACGGAAGATATTTCCTTTTTCACCATAGCCCTCTATGGGCTTCTAAATATCCCTTTTCGAATTCCACAAGAACAGCCTTAGCGAAAGGTTTCTTGAATGGAAAGATGTAACTCTGTGAGATGAATTAACAGAAGACAGAGCAGTTTCTCAGAAAGATTCTTTCCAGTTTTGAACGGAAGATATTTCCTTTTTCACCATAGCCCTCTATGGGCTTCCAAATATCCCCTTGCCAATTCCACAAGAACAGCCTTAGCGAAAGGCTTCTTGAAGGGAAAGATGTAACTCTGTGAGATGAATTAACAGAACACAGAGCAGTTTCTCAGAAAGCTTCTTTCCAGTTTTGAACGGAAGATATTTCCTTTTTCACCATAGCCCTCTATGGGCTTCCAAATATCCCTTTTCCAATTCCACAAGAACAGCCGTAGCGAAAGGCTTCTTGAAGGGAAAGATGTAACTGTGTGAGATGAATTAACAGAACACAGAGCAGTTTCTCAGAAAGCTTCTTTCCAGTTTTGAACGGAAGATATTTCCTTTCTCACCATATCCCCCTATAGGCTTCCAAATATCCCTTTGCCAATTCCACAAGAACAGCCTTAGCGAAAGGCTTCTTGAAGGGAAAGACGTAACTCTGTGAGATGAATTAACAGAACACAGAGCAGTTTCTCAGAAAGCTTCTTTCCAGTGTTGAACGGAAGATATTCCCTTTTTCACCATAGCCCTCTATGGGCTTCCAAATATCCCTTTGCCAATTCCACAAGAACAGCCTTAGCGAAAGGCTTCTTGAAGGGAAAGATGTAACTCTGTGAGATGAATTAACAGAACACAGAGCAGTTTCTCAGAAAGCTTCTTTCCAGTTTTGAACGGAAGGTATTTCCTTTTTCACCATAGCCCTCTATGGGCTTCCAAATATCCCTTTGCCTATTCCACAAGAACAGCCTTAGCGAAAGGCTTCTTGAAGGGAAAGATGTAACTCTGTGAGATGAATTAACAGAACACAGAGCAGGTTCTCAGAAAGCTTCTTTCCAGTGTTGAACGGAAGATATTTCCTTTTTCACCATAGCCCTCTATGGGCTTCCAAATATCCCTTTGCCAATTCCACAAGAACAGCCTTAGCGAAAGGCTTCTTGAAGGGAAAGATGTAACTCTGTGAGATGAATTAACAGAACACAGAGCAGTTTCTCAGAAAGCTTCTTTCCAGTGTTGAACGGAAGATATTTCCTTTTTCACCATAGCCCTCTATGGGCTTCCAAATATCCCTTTGCCGATTCCACAAGAACAGCCTTAGCGAAAGGCTTCTTGAAGGGAAAGATGTAACTCTGTGAGGTGAATTAACAGAACACAGAGCAGTTTCCCGGAAAGCTTCTTTCCAGTTTTGAACGGAAGATATTTCCTTTTTCACCATAGCCCTCTATGGGCTTCCAAGTATCCACTTGCCAATTCCACAGAAACAGCTTTAGCGATAGGTTTCTTGAAAGGAAAGATGTAACACTGTTGGACGAATTAACAGAACACAGAGCAGTTTCTCAGAAAGCTTCTTTCCAGTTTTGAACGGAAGATATTTCCTTTTTCACCATAGCCCTCTTTGGGCTTCCAAATATCCCTTTGCAAATTCCACAAGAACAGCCTTAGCGAAAGGATTCATGAAGGGAAAGATGTAACTCTGTGAGATGAATTAAGAGAACACAGAGCAGTTTCTCAGAAAGCTTCTTTCCAGTTTTGAACGGAAGATATTTCCTTTTTCACCATAGCCCTCTATGGGCTTCCAAATATCCCTTTGCCAATTCCACAAGAACAGCCTTAGCGAAAGGCTTCTTGAAGGGAAAGATGTAACTCTGTGAGATGAATTAACAGAACACAGAGCAGTTTCTCAGAAAGCTTCTTTCCAGTTTTGAACGGAAGATATTTCCTTTTTCACCATAGCCCTCTATGGGCTTCCAAATATCCCTTTGCCAATTCCACAAGAACAGCCTTAGCGAAAGGCTTCTTGAAGGGAAAGATGTAACTCTGTGAGATGAATTAACAGACCACAGAGCAGTTTCTCAGAAAGCTTCTTTCCAGTTTTCAACGGAAGATATTTCCTTTTTCACCATAGCCCTTTATGGGCTTCCAAATATCCCTTTGCCAATTCCACAAGAACAGCCTTAGCGAAAGGCTTCTTGAAGGGAAACATGTAACTCTGTGAGATGAATTAACAGAACACAGAGCAGTTTCTCAGAAAGCTTCTTTCCAGTGTTGAACGGAAGATATTTCCTTTTTCACCATAGCCCTCTATGGGCTTCCAAATATCCCTTTGCCAATTCCACAAGAACAGCCTTAGCGAAAGGCTTCCTGAAGAGAAAGATGTAACTCTGTGAGATGAATTAACAGACCACAGAGCAGTTTCTCAGAAAGCTTCTTTCCAGTTTTGAACGGAAGTTATTTCCTTTTTCACCATAGCCCTCTATGGGCTTCCAAATATCCCTTTGCCAATTCCACAAGACCAGCCTTAGCGAAAGGCTTCTTGAAGGGAAAGATGTAACTCTGTGAGATGAATTAACAGAACACAGAGCAGTTTCTCAGAAAGCTTCTTTCCAGTGTTGAACAGAAGATATTTCCTTTTTCACCATAGCCCTCTATGGGCTTCCAAATATCCCTTTGCCAATTCCACAAGAACAGCCTTAGCGAAAGGCTTCTTGAAGGGAAAGATGTAACTCTGTGAGACGAATTAACAGAACACAGAGCAGTTTCCGGAAAGCTTCTTTCCAGTTTTGAACGGAAGATATTTCCTTTTTCACCATAGCCCTCTATGGGCTTCCAAATATCCCTTTGCCAATTCCACAAGAACAGCCTTAGCGAAAGACTTCTTGAAGGGAAAGATGTAACTCTGTGAGATGAATTAACAGAACACAGAGCAGTTTCTCAGAAAGCTTCTTTCCAGTTTTGAACGGAAGATATTTCCTTTTTCACCATAGCCCTCTATGGGCTTCCAAATATCCCTTTGCGAATTCCACAAGAACAGCCTTAGCGAAAGGTTTCTTGAAGGGAAAGATGTAACTCTGTGAGATGAATTAACAGAACACAGAGCAGTTTCTCAGAAAGCTTCTTTCCAGTTTTGAACCTAAGATATTTCCTTTTTCACCATAGCCTTCTATGGGCTTCCAAATATCCCTTTGCCAAATCCACAAGAACAGCCTTAGCGAAAGGCTTCTTGAAGGGAAAGATATAACTCTCTGAGTTGAATTAACAGAACACAGAGCAGTTTCTCAGAAAGCTTCTTTCCAGTTTTGAACGGAAGATATTTCCTTTTTCACCATAGCCCTCCTTGGGCTTCCAAATATCCCTTTGCCAATTCCACAAGAACAGCCTTAGCGAAAGGCTTCTTGAAGGGAAAGATGTAACTCTGTGAGATGAATTAACAGAACACAGAGCAGTTTCTCAGAAAGCTTCTTTCCAGTTTTGAACGGAAGATATTTCCTTTTTCACCATAGCCCTCTATGGGCTTCCAAATATCCCTTTGCCAATTCCACAAGAACAGCCTTAGCGAAAGGCTTCTTGAAGGGAAAGATGTAACTCTGTGAGATGAATTAACAGACCACAGAGCAGTTTCTCAGAAAGCTTCTTTCCAGTTTTGAACGGAAGATATTTCCTTTTTCACCATAGCCCTTTATGGGCTTCCAAATATCCCTTTGCCAATTCCACAAGAACAGCCTTAGCGAAAGGCTTCTTGAAGGGAAAGATGTAACTCTGTGAGATGAATTAACAGAACACAGAGCAGTTTCTCAGAAAGCTTCTTTCCAGTGTTGAACGGAAGATATTTCCTTTTTCACCATAGCCCTCTATGGGCTTCCAAATATCCCTTTGCCAATTCCACAAGAACAGCCTTAGCGAAAGGCTTCTTGAAGGGAAAGATGTAACTCTGTGAGATGAATTAACAGACCACAGAGCAGTTTCTCAGAAAGCTTCTTTCCAGTTTTGAACGGAAGGTATTTCCTTTTTCACCGTAGCCCTCTATGGGCTTCCAAATATCCCTTTGCCAATTGCACAAGAACAGCCTTAGCGAAAGGCTTCTTGAGGGGAAAGATGTAACTCTGTGAGATGAATTAACAGAACACAGAGCAGTTTCTCAGAAAGCTTCTTTCCAGGTTTGAACGGAAGTTATTTCCTTTTTCACCATAGCCCTCTATGGGCTTCCAAATATCCCTTTGCCAATTCCACAAGAACAGCCGTAGCGAAAGGCTTCTTGAAGGGAAAGATGTAACTGTGTGAGATGAATTAACAGAACACAGAGCAGTTTCTCAGAAAGCTTCTTTCCAGTTTTGAACGGAAGATATTTCCTTTTTCACCATAGCCCCCTATGGGCTTCCAAATATCCCTTTGCCAATTCCACAAGAACAGCCTTAGCGAAAGGCTTCTTGAAGCGAAAGATGTAACTCTGTGAGATGAATTAACAGAACACAGAGCAGTTTCTCAGAAAGCTTCTTTCCAGTTTTGAACGGAAGATATTTCCTTTCTCACCATATCCCCCTAAAGGCTTCCAAATATCCCTTTGCCAATTCCACAAGAACAGCCTTAGCGAAAGGCTTCTTGAAGGGAAAGATGTAACTCTGTGAGATGAATTAACAGAACACAGAGCAGTTTCTCAGAAAGCTTCTTTCCAGTGTTGAACGGAAGATATTCCCTTTTTCACCATAGCCCTCTATGGGCTTCCAAATATCCCTTTGCCAATTCCACAAGAACAGCCTTAGCGAAAGGCTTCTTGAAGGGAAAGATGTAACTCTGTGAGATGAATTAACAGACCACAGAGCAGTTTCTCAGAAAGCTTCTTTCCAGTTTTGAACGGAAGGTATTTCCTTTTTCACCATAGCCCTCTATGGGCTTCCAAATATCCCTTTGCCAATTCCACAAAAACAGCCTTAGCGAAAGGCTTCTTGAGGGGAAAGATGTAACTCTGTGAGATGAATTAACGGAACACAGAGCAGTTTCTCAGAAAGCTTCTTTCCAGTTTTGAACGGAAGATATTTCTTTTTTCACCATAGCCCTCTATGGGCTTCCAAATATCCCTTTGCCAATTCCACAAGAACAGCCTTAGCGAAAGGATTCTTGAAGGGAAAGATGTAACTCTGTGAGATGAATTAACAGAACACAGAGCAGTTTCCCGGAAAGCTTCTTTCCAGTTTTGAACGTTAGATATTTCCTTTTTCACCATAGCCCTATATGGGCTTCCAAATATCCCTTTGCCAATTCCACAAGAACAGCCTTAGCGAAAGACTTCTTGAAGGGAAAGATGTAACTCTGTGAGATGAATTAACAGAACACAGAGCAGTTTCTCAGAAAGCTTCTTTCCAGTTTTGAACGGAAGATATTTCCTTTTTCACCATAGCCATCTATGGGCTTCCAAATATCCCTTTGCCAATTCCACAAGAACAGCCTTAGCGAAAGACTTCTTGAAGGGAAAGATGTAACACTGTAGGACGAATTAACAGACCACAGAGCAGTTTCTCAGAAAGCTTCTTTCCAGTTTTCAACGGAAGATATTTCCTTTTTCACCATAGCCCTCTATGGGCTTCCAAATATCTCTTTGCCAATTCAACAAGAACAGCCTTAGCGAAAGGCTTCTTGAAGGGAAAGATGTAACTCTGTGAGATGAATTAACAGAACACAGAGCAGTTTCTCAGAAAGCTTCTTTCCAGTTTTTTACGGAAGGTATTTCCTTTTTCACCATAGCCCTCTATGGGCTTCCAAATATTCCTTTGCCAATTCCACAAGAACAGCCTTAGCGAAAGGCTTCTTGAAGGGAAAGATGTAACTCTGTGAGATGAATTAACAGAACACAGAGCAGTTTCCCGGAAAGCTTCTTTCCAGTTTTGAACGGAAGATATTTCCTTTTTCACCATAGCCCTCTATGGGCTTCCAAATATCCCTTTGCCAGTTCCATAAGAACAGCCTTAGCGAAAGACTTCTTGAAGGGAAAGATGTAACTCTGTGAGATGAATTAACAGAACACAGAGCAGTTTCTCAGAAAGCTTCTTTCCAGTTTTGAACGGAAGATATTTCCTTTTTCACCATAGCCCTCCTTGGGCTTCCATATATCCCTTTGCCAATTCCACAAGAACAGCCTTAGCGAAAGGCTTCTTGAAGGGAAAGATGTAACTCTGTGAGATGAATTAACAGAACACAGAGCAGTTTCTCAGAAAGCTTCTTTCCAGTTTTGAACGGAAGATATTTCCTTTTTCACCATAGCCCTCTATGGGCTTCCAAATATCCCTTTGCCAATTCCACAAGAACAGCCTTAGCGAAAGGCTTCTTGAAAGGAAAGATGTAACTCTGTGAGATGAATTAACAGACCACAGAGCAGTTTCTCAGAAAGATTCTTTCCAGTTTTGAACGGAAGATATTTCCTTTTTCACCATAGCCCTTTATGGGCTTCCAAATATCCCTTTGCCAATTCCACAAGAACAGCCTTAGCGAAAGGCTTCTTGAAGGGAAAGATGTAACTCTGTGAGATGAATTAACAGAACACAGAGCAGTTTCTCAGAAAGCTTCTTTCCAGTTTTGAACGGAAGGTATTTCCTTTTTCACCGTAGCCCTCTATGGGCTTCCAAATATCCCTTTGCCAATTGCACAAGAACAGCCTTAGCGAAAGGCTTCTTGAGGGGAAAGATGTAACTCTGTGAGATGAATTAACAGAACACAGAGCAGTTTCTCAGAAAGCTTCTTTCCAGGTTTGAACGGAAGTTATTTCCTTTTTCACCATAGCCCTCTATGGGCTTCCAAATATCCCTTTGCCAATTCCACAAGAACAGCCGTAGCGAAAGGCTTCTTGAAGGGAAAGATGTAACTGTGTGAGATGAATTAACAGAACACAGAGCAGTTTCTCAGAAAGCTTCTTTCCAGTTTTGAACGGAAGATATTTCCTTTTTCACCATAGCCCCCTATGGGCTTCCAAATATCCCTTTGCCAATTCCACAAGAACAGCCTTAGCGAAAGGCTTCTTGAAGCGAAAGATGTAACTCTGTGAGATGAATTAACAGAACACAGAGCAGTTTCTCAGAAAGCTTCTTTCCAGTTTTGAACGGAAGATATTTCCTTTCTCACCATATCCCCCTAAAGGCTTCCAAATATCCCTTTGCCAATTCCACAAGAACAGCCTTAGCGAAAGGCTTCTTGAAGGGAAAGATGTAACTCTGTGAGATGAATTAACAGAACACAGAGCAGTTTCTCAGAAAGCTTCTTTCCAGTGTTGAACGGAAGATATTCCCTTTTTCACCATAGCCCTCTATGGGCTTCCAAATATCCCTTTGCCAATTCCACAAGAACAGCCTTAGCGAAAGGCTTCTTGAAGGGAAAGATGTAACTCTGTGAGATGAATTAACAGACCACAGAGCAGTTTCTCAGAAAGCTTCTTTCCAGTTTTGAACGGAAGGTATTTCCTTTTTCACCATAGCCCTCTATGGGCTTCCAAATATCCCTTTGCCAATTCCACAAAAACAGCCTTAGCGAAAGGCTTCTTGAGGGGAAAGATGTAACTCTGTGAGATGAATTAACGAAACACAGAGCAGTTTCTCAGAAAGCTTCTTTCCAGTTTTGAACGGAAGATATTTCTTTTTTCACCATAGCCCTCTATGGGCTTCCAAATATCCCTTTGCCAATTCCACAAGAACAGCCTTAGCGAAAGGATTCTTGAAGGGAAAGATGTAACTCTGTGAGATGAATTAACAGAACACAGAGCAGTTTCCCGGAAAGCTTCTTTCCAGTTTTGAACGTTAGATATTTCCTTTTTCACCATAGCCCTTTATGGGCTTCCAAATATCCCTTTGCCAATTCCACAAGAACAGCCTTAGCGAAAGACTTCTTGAAGGGAAAGATGTAACTCTGTGAGATGAATTAACAGAACACAGAGCAGTTTCTCAGAAAGCTTCTTTCCAGTTTTGAACGGAAGATATTTCCTTTTTCACCATAGCCATCTATGGGCTTCCAAATATCCCTTTGCCAATTCCACAAGAACAGCCTTAGCGAAAGGCTTCTTGAAGGGAAAGATGTAACTCTGTGAGATAAATTAACAGAACACAGAGCAGTTTCTCAGAAAGCTTCTTTCCAGTTTTGAACGGAAGATATTTCCTTTTTCACCATAGCCCTCTATGGGCTTCCAAGTATCCCCTTGCCAATTCCACAGAAACAGCTTGAGCGAAAAGTTTCTTGAAAGGAAAGATGTAACACTGTAGGACGAATTAACAGACCACAGAGCAGTTTCTCAGAAAGCTTCTTTCCAGTTTTCAACGGAAGATATTTCCTTTTTCACCATAGCCCTCTATGGGCTTCCAAATATCTCTTTGCCAATTCAACAAGAACAGCCTTAGCGAAAGGCTTCTTGAAGGGAAAGATGTAACTCTGTGAGATGAATTAACAGAACACAGAGCAGTTTCTCAGAAAGCTTCTTTCCAGTTTTTTACGGAAGGTATTTCCTTTTTCACCATAGCCCTCTATGGGCTTCCAAATATTCCTTTGCCAATTCCACAAGAACAGCCTTAGCGAAAGGCTTCTTGAAGGGAAAGATGTAACTCTGTGAGATGAATTAACAGAACACAGAGCAGTTTCCCGGAAAGCTTCTTTCCAGTTTTGAACGGAAGATATTTCCTTTTTCACCATAGCCCTCTATGGGCTTCCAAATATCCCTTTGCCAGTTCCATAAGAACAGCCTTAGCGAAAGACTTCTTGAAGGGAAAGATGTAACTCTGTGAGATGAATTAACAGAACACAGAGCAGTTTCTCAGAAAGCTTCTTTCCAGTTTTGAACGGAAGATATTTCCTTTTTCACCATAGCCCTCTATGGGCTTCCAAATATCCCTTTTCGAATTCCACAAGAGCAGCCTTAGCGAAAGGTTTCTTGAAGGGAAAGATGTAACTCTGTGAGATGAATTAACAGAACACAGAGCAGTTTCTCAGAAAGCTTCTTTCCAGTTTTGAACGGAAGATATTTCCTTTTTCACCATAGCCCTCTATGGGCTTCTAAATATCCCCTTGCCAATTCCACAAGAACAGCCTTAGCGAAAGACTTCTTGAAGGGAAAGATGTAACTCTGTGAGATGAATTAACAGAACACAGAGCAGTTTCTCAGAAAGCTTCTTTCCAGTTTTGAACGGAAGATATTTCCTTTTTCACCATAGCCCTCTATGGGCTTCCAAATATCCCTTTGCCAATTCCACAAGAACAGCCTTAGCGAAAGGCTTCTTGAAGGGAAAGATGTAACTCGGTGAGATGAATTAACAGAACACAGAGCAGTTTCTCAGAAAGTTTCTTTCCAGTTTTGAACAGAAGATATTTCCTTTTTCACCATAGCCCTCTATGGGCTTCCAAATATCCCTTTGCGAATTCCACAAGAACAGCCTTAGCGAAAGGATTCATGAAGGGAAAGATGTAACTCTGTGAGATGAATTAACAGAACACAGAGCAGTTTCTCAGAAAGCTTCTTTCCAGTTTAGAACGGAAGATATTTCCTTTTTCACCATAGCCCTCTATGGGCTTCCAAATATCCCTTTGCCAATTCCACAAGAACAGCCTTAGCGAACGGCTTCTTGAAGGGAAAGATATAACTCTCTGAGTTGAATTAACAGAACACAGAGCAGTTTCTCAGAAAGCTTCTTTCCAGTTTTGAACGGAAGATATTTCCTTTTTCACCATAGCCCTCTATGGGCTTCCAAATATCCCTTTGCCAATTCCACAAGAACAGCCTTAGCGAAAGGCTTCTTGAAGGGAAAGATGTAACTCTGTGAGATGAATTAACAGAACACAGAGCAGTTTGTCAGAAAGCTTCTTTCCAGTTTTGAACGGAAGATATTTCCTTTTTCACCATAGCCCTCTATGGGTTTCCAAGTATGCCCTTGCCAATTCCACAGAAACAGCTTTAGCGATAGGTTTCTTGAAAGGAAAGATGTAACACTGTTGGACGAATTAACAGAACACAGAGCAGTTTCTCAGAAAGCTTCTTTCCAGTTTTGAATGGAAGATATTTCCTTTTTCACCATAGCCCTCTATGGGCTTCCAAATATCCCTTTGCCAATTCCAAAATAACAGCCTTAGCGAAAGGCTTCTTGAAGGGAAAGATGTAACTCTGTGAGATGAATTAACAGAACACAGAGCAGTTTCTAAGAAAGCTTCTTTCCAGTTTTGAACGGAAGATATTTCCTTTTTCACCATAGCCCTCTATGGGCTTCCAAATATCCCTTTTCGAATTCCACAAGAGCAGCCTTAGCGAAAGGTTTCTTGAAGGGAAAGATGTAACTCTCTGAGATGAATTAACAGAACACAGAGCAGTTTCTCAGAAAGCTTCTTTCCAGTTTTGAACCTAAGATATTTCCTTTTTCACCATAGCCTTCTATGGGCTTCCAAATATCCCTTTGCCAAATCCACAAGAACAGCCTTAGCGAAAGGCTTCTTGAAGGGAAAGATATAACTCTCTGAGTTGAATTAACAGAACACAGAGCAGTTTCTCAGAAAGCTTCTTTCCAGTTTTGAACGGAAGATATTTCCTTTTTCACCATAGCCCTCCTTGGGCTTCCAAATATCCCTTTGCCAATTCCACAAGAACAGCCTTAGCGAAAGGCTTCTTGAAGGGAAAGATGTAACTCTGTGAGATGAATTAACAGAACACAGAGCAGTTTCTCAGAAAGCTTCTTTCCAGTTTTGAACGGAAGATATTTCCTTTTTCACCATAGCCCTCTATGGGCTTCCAAATATCCCTTTGCCAATTCCACAAGAACAGCCTTAGCGAAAGGCTTCTTGAAGGGAAAGATGTAACTCTGTGAGATGAATTAACAGACCACAGAGCAGTTTCTCAGAAAGCTTCTTTCCAGTTTTGAACGGAAGATATTTCCTTTTTCACCATAGCCCTTTATGGGCTTCCAAATATCCCTTTGCCAATTCCACAAGAACAGCCTTAGCGAAAGGCTTCTTGAAGGGAAAGATGTAACTCTGTGAGATGAATTAACAGAACACAGAGCAGTTTCTCAGAAAGCTTCTTTCCAGTTTTGAACGGAAGGTATTTCCTTTTTCACCGTAGCCCTCTATGGGCTTCCAAATATCCCTTTGCCAATTGCACAAGAACAGCCTTAGCGAAAGGCTTCTTGAGGGGAAAGATGTAACTCTGTGAGATGAATTAACAGAACACAGAGCAGTTTCTCAGAAAGCTTCTTTCCAGGTTTGAACGGAAGTTATTTCCTTTTTCACCATAGCCCTCTATGGGCTTCCAAATATCCCTTTGCCAATTCCACAAGAACAGCCGTAGCGAAAGGCTTCTTGAAGGGAAAGATGTAACTGTGTGAGATGAATTAACAGAACACAGAGCAGTTTCTCAGAAAGCTTCTTTCCAGTTTTGAACGGAAGATATTTCCTTTTTCACCATAGCCCCCTATGGGCTTCCAAATATCCCTTTGCCAATTCCACAAGAACAGCCTTAGCGAAAGGCTTCTTGAAGCGAAAGATGTAACTCTGTGAGATGAATTAACAGAACACAGAGCAGTTTCTCAGAAAGCTTCTTTCCAGTTTTGAACGGAAGATATTTCCTTTCTCACCATATCCCCCTAAAGGCTTCCAAATATCCCTTTGCCAATTCCACAAGAACAGCCTTAGCGAAAGGCTTCTTGAAGGGAAAGATGTAACTCTGTGAGATGAATTAACAGAACACAGAGCAGTTTCTCAGAAAGCTTCTTTCCAGTGTTGAACGGAAGATATTCCCTTTTTCACCATAGCCCTCTATGGGCTTCCAAATATCCCTTTGCCAATTCCACAAGAACAGCCTTAGCGAAAGGCTTCTTGAAGGGAAAGATGTAACTCTGTGAGATGAATTAACAGACCACAGAGCAGTTTCTCAGAAAGCTTCTTTCCAGTTTTGAACGGAAGGTATTTCCTTTTTCACCATAGCCCTCTATGGGCTTCCAAATATCCCTTTGCCAATTCCACAAAAGCAGCCTTAGCGAAAGGCTTCTTGAGGGGAAAGATGTAACTCTGTGAGATGAATTAACGGAACACAGAGCAGTTTCTCAGAAAGCTTCTTTCCAGTTTTGAACGGAAGATATTTCTTTTTTCACCATAGCCCTCTATGGGCTTCCAAATATCCCTTTGCCAATTCCACAAGAACAGCCTTAGCGAAAGGATTCTTGAAGGGAAAGATGTAACTCTGTGAGATGAATTAACAGAACACAGAGCAGTTTCCCGGAAAGCTTCTTTCCAGTTTTGAACGTTAGATATTTCCTTTTTCACCATAGCCCTATATGGGCTTCCAAATATCCCTTTGCCAATTCCACAAGAACAGCCTTAGCGAAAGACTTCTTGAAGGGAAAGATGTAAGTCTGTGAGATGAATTAACAGAACACAGAGCAGTTTCTCAGAAAGCTTCTTTCCAGTTTTGAACGGAAGATATTTCCTTTTTCACCATAGCCATCTATGGGCTTCCAAATATCCCTTTGCCAATTCCACAAGAACAGCCTTAGCGAAAGGCTTCTTGAAGGGAAAGATGTAACTCTGTGAGATGAATTAACAGAACACAGAGCAGTTTCTCAGAAAGCTTCTTTCCAGTTTTGAACGGAAGATATTTCCTTTTTCACCATAGCCCTCTATGGGCTTCCAAGTATCCCCTTGCCAATTCCACAGAAACAGCTTGAGCGAAAAGTTTCTTGAAAGGAAAGATGTAACACTGTAGGACGAATTAACAGACCACAGAGCAGTTTCTCAGAAAGCTTCTTTCCAGTTTTCAACGGAAGATATTTCCTTTTTCACCATAGCCCTCTATGGGCTTCCAAATATCTCTTTGCCAATTCAACAAGAACAGCCTTAGCGAAAGGCTTCTTGAAGGGAAAGATGTAACTCTGTGAGATGAATTAACAGAACACAGAGCAGTTTCTCAGAAAGCTTCTTTCCAGTTTTTTACGGAAGGTATTTCCTTTTTCACCATAGCCCTCTATGGGCTTCCAAATATTCCTTTGCCAATTCCACAAGAACAGCCTTAGCGAAAGGCTTCTTGAAGGGAAAGATGTAACTCTGTGAGATGAATTAACAGAACACAGAGCAGTTTCCCGGAAAGCTTCTTTCCAGTTTTGAACGGAAGATATTTCCTTTTTCACCATAGCCCTCTATGGGCTTCCAAATATCCCTTTGCCAGTTCCATAAGAACAGCCTTAGCGAAAGACTTCTTGAAGGGAAAGATGTAACTCTGTGAGATGAATTAACAGAACACAGAGCAGTTTCTCAGAAAGCTTCTTTCCAGTTTTGAACGGAAGATATTTCCTTTTTCACCATAGCCCTCTATGGGCTTCCAAATATCCCTTTTCGAATTCCACAAGAGCAGCCTTAGCGAAAGGTTTCTTGAAGGGAAAGATGTAACTCTGTGAGATGAATTAACAGAACACAGAGCAGTTTCTCAGAAAGCTTCTTTCCAGTTTTGAACGGAAGATATTTCCTTTTTCACCATAGCCCTCTATGGGCTTCTAAATATCCCCTTGCCAATTCCACAAGAACAGCCTTAGCGAAAGACTTCTTGAAGGGAAAGATGTAACTCTGTGAGATGAATTAACAGAACACAGAGCAGTTTCTCAGAAAGCTTCTTTCCAGTTTTGAACGGAAGATATTTCCTTTTTCACCATAGCCCTCTATGGGCTTCCAAATATCCCTTTGCCAATTCCACAAGAACAGCCTTAGCGAAAGGCTTCTTGAAGGGAAAGATGTAACTCTGTGAGATGAATTAACAGAACACAGAGCAGTTTCTCAGAAAGTTTCTTTCCAGTTTTGAACAGAAGATATTTCCTTTTTCACCATAGCCCTCTATGGGCTTCCAAATATCCCTTTGCGAATTCCACAAGAACAGCCTTAGCGAAAGGATTCATGAAGGGAAAGATGTAACTCTGTGAGATGAATTAACAGAACACAGAGCAGTTTCTCAGAAAGCTTCTTTCCAGTTTAGAACGGAAGATATTTCCTTTTTCACCATAGCCCTCTATGGGCTTCCAAATATCCCTTTGCCAATTCCACAAGAACAGCCTTAGCGAACGGCTTCTTGAAGGGAAAGATATAACTCTCTGAGTTGAATTAACAGAACACAGAGCAGTTTCTCAGAAAGCTTCTTTCCAGTTTTGAACGGAAGATATTTCCTTTTTCACCATAGCCCTCTATGGGCTTCCAAATATCCCTTTGCCAATTCCACAAGAACAGCCTTAGCGAAAGGCTTCTTGAAGGGAAAGATGTAACTCTGTGAGATGAATTAACAGAACACAGAGCAGTTTCTCAGAAAGCTTCTTTCCAGTTTTGAACGGAAGATATTTCCTTTTTCACCATAGCCCTCTATGGGCTTCCAAATATCCCTTTGCCAATTCCACAAGAACAGCCTTAGCGAAAGGCTTCTTGAAGAGAAAGATGTAAATCTGTGAGATGAATAACAGAACACAGAGCAGTTTCTCAGAAAGCTTCTTTCCAGTTTTGAACGGAAGATATTTCCTTTTTCACCATAGCCCTCTATGGGCTTCCAAATATCCCTTTGCCAACTCCAAAATAACAGTCTTAGCGAAAGGCTTCTTGAAGGGAAAGATGTAACTCTGTGAGATGAATTAACAGAACACACAGCAGTTTCTCAGAAAGCTTCTTTCCAGTTTTGAACGGAAGATATTTCCTTTTTCACCATAGCCCTCTATGGGCTTCCAAATATCCCTTTGCCAATTCCACAAGAACAGCCTTAGCGAAAGGCTTCTTCAAGGGAAAGATGTAACTCTGTGAGATGAATTAACAGAACACAGAGCAGTTTCTCATAAAGCTTCTTTCCAGTTTTGAACGGAAGATATTCCCTTTTTCACCATAGCCCTCTATGGGCTTCCAAATATCCCTTTGCCAATTCCACAAGAACAGCCTTAGCGAAAGGCTTCTTGAAGGGAAAGATGTAACACTGTGAGATGAATTAACAGAACACAGAGCAGTTTCTCAGAAAGCTTCTTTCCAGTTTTGAACGGAAGATATTTCCTTTTTCACCATAGCCCTCTATGGGCTTCCAAGTATCCCCTTTCCAATTCCACAAGAACAGCTTTAGCGAAACGTTTCTTGAAAGGAAAGATGTAACAATGTGAGACGAATTAACAGAACACAGAGCAGTTTCTCAGAAAGCTTCTTTCCAGTTTTGAACGGAAGATATTTCCTTTTTCACCATAGCCCTCTATGGGCTTCCAAATATCCCTTTGCCAATTCCACAAGAAGAGCCTTAGCGAAAGGCTTCTTGAAGGGAAAGATGTAACTCTGTGAGATGAATTAACAGAACACAGAGCAGTTTCTCAGAAAGCTTCTTTCCAGTTTTGAACGGAAGATATTTCCTTTTTCACCATAGCCCTCTATGGGCTTCCAAATATCCCTTTGACAATTCCACAAGAACAGCCTTATCGAAAGGCTTCTTGAAGGGAAAGATGTAACTCTGTGAGATGAATTAACAGAACACAGAGCAGTTTCTCAGAAAGCTTCTTTCCAATGTTGAACGGAAGATATTTCCTTTTTCACCATAGCCCTCTATGGGTTTCCAAATATCCCTTTGCCAATTCCACAAGAACAGACTTAGCGAAAGGCTTCTTGAGGGGTAAGATGTAACTCTGTGAGATGAATTAACAGAACACAGAGCAGTTTCTCTGAAAGCTTCTTTCCAGTTTTGAACGGAAGGTATTTCCTTTTTCACCATAGCCCTCTATGGGCTTCCAAATATCCCTTTGCCAATTCCACAAGACCAGCCTTAGCGAAAGGCTTCTTGAAGGGAAAGATGTAACTCTGTGAGATGAATTAACAGAACACAGAGCAGTTTCTCAGAAAGCTTCTTTCCAGTGTTGAAAGGAAGATATTTCCTTTTTCACCATAGCCCTCTATGGGCTTCCAAATATCCCCTTGCCAATTCCACAAGAACAGCCTTAGCGAAAGGCTTCTTGAAGGGAAAGATGTAACTCTGTGAGATGAATTAACAGAACACAGAGCAGTTTCCCGGAAAGCTTCTTTCCAGTTTTGAACGGAAGATATTTCCTTTTTCACCATAGCCCTCTATGGGCTTCCAAATATCCCTTTGCCAATTCCACAAGAACAGCCTTAGCGAAAGACTTCTTGAAGGGAAAGATGTAACTCTGTGAGATGAATTAACAGAACACAGAGCAGTTTCTCAGAAAGCTTCTTTCCAGTTTTGAACGGAAGATATTTCCTTTTTCACCATAGCCCTCTATGGTCTTCCAAATATCCCTTTGCGAATTCCACAAGAACAGCCTTAGAGAAAGGTTTCTTGAAGGGAAAGATGTAACTCTGTGAGATGAATTAACAGAACACAGAGCAGTTTCTCAGAAAGCTTCTTTCCAGTTTTGAACGTAAGATATTTCCTTTTTCACCATAGCCCTCTATGGGCTTCCAAATATCCCCTTGCCAATTCCACAAGAACAGCCTTAGCGAAAGACTTCTTGAAGGGAAAGATGTAACTCTGTGAGATGAATTAACAGAACACAGAGCAGTTTCTCAGAAAGCTTCTTTCCAGTTTTGAACGGAAGATATTTCCTTTTTCACCATAGCCCTCTATGGGCTTCCAAATATCCCTTTGCCAATTCCACAAGAAGAGCCTTAGCGAAAGGCTTCTTGAAGGGAAAGATGTAACTCTGTGAGATGAATTAACAGAACACAGAGCAGTTTCTCAGAAAGCTTCTTTCCAGTTTTGAACGGAAGATATTTCCTTTTTCACCATAGCCCTCTATGGGCTTCCAAATATCCCTTTGACAATTCCACAAGAACAGCCTTAGCGAAAGGCTTCTTGAATGGAAAGATGTAACTCTGTGAGATGAATTAACAGAACACAGAGCAGTTTCTCAGAAAGCTTCTTTCCAGTTTTGAACGGAAGATATTTCCTTTTTCACCATAGCCCTCTATGGGTTTCCAAATATCCCTTTGCCAATTCCACAAGAACAGACTTAGCGAAAGGCTTCTTGAGGGGTAAGATATAACTCTGTGAGATGAATTAACAGAACACAGAGCAGTTTCTCTGAAAGCTGCTTTCCAGTTGTGAACGGAAGATATTTCCTTTTTCACCATAGCCCTCTACGGGCTTCCATATATCCCTTTGCCAATTCCACAAGAACAGCCTTAGCGAAAGGCTTCCTGAAGAGAAAGATGTAACTGTGTGTGATGAATTAACAGAACACAGAGCAGTTTCTCAGAAAGCTTCTTTCCAGTTTTCAACGGAAGATATTTCCTTTTTCACCATAGCCCTCTATGGGCTTCCAAATATCCCTTTGCCAATTCCACAAGAACAGCCTTAGCGAAAGGCTTCTTGAAGCGAAAGATGTAACTCTGTGAGATGAATTAACAGAACACAGAGCAGTTTCTCAGAAAGCTTCTTTCCAGTTTTGAACGGAAGTTATTTCCTTTTTCACCATAGCCCTCTATGGGCTTCCAAATATCCCTTTGCCAATTCCACAAGAACAGACTTAGCGAAAGGCTTCTTGAAGGGAAGGATATAACTCTCTGAGTTGAATTAACAGAACACAGAGCAGTTTCTCAGAAAGCTTCTTACCAGTTTTGAACGTAAGATATTTCCTTTTTCTCCATAGCCCTCTACGGGCTTCCAAATATCCCTTTGCCAATTCCACAAGAACAGCCTTAGCTTAAGGCTTCTTGAAGGGAAAGATGTAACTCTGTGAGATGAATTAACAGAATACAGAGCAGTTTCTCAGAAAGCTTCTTTCCAGTTTTGAACGGAAGATATTTCCTTTTTCACCATAGCCCTCTATGGGCTTCCAAGTATCCCCTTGCCAATTCCACAGAAATAGCTTGAGCGAAAGGTTTCTTGAAAGGAAAGATGTAACACTGTTGGACGAATTAACAGAACACAGAGCAGTTTCTCAGAGAGCTTCTTTCCAGTTTTCAACGGAAGATATTTCCTTTTTCACCATAGCCCTCTATGGGCTTCCAAATATCTCTTTGCCAATTCCACAAGAACAGCCTTAGCGAAAGGCTTCTTGAAGGGAAAGATGTAACTCTGTGAGATGAATTAACAGACCACAGACCAGTTTCTCAGAAAGCTTCTTTCCAGTTTTGAACGGAAGGTATTTCCTTTTTCACCATAGCCCTCTATGGGCTTCCAAATATCCCTTTGCCAATTCCACAAGACCAGCCTTAGCGAAAGGCTTCTTGAAGGGAAAGATGTAACTCAGTGAGATGAATTAACAGAACACAGAGCAGTTTCTCAGAAAGCTTCTTTCCAGTGTTGAACGGAAGATATTTCCTTTTTCACCATAGCCCTCTATGGGCTTCCAAATATCCCTTTGCCAATTCCACAAGAACAGCCTTAGCGAAAGGCTTCTTGAAGGGAAAGATGTAACTCTGTGAGATGAATTAACAGAACACAGAGCAGTTTCCCGGAAAGCTTCTTTCCAGTTTTGAACGGAAGATATTTCCTTTTTCACCATAGCCCTCTATGGGCTTCCAAATACCCCTTTGCCAATTCCACAGGAACAGCCTTAGCGAAAGACTTCTTGAAGGGAAAGATGTAACTCTGTGAGATGAATTAACAGAACACAGAGCAGTTTCTCAGAAAGCTTCTTTCCAGTTTTGAACGGAAGATATTTCCTTTTTCACCATAGCCCTCTATGGGCTTCCAAATATCCCTTTGCGAATTCCACAAGAACAGCCTTAGCGAAAGGTTTCTTGAAGGGAAAGATGTAACTCTGTGAGATGAATTAACAGAACACAGAGCAGTTTCTCAGAAAGCTTCTTTCCAGTTTTGAACGTAAGATATTTCCTTTTTCACCATAGCCCTCTATGGGCTTCCAAATATCCCCTTGCCAATTCCACAAGAACAGCCTTAGCGAAAGGCTTCTTGAAGGGAAAGATGTAACTCTGTGAGATGAATTAACAGAACACAGAGCAGTTTCTCAGAAAGCTTCTTTCCAGTTTTGAACAGAAGATATTTCCTTTTTCACCATAGCCCTCTATGGGCTTCCAAATATCCCTTTGCCAATTCCACAAGAACAGCCTTAGCGAAAGGATTCATGAAGGGAAAGATGTAACTCTGTGAGATGAATTAACAGAACACAGAGCAGTTTCTCAGAAAGCTTCTTTCCAGTTTTTAACGGAAGATATTTCCTTTTTCACCATAGCTCTCTATGGGCTTCCAAATATCCCTTTGCCAATTCCACAAGAACAGCCTTAGCGAAAGGCTTCTTGAAGGGAAAGATGTAACTCTGTGAGATGAATTAACAGAACACAGAGCAATTTCTCAGAAAGCTTCTTTCCAGTTTTGAACGGAAGATATTTCCTTTTTCACCATAGCCCTCTATGGGCTTCCAAATATCCCTTTGCCAATTCCACAAGAACAGCCTTAGCGAAAGGCTTCTTGAAGGGAAAGATGTAACTCTGTGAGATGAATTAACAGAACACAGAGCAGTTTCTCAGAAAGCTTCTTTCCAGGTTTGAACGGAAGATATTTCCTTTTTCACCATAGCCCTCTATGGGCTTCCAAGTATCCCCTTGCCAATTCCACAGAAACAGCTTGAGCGAAAAGTTTCTTGAAAGGAAAGATGTAACACTGTAGGACGAATTAACAGACCACAGAGCAGTTTCTCAGAAAGCTTCTTTCCAGTTTTCAACGTAAGATATTTCCTTTTTCACCATAGCCCTCTATGGGCTTCCAAATATCTCTTTGCCAATTCAACAAGAACAGCCTTAGCGAAAGGCTTCTTGAAGGCTAAGAGGTAACTCTGTGAGATGAATTAACAGACCACAGAGCAGTTTCTCAGAAAGCTTCTTTCCAGTTTTGAACGGAAGGTATTTCCTTTTTCACCATAGCCCTCTATGGGCTTCCAAATATTCCTTTTTCAATTCCACAAGAACAGCCTTAGCGAAAGGCTTCTTGAAAGGAAAGATGTAACTCTGTGAGATGAATTAACAGAACACAGAGCAGTTTCCCGGAAAGCTTCTTTCCAGTTTTGAACGGAAGATATTTCCTTTTTCACCATAGCCCTCTATGGGCTTCGAAATATCCCCTTGCCAATTCCACAAGAACAGCCTTAGCGAAAGACTTCTTGAAGGGAAAGATGTAACTCTGTGAGATGAATTAACAGAACACAGAGCAGTTTCTCAGAAAGCTTCTTTCCAGTTTTGAACGGAAGATATTTCCTTTTTCACCATAGCCCTCTATGGGCTCCCAAATATCCCTTTGCCAATTCCACAAGAACAGCCTTAGCGAAAGGCTTCTTGAAGGGAAAGATATAACTCTCTGAGTTGAATTAACAGAACACAGAGCAGTTTCTCAGAAAGCTTCTTTCCAGTTTTGAACGGAAGATATTTCCTTTTTCACCATAGCCCTCTATGGGCTTCCAAATATCCCTTTGCCAATTCCACAAGAACAGTCTTAGCGAAAGGCTTCTTGAAGGGAAAGATGTAACTCTGTGAGATGAATTAACAGAACACAGAGCAGTTTCTCAGAAAGCTTCTTTCCAGTTTTGAACGGAAGATATTTCCTTTTTCACCATAGCCCTCTATGGGTTTCCAAGTATCCCCTTGCCAATTCCACAGAAACAGCTTTAGCGATAGGTTTCTTGAAAGGAAAGATGTAACACTGTTGGACGAATTAACAGAACACAGAGCAGTTTCTCAGAAAGCTTCTTTCCAGTTTTGAACGGAAGATATTTCCTTTTTCACCATAGCCCTCTTTGGGCTTCCAAATATCCCTTTGCCAATTCCACAAGAACAGCCTTAGCGAAAGGCTTCTTGAAGGGAAAGATGTAACTCTGTGAGATGAATTAACAGACCACAGAGCAGTTTCTCAGAAAGCTTCTTTCCAGTTTTGAACGGAAGGTATTTCCTTTTTCACCATAGCCCTCTATGGGCTTCCAAATATCCCTTTGCCAATTCCACAAGAACAGCCTTAGCGAAAGGCTTCTTGAAGGGAAAGATGTAACTCTGTGAGATGAATTAACAGAACACAGAGCAGTTTCTCAGAAAGCTTCTTTCCAGGTTTGAACGGAAGTTATTTCCTTTTTCACCATAGCCCTCTATGGGCTTCCAAATATCCCTTTGCCAATTCCACAAGAACAGCCTTAGCGAAAGGCTTCTTGAAGGGAAACATGTAACTCTGTGAGATGAATTAACAGAACACAGAGCAGTTTCTCAGAAAGCTTCTTTCCAGTTTTGAACGGAAGATATTTCCTTTTTCACCATAGCCTTCTATGGGCTTCCAAATATCCCCTTGCCAATTCCACAAGAACAGCCTTAGCGAAGGACTTCTTGAAGGGAAAGATGTAACTCTGTGAGATGAATTAACAGAACACAGATCAGTTTCTCAGAAAGCTTCTTTCCAGTTTTGAACGGAAGATATTTCCTTTTTCACCATAGCCCTCTATGGGCTTCCAAATATCCCTTTGCCAATTCCACAAGAACAGCCTTAGCGAAAGGCTTCTTGAAGGGAAAGATGTAACTCTGTGAGATGAATAAACAGAACACAGAGCAGTTTCTCAGAAAGCTTCTTTCCAGTTTTGAACGGAAGATATTTCCTTTTTCACCATAGCCCTCTATGGGCTTCCAAATATCCCCTTGCCAATTCCACAAGAACAGCCTTAGCGAAAGGCTTCTTGAAGGGAAAGATGTAACTCTCTGAGATGAATTAACAGAACACAGAGCAGTTTCTCAGAAAGCTTCTTTCCAGTGTTGAACGGAAGATATTTCCTTTTTCACCATAGCCCTCTATGGGCTTCCAAGTATCCCCTTACCAATTCCACAGAAACAGCTTTAGCGAAAGGTTTCTTGAAAGGAAAGATGTAACACTGTGAGTCGAATTAACAGAACACAGAGCAGTTTCTCAGAAAGCTTCTTTCCAGTTTTGAACGGAAGATATTTCCTTTTTCACCATAGCCCTATATGGGCTTCCAAATATCCCTTTTCCAATTCCACAAGAACAACCTTAGCGAAAGGCTTCTTGAAGGGAAAGATGTAACTCTGTGAGATGAATTAACAGAACACAGAGCAGTTTCTCAGAAAGCTTCTTTCCAGTTTTGAACGGAAGATATTTCCTTTTTCACCATAGCCCTCTATGGGCATACAAATATCCCTTTGCGAATTCCACAAGAACAGCCTTAGCGAAAGGTTTCTTGAAGGGAAAGATGTAACTCTGTGAGATGAATTAACAGAACACAGAGCAGTTTCTCAGAAAGCTTCTTTCCTGTTTTGAACAGAAGATATTTCCTGTTTCACCATAGCCCTCTATGGGCTTCCAAATATCCCCTTGCCAATTCCACAAGAACAGCCTTAGCGAAAGGCTTCTTGAAGGGAAAGATGTAACTCTGTGAGATGAATTAACAGAACACAGAGCAGTTTCTCAGAAAGCTTCTTTCCACTTTTGAACGGAAGATATTTCCTTTTTCACCATAGCCCTCTATGGGCTTCCAAATATCCCTTTGCCAATTCCACAAGAACAGCCTTAGCGAAAGGCTTCTTGAAGGGAAAGATGTAACTCGGTGAGATGAATTAACAGAACACAGAGCAGTTTCTCAGAAAGCTTCTTTCCAGTTTTGAACAGAAGATATTTCCTTTTTCACCATAGCCCTCTATGGGCTTCCAAATATCCCTTTGCGAATTCCACAAGAACAGCCTTAGCGAAAGGATTCATGAAGGGAAAGATGTAACTCTGTGAGATGAATTAACAGAACACAGAGCAGTTTCTCAGAAAGCTTCTTTCCAGTATTGAACGGAAGATATTTCCTTTTTCACCATAGCCCTCTATGGGCTTCCAAATATCCCTTTGCCAATTCCACAAGAACAGCCTTAGCGAACGGCTTCTTGAAGGGAAAGATATAACTCTCTGAGTTGAATTAACAGAACACAGAGCAGTTTCTCAGAAAGCTTCTTTCCAGTTTTGAACGGAAGATATTTCCTTTTTCACCATAGCCCTCTATGGGCTTCCAAATATCCCTTTGCCAATTCCACAAGAACAGCCTTAGCGAAAGGCTTCTTGAAGGGAAAGATGTAACTCTGTGAGATGAATTAACAGAACACAGAGCAGTTTCTCAGAAAGCTTCTTTCCAGTTTTGAACGGAAGATATTTCCTTTTCCACCATAACCCTCTATGGGTTTCCAAGTATCCCCTTGCCAATTCCACAAGAACAGCCTTAGCGAAAGACTTCTTGAAGGGAAAGATGTAACTCCGTGAGATGAATTAACAGACCACAGAGCAGTTTCTCAGAAAGCTTCTTTCCAGTTTTGAACGGAAGATATTTCCTTTTTCACCATAGCCCTCTATGGGCTTCCAAATATCCCTTTGCCAATTCCACAAGAACAGCCTTAGCGAAAGGCTTCTTGAAGGGAAAGATGTAACTCTGTGAGATGAATTAACAGAACACAGAGCAGTTTCCCGGAAAGCTTCTTTCCAGTTTTGAACGGAAGATATTTCCTTTTTCACCATAGCCCTCTATGGGCTTCCAAATATCCCTTTGCCAGTTCCATAAGAACAGCCTTAGCGAAAGACTTCTTGAAGGGAAAGATGTAATTCTGTGAGATGAATTAACAGAACACAGAGCAGTTTCTCAGAAAGCTTCTTTCCAGTTTTGAACGGAAGATATTTCCTTTTTCACCATAGCCCTCTATGGGCTTCCAAATATCCCTTTTCGAATTCCACAAGAGCAGCCTTAGCGAAAGGTTTCTTGAAGGGAAAGATGTAACTCTGTGAGATGAATTAACAGAACACACAGCAGTTTCTCAGAAAGCTTCTTTCCAGTTTTGAACGGAAGATATTTCCTTTTTCACCATAGCCCTCTATGGGCTTCGAAATATCCCCTTGCCAATTCCACAAGAACAGCCTTAGCGAAAGACTTCTTGAAGGGAAAGATGTAACTCTGTGAGATGAATTAACAGAACACAGAGCAGTTTCTCAGAAAGCTTCTTTCCAGTTTTGAACGGAAGATATTCTCTTTTTCACCATAGCCCTCTATGGGCTTCCAAATATCCCTTTGCCAATTCCACAAGAACAGCCTTAGCGAAAGGCTTCTTGAAGGGAAAGATGTAACTCTGTGAGATGAATTAACAGAACACAGAGCAGTTTCTCAGAAAGCTTCTTTCCAGTGTTGAACGGAAGATATTTCCTTTTTCACCATAGCCCTCTATGGGCTTCCAAATATCTCTTTGCCAATTCCACAAGAACAGCCTTAGCGAAAGGCTTCTTGAAGGGAAAGATATAACTCTGTGAGATGAATTAACAGAACACAGAGCAGTTTCTCAGAAAGCTTCTTTCCAGTTTTGAACGGAAGATATTTCCTTTTTCACCATAGCCCTCTATGGGCTTCCAAATATCCCCTTGCCAATTCCACAAGAACAGCCTTAGCGAAAGGCTTCTTGAAGGGAAAGATGTAACTCTGTGAGATGAATTAACAGAACACAGAGCAGTTTCTCAGAAAGCTTCTTTCCAGTTTTGAACGGAAGATATTTCCTTTTTCACCATAGCCCTCTATGGGCTTCCAAATATCCCCTTGCCAATTCCACAAGAACAGCCTTAGCGAAAGGCTTCTTGAAGGGAAAGATGTAACTCTGTGAGATGAATTAACAGAACACAGAGCAGTTTCTCAGAAAGCTTCTTTCCAGTTTTGAACGGAAGATATTTCCTTTTTCACCATAGCCCTCTATGGGCTTCCAAGTATCCCCTTACCAATTCCACAGAAACAGCTTTAGCGAAAGGTTTCTGGAAAGGAAAGATGTAACACTGTGAGTCGAATTAACAGAACACAGAGCAGTTTCTCAGAAAGCTTCTTTCCAGTTTTGAACGGAAGATATTTCCTTTTTCACCATAGCCCTCTATGGGCTTCCAAATATCCCTTTTCCAATTCCACAAGAACAACCTTAGCGAAAGGCTTCTTGAAGGGAAAGATGTAACTCTGTGAGATGAATTAACAGAACACAGAGCAGTTTCTCAGAAAGCTTCTTTCCAGTTTTGAACGGAAGATATTTCCTTTTTCACCATAGCCCTCTATGGGCATCCAAATATCCCTTTGCGAATTCCACAAGAACAGCCTTAGCGAAAGGTTTCTTGAAGGGAAAGATGTAACTCTGTGAGATGAATTAACAGAACACAGATCAGTTTCTCAGAAAGCTTCTTTCCTGTTTTGAACAGAAGATATTTCCTTTTTCACCATAGCCCTCTATGGGCTTCCAAATATCCCCTTGCCAATTCCACAAGAACAGCCTTAGCGAAAGGCTTCTTGAAGGGAAAGATGTAACTCTGTGAGATGAATTAACAGAATACAGAGCAGTTTCTCAGAAAGCTTCTTTCCAGTTTTGAACGGAAGATATTTCCTTTTTCACCATAGCCCTCTATGGGCTTCCAAATATCCCTTTGCCAATTCCACAAGAACAGCCTTAGCGAACGGCTTCTTGAAGGGAAAGATATAACTCTCTGAGTTGAATTAACAGAACACAGAGCAGTTTCTCAGAAAGCTTCTTTCCAGTTTTGAACGGAAGATATTTCCTTTTTCACCATAGCCCTCTATGGGCTTCCAAATATCCCTTTTCCAATTCCACAAGAACAGTCTTAGCGAAAGGCTTCTTGAAGGGAAAGATGTAACTCTGTGAGATGAATTAACAGAACACAGAGCAGTTTCTCAGAAAGCTTCTTTCCAGTTTTGAACGGAAGATATTTCCTTTTTCACCATAGCCCTCTATGGGTTTCCAAGTATCCCCTTGCCAATTCCACAGAAACAGCTTTAGCGATAGGTTTCTTGAAAGGAAAGATGTAACACTGTTGGACGAATTAACAGAACACAGAGCAGTTTCTCAGAAAGCTTCTTTCCAGTTTTGAACGGAAGATATTTCCTTTTTCACCATAGCCCTCTTTGGGCTTCCAAATATCCCTTTGCCAATTCCACAAGAACAGCCTTAGCGAAAGGCTTCTTGAAGGGAAAGATGTAACTCTGTGAGATGAATTAACAGACCACAGAGCAGTTTCTCCGAAAGCTTCTTTCCAGTTTTGAACGGAAGGTATTTCCTTTTTCACCATAGCCCTCTATGGGCTTCCAAATATCCCTTTGCCAATTCCACAAGAACAGCCTTAGCGAAAGGCTTCTTGAAGGGAAAGATGTAACTCTGTGAGATGAATTAACAGAACACAGAGCAGTTTCTCAGAAAGCTTCTTTCCAGGTTTGAACGGAAGTTATTTCCTTTTTCACCATAGCCCTCTATGGGCTTCCAAATATCCCTTTGCCAATTCCACAAGAACAGCCTTAGCGAAAGGCTTCTTGAAGGGAAACATGTAACTCTGTGAGATGAATTAACAGAACACAGAGCAGTTTCTCAGAAAGCTTCTTTCCAGTTTTGAACGGAAGATATTTCCTTTTTCACCATAGCCTTCTATGGGCTTCCAAATATCCCCTTGCCAATTCCACAAGAACAGCCTTAGCGAAGGACTTCTTGAAGGGAAAGATGTAACTCTGTGAGATGAATTAACAGAACACAGATCAGTTTCTCAGAAAGCTTCTTTCCAGTTTTGAACGGAAGATATTTCCTTTTTCACCATAGCCCTCTATGGGCTTCCAAATATCCCTTTGCCAATTCCACAAGAACAGCCTTAGCGAAAGGCTTCTTGAAGGGAAAGATGTAACTCTGTGAGATGAATAAACAGAACACAGAGCAGTTTCTCAGAAAGCTTCTTTCCAGTTTTGAACGGAAGATATTTCCTTTTTCACCATAGCCCTCTATGGGCTTCCAAATATCCCCTTGCCAATTCCACAAGAACAGCCTTAGCGAAAGGCTTCTTGAAGGGAAAGATGTAACTCTGTGAGATGAATTAACAGAACACAGAGCAGTTTCTCAGAAAGCTTCTTTCCAGTGTTGAACGGAAGATATTTCCTTTTTCACCGTAGCCCTCTATGGGCTTCCAATTATCCCCTTACCAATTCCACAGAAACAGCTTTAGCGAAAGGTTTCTTGAAAGGAAAGATGTAACACTGTGAGTCGAATTAACAGAACACAGAGCAGTTTCTCAGAAAGCTTCTTTCCAGTTTTGAACGGAAGATATTTCCTTTTTCACCATAGCCCTCTATGGGCTTCCAAATATCCCTTTTCCAATTCCACAAGAACAACCTTAGCGAAAGGCTTCTTGAAGGGAAAGATGTAACTCTGTGAGATGAATTAACAGAACACAGAGCAGTTTCTCAGAAAGCTTCTTTCCAGTTTTGAACGGAAGATATTTCCTTTTTCACCATAGCCCTCTATGGGCATACAAATATCCCTTTGCGAATTCCACAAGAACAGCCTTAGCGAAAGGTTTCTTGAAGGGAAAGATGTAACTCTGTGAGATGAATTAACAGAACACAGAGCAGTTTCTCAGAAAGCTTCTTTCCTGTTTTGAACAGAAGATATTTCCTGTTTCACCATAGCCCTCTATGGGCTTCCAAATATCCCCTTGCCAATTCCACAAGAACAGCCTTAGCGAAAGGCTTCTTGAAGGGAAAGATGTAACTCTGTGAGATGAATTAACAGAACACAGAGCAGTTTCTCAGAAAGCTTCTTTCCACTTTTGAACGGAAGATATTTCCTTTTTCACCATAGCCCTCTATGGGCTTCCAAATATCCCTTTGCGAATTCCACAAGAACAGCCTTAGCGAAAGGCTTCATGAAGGGAAAGATGTAACTCTGTGAGATGAATTAACAGAACACAGAGCAGTTTCTCAGAAAGCTTCTTTGCAGGTTTGAACGGAAGTTATTTCCTTTTTCACCATAGCCCTCTATGGGCTTCCAAATATCCCTTTGCCAATTCCACAAGAGCAGCCTTAGCGAAAGGTTTCTTGAAGGGAAAGATGTAACTCTGTGAGATGAATTAACAGAACACAGAGCAGTTTCTCAGAAAGCTTCTTTCCAGTTTTGAACGGAAGATATTTCCTTTTTCACCATAGCCCTCTATGGGCTTCGAAATATCCCCTTGCCAATTCCACAAGAACAGCCTTAGCGAAAGACTTCTTGAAGGGAAAGATGTAACTCTGTGGATGAATTAACAGAACACAGAGCAGTTTCTCAGAAAGCTTCTTTCCAGTTTTGAACGGAAGATATTTCCTTTTTCACCATAGCCCTCTATGGGCTTCCAAATATCCCTTTGCCAATTCCACAAGAACAGCCTTAGCGAAAGGCTTCTTGAAGGGAAAGATGTAACTCGGTGAGATGAATTAACAGAACACAGAGCAGTTTCTCAGTAAGCTTCTTTCCAGTTTTGAACAGAAGATATTTCCTTTTTCACCATAGCCCTCTATGGGCTTCCAAATATCCCTTTGCGAATTCCACAAGAACAGCCTTAGCGAAAGGATTCATGAAGGGAAAGATGTAACTCTGTGAGATGAATTAACAGAACACAGAGCAGTTTCTCAGAAAGCTTCTTTCCAGTATTGAACGGAAGATATTTCCTTTTTCACCATAGCCCTCTATGGGCTTCCAAATATCCCTTTGCCAATTCCACAAGAACAGCCTTAGCGAACGGCTTCTTGAAGGGAAAGATATAACTCTCTGAGTTGAATTAACAGAACACAGAGCAGTTTCTCAGAAAGCTTCTTTCCAGTTTTGAACGGAAGATATTTCCTTTTTCACCATAGCCCTCTATGGGCTTCCAAATATCCCTTTGCCAATTCCACAAGAACAGCCTTAGCGAAAGGCTTCTTGAAGGGAAAGATGTAACTCTGTGAGATGAATTAACAGAACACAGAGCAGTTTCTCAGAAAGCTTCTTTCCAGTTTTGAACGGAAGATATTTCCTTTTCCACCATAACCCTCTATGGGTTTCCAAGTATCCCCTTGCCAATTCCACAAGAACAGCCTTAGCGAAAGACTTCTTGAAGGGAAAGATGTAACTCCGTGAGATGAATTAACAGACCACAGAGCAGTTTCTCAGAAAGCTTCTTTCCAGTTTTGAACGGAAGATATTTCCTTTTTCACCATAGCCCTCTATGGGCTTCCAAATATCCCTTTGCCAATTCCACAAGAACAGCCTTAGCGAAAGGCTTCTTGAAGGGAAAGATGTAACTCTGTGAGATGAATTAACAGAACACAGAGCAGTTTCCCGGAAAGCTTCTTTCCAGTTTTGAACGGAAGATATTTCCTTTTTCACCATAGCCCTCTATGGGCTTCCAAATATCCCTTTGCCAGTTCCATAAGAACAGCCTTAGCGAAAGACTTCTTGAAGGGAAAGATGTAATTCTGTGAGATGAATTAACAGAACACAGAGCAGTTTCTCAGAAAGCTTCTTTCCAGTTTTGAACGGAAGATATTTCCTTTTTCACCATAGCCCTCTATGGGCTTCCAAATATCCCTTTTCGAATTCCACAAGAGCAGCCTTAGCGAAAGGTTTCTTGAAGGGAAAGATGTAACTCTGTGAGATGAATTAACAGAACACACAGCAGTTTCTCAGAAAGCTTCTTTCCAGTTTTGAACGGAAGATATTTCCTTTTTCACCATAGCCCTCTATGGGCTTCGAAATATCCCCTTGCCAATTCCACAAGAACAGCCCTAGCGAAAGACTTCTTGAAGGGAAAGATGTAACTCTGTGAGATGAATTAACAGAACACAGAGCAGTTTCTCAGAAAGCTTCTTTCCAGTTTTGAACGGAAGATATTTCCTTTTTCACCATAGCCCTCTATGGGCTTCCAAGTATCCCCTTACCAATTCCACAGAAACAGCTTTAGCGAAAGGTTTCTTGAAAGGAAAGATGTAACACTGTGAGTCGAATTAACAGAACACAGAGCATTTTCTCAGAAAGCTTCTTTCCAGTTTTGAACGGAAGATATTTCCTTTTTCACCATAGCCCTCTATGGGCTTCCAAATATCCCTTTTCCAATTCCACAAGAACAGCCTTAGCGAAAGGCTTCTTGAAGGGAAAGATGTAACTCTGTGAGATGAATTAACAGAACACAGAGCAGTTTCTCAGAAATCTTCTTTCCAGTTTTGAACGGAAGATATTTCCTTTTTTACCATAGCCCTCTATGGGCATCCAAATATCCCTTTGCGAATTCCACAAGAACAGCCTTAGCGAAAGGCTTCTTGAAGGGAAAGATGTAACTCTGTGAGATGAATTAACAGAACACAGAGAAGTTTCTCAGAAAGCTTCTTTCCAGTTTTGAACGGAAGATATTTCCTTTTCCACCATAGCCCTCTATGGGCTTCCAAATATCCCTTTGCGAATTCCACAAGAACAGCCTTAGCGAAAGGCTTCATGAAGGGAAAGATGTAACTCTGTGAGATGAATTAACAGAACACAGAGCAGTTTCTCAGAAAGCTTCTTTCCAGGTTTGAACGGAAGTTATTTCCTTTTTCACCATAGCCCTCTATGGGCTTCCAAATATCCCTTTGCCAATTCCACAAGAACAGCCTTAGCGAAAGGCTTCTTGAAGGGAAAGATGTAACTCTGTGAGATGAATTAACAGAACACAGAGCAGTTTCTCAGAAAGCTTCTTTCCAGTTTTGAACGGAAGATATTCCCTTTTTCACCATAGCCCTCTATGGGCTTCCAAATATCCCTTTGCCAATTCCACAAGAACAGCCTTAGCGAAAGGCTTCTTGAAGGGAAAGATGTAACTCTGTGAGATGAATTAACAGAACACAGAGCAGTTTCTCAGAAAGCTTCTTTCCAGTGTTGAACGGAAGATATTTCCTTTTTCACCATAGCCCTCTATGGGCTTCCAAATATCTCTTTGCCAATTCCACAAGAACAGCCTTAGCGAAAGGCTTCTTGAAGGGAAAGATATAACTCTGTGAGATGAATTAACAGAACACAGAGCAGTTTCTCAGAAAGCTTCTTTCCAGTTTTGAACGGAAGATATTTCCTTTTTCACCATAGCCCTCTATGGGCTTCCAAATATCCCCTTGCCAATTCCACAAGAACAGCCTTAGCGAAAGGCTTCTTGAAGGGAAAGATGTAACTCTGTGAGATGAATTAACAGAACACAGAGCAGTTTCTCAGAAAGCTTCTTTCCAGTTTTGAACGGAAGATATTTCCTTTTTCACCATAGCCCTCTATGGGCTTCCAAATATCCCCTTGCCAATTCCACAAGAACAGCCTTAGCGAAAGGCTTCTTGAAGGGAAAGATGTAACTCTGTGAGATGAATTAACAGAACACAGAGCAGTTTCTCAGAAAGCTTCTTTCCAGTTTTGAACGGAAGATATTTCCTTTTTCACCATAGCCCTCTATGGGCTTCCAAGTATCCCCTTACCAATTCCACAGAAACAGCTTTAGCGAAAGGTTTCTTGAAAGGAAAGATGTAACACTGTGAGTCGAATTAACAGAACACAGAGCAGTTTCTCAGAAAGCTTCTTTCCAGTTTTGAACGGAAGATATTTCCTTTTTCACCATAGCCCTCTATGGGCTTCCAAATATCCCTTTTCCAATTCCACAAGAACAACCTTAGCGAAAGGCTTCTTGAAGGGAAAGATGTAACTCTGTGAGATGAATTAACAGAACACAGAGCAGTTTCTCAGAAAGCTTCTTTCCAGTTTTGAACGGAAGATATTTCCTTTTTCACCATAGCCCTCTATGGGCATACAAATATCCCTTTGCGAATTCCACAAGAACAGCCTTAGCGAAAGGTTTCTTGAAGGGAAAGATGTAACTCTGTGAGATGAATTAACAGAACACAGAGCAGTTTCTCAGAAAGCTTCTTTCCTGTTTTGAACAGAAGATATTTCCTGTTTCACCATAGCCCTCTATGGGCTTCCAAATATCCCCTTGCCAATTCCACAAGAACAGCCTTAGCGAAAGGCTTCTTGAAGGGAAAGATGTAACTCTGTGAGATGAATTAACAGAACACAGAGCAGTTTCTCAGAAAGCTTCTTTCCACTTTTGAACGGAAGATATTTCCTTTTTCACCATAGCCCTCTATGGGCTTCCAAATATCCCTTTGCGAATTCCACAAGAACAGCCTTAGCGAAAGGCTTCATGAAGGGAAAGATGTAACTCTGTGAGATGAATTAACAGAACACAGAGCAGTTTCTCAGAAAGCTTCTTTCCAGGTTTGAACGGAAGTTATTTCCTTTTTCACCGTAGCCCTCTATGGGCTTCCAAATATCCCTTTGCCAATTCCACAAGAGCAGCCTTAGCGAAAGGTTTCTTGAAGGGAAAGATGTAACTCTGTGAGATGAATTAACAGAACACAGAGCAGTTTCTCAGAAAGCTTCTTTCCAGTTTTGAACGGAAGATATTTCCTTTTTCACCATAGCCCTCTATGGGCTTCGAAATATCCCCTTGCCAATTCCACAAGAACAGCCTTAGCGAAAGACTTCTTGAAGGGAAAGATGTAACTCTGTGGATGAATTAACAGAACACAGAGCAGTTTCTCAGAAAGCTTCTTTCCAGTTTTGAACGGAAGATATTTCCTTTTTCACCATAGCCCTCTATGGGCTTCCAAATATCCCTTTGCCAATTCCACAAGAACAGCCTTAGCGAAAGGCTTCTTGAAGGGAAAGATGTAACTCGGTGAGATGAATTAACAGAACACAGAGCAGTTTCTCAGTAAGCTTCTTTCCAGTTTTGAACAGAAGATATTTCCTTTTTCACCATAGCCCTCTATGGGCTTCCAAATATCCCTTTGCGAATTCCACAAGAACAGCCTTAGCGAAAGGATTCATGAAGGGAAAGATGTAACTCTGTGAGATGAATTAACAGAACACAGAGCAGTTTCCCGGAAAGCTTCTTTCCAGTTTTGAACGGAAGATATTTCCTTTTTCACCATAGCCCTCTATGGGCTTCCAAATATCCCTTTGCCAGTTCCATAAGAACAGCCTTAGCGAAAGACTTCTTGAAGGGAAAGATGTAATTCTGTGAGATGAATTAACAGAACACAGAGCAGTTTCTCAGAAAGCTTCTTTCCAGTTTTGAACGGAAGATATTTCCTTTTTCACCATAGCCCTCTATGGGCTTCCAAATATCCCTTTTCGAATTCCACAAGAGCAGCCTTAGCGAAAGGTTTCTTGAAGGGAAAGATGTAACTCTGTGAGATGAATTAACAGAACACACAGCAGTTTCTCAGAAAGCTTCTTTCCAGTTTTGAACGGAAGATATTTCCTTTTTCACCATAGCCCTCTATGGGCTTCGAAATATCCCCTTGCCAATTCCACAACAACAGCCCTAGCGAAAGACTTCTTGAAGGGAAAGATGTAACTCTGTGAGATGAATTAACAGAACACAGAGCAGTTTCTCAGAAAGCTTCTTTCCAGTTTTGAACGGAAGATATTTCCTTTTTCACCATAGCCCTCTATGGGCTTCCAAGTATCCCCTTACCAATTCCACAGAAACAGCTTTAGCGAAAGGTTTCTTGAAAGGAAAGATGTAACACTGTGAGTCGAATTAACAGAACACAGAGCATTTTCTCAGAAAGCTTCTTTCCAGTTTTGAACGGAAGATATTTCCTTTTTCACCATAGCCCTCTATGGGCTTCCAAATATCCCTTTTCCAATTCCACAAGAACAGCCTTAGCGAAAGGCTTCTTGAAGGGAAAGATGTAACTCTGTGAGATGAATTAACAGAACACAGAGCAGTTTCTCAGAAAACTTCTTTCCAGTTTTGAACGGAAGATATTTCCTTTTTTACCATAGCCCTCTATGGGCATCCAAATATCCCTTTGCGAATTCCACAAGAACAGCCTTAGCGAAAGGCTTCTTGAAGGGAAAGATGTAACTCTGTGAGATGAATTAACAGAACACAGAGAAGTTTCTCAGAAAGCTTCTTTCCAGTTTTGAACGGAAGATATTTCCTTTTTCACCATAGCCCTCTATGGGCTTCCAAATATCCCTTTGCGAATTCCACAAGAACAGCCTTAGCGAAAGGCTTCATGAAGGGAAAGATGTAACTCTGTGAGATGAATTAACAGAACACAGAGCAGTTTCTCAGAAAGCTTCTTTCCAGGTTTGAACGGAAGTTATTTCCTTTTTCACCATAGCCCTCTATGGGCTTCCAAATATCCCTTTGCCAATTCCACAAGAACAGCCTTAGCGAAAGGCTTCTTGAAGGGAAAGATGTAACTCTGTGAGATGAATTAACAGAACACAGAGCAGTTTCTCAGAAAGCTTCTTTCCAGTTTTGAACGGAAGATATTCCCTTTTTCACCATAGCCCTCTATGGGCTTCCAAATATCCCTTTGCCAATTCCACAAGAACAGCCTTAGCGAAAGGCTTCTTGAAGGGAAAGATGTAACTCTGTGAGATGAATTAACAGAACACAGAGCAGTTTCTCAGAAAGCTTCTTTCCAGTGTTGAACGGAAGATATTTCCTTTTTCACCATAGCCCTCTATGGGCTTCCAAATATCTCTTTGCCAATTCCACAAGAACAGCCTTAGCGAAAGGCTTCTTGAAGGGAAAGATATAACTCTGTGAGATGAATTAACAGAACACAGAGCAGTTTCTCAGAAAGCTTCTTTCCAGTTTTGAACGGAAGATATTTCCTTTTTCACCATAGCCCTCTATGGGCTTCCAAATATCCCCTTGCCAATTCCACAAGAACAGCCTTAGCGAAAGGCTTCTTGAAGGGAAAGATGTAACTCTGTGAGATGAATTAACAGAACACAGAGCAGTTTCTCAGAAAGCTTCTTTCCAGTTTTGAACGGAAGATATTTCCTTTTTCACCATAGCCCTCTATGGGCTTCCAAATATCCCCTTGCCAATTCCACAAGAACAGCCTTAGCGAAAGGCTTCTTGAAGGGAAAGATGTAACTCTGTGAGATGAATTAACAGAACACAGAGCAGTTTCTCAGAAAGCTTCTTTCCAGTTTTGAACGGAAGATATTTCCTTTTTCACCATAGCCCTCTATGGGCTTCCAAGTATCCCCTTACCAATTCCACAGAAACAGCTTTAGCGAAAGGTTTCTGGAAAGGAAAGATGTAACACTGTGAGTCGAATTAACAGAACACAGAGCAGTTTCTCAGAAAGCTTCTTTCCAGTTTTGAACGGAAGATATTTCCTTTTTCACCATAGCCCTCTATGGGCTTCCAAATATCCCTTTTCCAATTCCACAAGAACAACCTTAGCGAAAGGCTTCTTGAAGGGAAAGATGTAACTCTGTGAGATGAATTAACAGAACACAGAGCAGTTTCTCAGAAAGCTTCTTTCCAGTTTTGAACGGAAGATATTTCCTTTTTCACCATAGCCCTCTATGGGCATCCAAATATCCCTTTGCGAATTCCACAAGAACAGCCTTAGCGAAAGGTTTCTTGAAGGGAAAGATGTAACTCTGTGAGATGAATTAACAGAACACAGATCAGTTTCTCAGAAAGCTTCTTTCCTGTTTTGAACAGAAGATATTTCCTTTTTCACCATAGCCCTCTATGGGCTTCCAAATATCCCCTTGCCAATTCCACAAGAACAGCCTTAGCGAAAGGCTTCTTGAAGGGAAAGATGTAACTCTGTGAGATGAATTAACAGAATACAGAGCAGTTTCTCAGAAAGCTTCTTTCCACTTTTGAACGGAAGATATTTCCTTTTTCACCATAGCCCTCTATGGGCTTCCAAATATCCCTTTGCGAATTCCACAAGAACAGCCTTAGCGAAAGGCTTCATGAAAGGAAAGATGTAACTCTGTGAGATGAATTAACAGAACACAGAGCAGTTTCTCAGAAAGCTTCTTTCCATGTTTGAACGGAAGTTATTTCCTTTTTCACCATAGCCCTCTATGGGCTTCCAAATATCCCTTTGCCAATTCCACAAGAACAGCCTTAGCGAAAGGCTTCTTGAAGGGAAAGATGTAACTCTGTGAGATGAATTAACAGAACACAGAGCAGTTTCTCAGAAAGCTTCTTTCCAGTTTTGAACGGAAGATATTCCCTTTTTCACGATAGCCCTCTATGGGCTTCCAAATATCCCTTTGCCAATTCCACAAGAACAGCCTTAGCGAAAGGCTTCTTGAAGGGAAAGATATAACTCTGTGAGATGAATTAACAGAACACAGAGCAGTTTCTCAGAACGCTTCTTTCCAGTTTTGAACGGAAGATATTTCCTTTTTCACCATAGCCCTCTATGGGCTTCCAAATATCCCTTTGCCAATTCCACAAGAACAGCCTTAGCGAAAGGCTTCTTGAAGGGAAAGATGTAACTCTGTGAGATGAATTAACAGAACACAGAGCAGTTTCTCAGAAAGCTTCTTTCCAGTTTTGAACGGAAGATATTTCCTTTTTCACCATAGCCCTCTATGGGCTTCCAAATATCCCTTTGCCAATTCCACAAGAACAGCCTTAGCGAAAGACTTCATGAAGGGAAAGATGTAACTCTGTGAGATGAATTAACAGAACACAGAGCAGTTTCTCAGAAAGCTTCTTTCCAGTTTTGAACGGAAGATATTTCCTTTTTCACCATAGCCCTCTATGGGCTTCCAAATATCCCTTTGCCAATTCCACAAGAACAGCCTTAGCGAATGGCTTCTTGAAGGGAAAGATGTAACTCTGTGAGATGAATTAACAGAACACAGAGCAGTTTCTCAGAAAGCTTCTTTCCAGTTTTGAACGGAAGATATTTCCTTTTTCACCATAGCCCTCTATGGGCTTCCAAATATCCCTTTGCCAATTCCACAAGAACAGACTTAGCGAAAGGCTTCTTGAAGGGAAAGATATAACTCTCTGAGATGAATTAACAGAACACAGAGCAGTTTCTCAGAAAGCTTCTTTCCAGTTTTGAACGGAAGATATTTCCTTTTTCACCATAGCCCTCTATGGGCTTCCAAATATCCCTTTGCCAATTCCACAAGAACAGCCTTAGCGAAAGGCATCTTGAAGGGAAAGATGTAACTCTGTGAGATGAATTAACAGAACACAGAGTAGTTTCTCAGAAAGCTTCTTTCCAGTTTTGAACGGAAGATATTTCCTTTTTCACCATAGCCCTCTATGGGCTTCCAAGTATCCCCTTACCAATTCCACAGAAACAGCTTTAGCGAAAGGTTTCTTGAAAGGAAAGATGTAACACTGTGAGAAGAATTAACAGAACACAGAGCAGTTTCTCAGAAAGCTTCTATCCAGTTTTGAACGGAAGATATTTCCTTTTTCACCGTAGCCCTCTATGGGCTTCCAAATATCCCTTTTCCAATACCACAAGAACAGCCTTAGCGAAAGGCTTCTTGAAGGGAAAGATGTAACTCTGTGAGATGAATTAACAGAACACAGAGCAGTTTCTCAGAAAGCTTCTTTCCAGTTTTGAACGGAAGATATTTCCTTTTTCAGCATAGCTCTCTATGGGCTTCCAAATATCCCTTTGCGAATTCCACAACAACAGCCTTAGCGAAAGGTTTCTTGAAGGGAAGGATGGAACTCTGTGAGATGAATTAACAGAACACAGAGCAGTTTCCCGGAAACCTTCTTTCCAGTTTTGAACGGAAGATATTTCCTTTTTCACCATAGCCCTCTATGGGCTTCCAAATATCCCTTTGCCAATTCCACAAGAACAGCCTTAGCGAAAGACTTCTTGAAGGGAAAGATGTAACTCTGTGAGATGAATTAACAGAACACAGAGCAGTTTCTCAGAAAGCTTCTTTCCAGTTTTGAACGGAAGATATTTCCTTTTTCACCATAGCCCTCTATGGGCTTCCAAATATCCCTTTGCGAATTCCACAAGAACAGCCTTAGCGAAAGGTTTCTTGAAGGGAAAGATGTAACTCTGTGAGATGAATTAACAGAACACAGAGCAGTTTCTCAGAAAGCTTCTTTCCAGTTTTGAAAGGAAGATATTTCCTTTTTCACCATAGCCCTCTATGGGCTTCCAAATATCCCTTTGCCAATTCCACAAGAACAGCCTTAGCGAAAGGCTTCTTGAAGGGAAAGATGTAACTCTATGAGATGAATTAACAGAACACAGAGCAGTTTCTCAGAAAGCTTCTTTCCAGTTTTGAATGGAAGATATTTCCTTTTTCACCATAGCCCTCTATGGGCTTCCAAGTATCCCCTTACCAATTCCACAGAAACAGCTTTAGCGAAAGGTTTCTTGAAAGGAAAGATGTAACACTGTGAGACGAATTAACAGAACACAGAGCAGTTTGTCAGAAAGCTTCTTTCCAGTTTTGAACGGAAGATATCTCCTTTTTCACCATAGCCCTCTATGGGCTTCCAAATATCCCTTTGCGAATTCCACAAGAACAGCCTTAGCGAAAGGTTTCTTGAAAGGAAAGATGTAACTCTGTGATATGAATTAACAGAACACAGAGCAGTTTCTCAGAAAGCTTCTTTCCAGTTTTGAACGGAAGATATTTCCTTTTTCACCATAGCCCTCAATGGGCATCCAAATATCCCTTTGCAAATTCCACAAGAACAGCCTTAGCGAAAGGCTTCTTGAAGGGAAAGATGTAACTCTGTGAGATGAATTAACAGAACACAGAGCAGTTTCTCAGAAAGCTTCTTTCCAGTTTTGAACGGAAGTTATTTCCTTTTTCACAATAGCCCTCTATGGGCTTCCAAATATCCCTTTGCCAATTCCACAAGAACAGCCTTAGCGAAAGGCTTCATGAAGGGAAAGATGTAACTCTGTGAGATGAATTAACAGAACACAGAGCAGTTTCTCAGAAAGCTTCTTTCCAGGTTTGAACGGAAGTTATATCCTTTTTCAACATAGCCCTCTATGGGCTTCCAAATATCCCTTTGCGAATTCCACAAGAACAGCCTTAGCGAAAGTTTTCTTGAAGGGAAAGATGTAATTCTGTGGGATGAGTTAACAGAACATAGAGCAGTTTCTCAGAAAGCTTCTTTCCAGTTTTGAACGGAAGATATTTCCTTTTTCACCATAGCCCTCTATGGGCTTCCAAATATCCCCTTGCCAATTCCACAAGAACAGCCTTAGCGAAGGACTTCTTGAAGGGAAAGATGTAACTCTGTGAGATGAATTAACAGAACACAGAGCAGTTTCTCAGAAAGCTTCTTTCCAGTTTTGAACGGAAGATATTTCCTTTTTCACCATAGCCCTCTATGGGCTTCCAAATATCCCTTTGCCAATTCCACAAGAACAGCCTTAGCGAAAGACTTCATGAAGGGAAAGATGTAACTCTGTGAGATGAATTAACAGAACACAGAGCAGTTTCTCAGAAAGCTTCTTTCCAGTTTTGAACGGAAGATATTTCCTTTTTCACCATAGCCCTCTATGGGCTTCCAAATATCCCTTTGCCAATTCCACAAGAACAGCCTTAGCGAATGGCTTCTTGAAGGGAAAGATGTAACTCTGTGAGATGAATTAACAGAACACAGAGCAGTTTCTCAGAAAGCTTCTTTCCAGTGTTGAACGGAAGATATTTCCTTTTTCACCATAGCCCTCTATGGGCTTCCAAATATCCCTTTGCCAATTCCACAAGAACAGACTTAGCGAAAGGCTTCTTGAAGGGAAAGATATAACTCTCTGAGATGAATTAACAGAACACAGAGCAGTTTCTCAGAAAGCTTCTTTCCAGTTTTGAACGGAAGATATTTCCTTTTTCACCATAGCCCTCTATGGGCTTCCAAATATCCCTTTTCCAATTCCACAAGAACAGCCTTAGCGAAAGGTTTCTTGAAGGGAAGGATGTAACTCTGTGAGATGAATTAACAGAACACAGAGCAGTTTCTCAGAAAGCTTCTTTCCAGGTTTGAACGGAAGTTATATCCTTTTTCAACATAGCCCTCTATGGGCTTCCAAATATCCCTTTGCCAATTCCACAAGAACAGCCTTAGCGAAAGGTTTCTTGAAGGGAAAGATGTAATTCTGTGGGATGAGTTAACAGAACATAGAGCAGTTTCTCAGAAAGCTTCTTTCCAGTTTTGAACGGAAGATATTTCCTTTTTCACCATAGCCCTCTATGGGCTTCCAAATATCCCCTTGCCAATTCCACAAGAACAGCCTTAGCGAAGGACTTCTTGAAGGGAAAGATGTAAATCTGTGAGATGAATTAACAGAACACAGAGCAGTTTCTCAGAAAGCTTCTTTCCAGTTTTGAACGGAAGATATTTCCTTTTTCACCATAGCCCTCTATGGGCTTCCAAATATCCCTTTTCCAATTCCACAAGAACAGCCTTAGTGAAAGGCTTCTTGAAGGGAAAGATGTAACTCTGTGAGATGAATTAACAGAACACAGAGCAGTTTCTCAGAAAGCTTCTTTCCAGGTTTGAACGGAAGTTATATCCTTTTTCAACATAGCCCTCTATGGGCTTCCAAATATCCCTTTGCGAATTCCACAAGAACAGCCTTAGCGAAAGGTTTCTTGAAGGGAAAGATGTAATTCTGTGGGATGAGTTAACAGAACATAGAGCAGTTTCTCAGAAAGCTTCTTTCCAGTTTTGAACGGAAGATATTTCCTTTTTCACCATAGCCCTCTATGGGCTTCCAAATATCCCCTTGCCAATTCCACAAGAACAGCCTTAGCGAAGGACTTCTTGAAGGGAAAGATGTAACTCTGTGAGATGAATTAACAGAACACAGAGCAGTTTCTCAGAAAGCTTCTTTCCAGTTTTGAACGGAAGATATTTCCTTTTTCACCATAGCCCTATATGGGCTTCCAAATATCCCTTTGCCAATTCCACAAGAACAGCCTTAGTGAAAGGCTTCTTGAAGGGAAAGATGTAACTCTGTGAGATGAATTAACAGAACACAGAGCAGTTTCTCAGAAAGCTTCTTTCCAGTTTTGAACGGAAGATATTTCCTTTTTCACCATAGCCCTCTATGGGCTTCCAAATATCCCTTTGCCAATTCCACCAGAACAGCCTTAGCGAAAGGCTTCTTGAAGGGAAAGATGTAACTCTGTGAGATGAATTAACAGAACACAGAGCAGTTTCTCAGAAAGCTTCTTTCCAGTTTTGAACGGAAGATATTTCCTTTTTCACCATAGCCCTCTATGGGCTTCCAAGTATCCCCTTACCAATTCCACAGAAACAGCTTTAGCGAAAGGTTTATTGAAAGGAAAGATGTAACACCGTGAGTCGAATTAACAGAACACAGAGCAGTTTCTCAGAAAGCTTCTTTCCAGTTTTGAACGGAAGATATTTCCTTTTTCACCATAGCCCTCTATGGGCTTCCAAATATCCCTTTTCCAATTCCACAAGAACAACATTAGCGAAAGGCTTCTTGAAGGGAAAGATGTAACTCCGTGAGATGAATTAACAGAACACAGAGCAGTTTCTCAGAAAGCTTCTTTCCAGTTTTGAACGGAAGATATTTCCTTTTTCACCATAGCCCTCTATGGGCTTCCAAATATCCCTTTGCGAATTCCACAAGAACAGCCTTAGCGAAAGGTTTCTTGAAGGGAAAGATGTAACTCTGTGAGATGAATTAACAGAACACAGAGCAGTTTCTCAGAAAGCTTCTTTCCAGTTTTGAACGGAAGATATTTCCTTTTTCACCATAGCCCTCTATGGGCTTCCAAATATCCCCTTGCCAATTCCACAAGAACAGCCTTAGCGAAAGGCTTCTTGAAGGGAAAGATGTAACTCTGTGAGATGAATTAACAGAACACAGAGCTGTTTCTCAGAAAGCTTCTTTCCAGTTTTGAACGGAAGATATTCCCTTTTTCACCATAGCCCTCTATGGTCTTCCAAATATCCCTTTGCCAATTCCACAAGAACAGCCTTAGCAAAAGGCTTCTTGAGGGGAAAGATGTAACTCTGTGAGATGAATTAACAGAACACAGAGCAGTTTCTCAGAAAGCTTCTTTCCAGGTTTGAACGGAAGTTATTTCCTTTTTCACCATAGCCCTTTATGGGCTTCCAAATATCCCTTTGCCAATTCCACAAGAACAGCCTTAGCGAAAGGCTTCTTGAAGGGAAAGATGTAACTCTGTGAGATGAATTAACAGAACACAGAGCAGTTTCTCAGAAAGCTTCTTTCCAGTTTTGAACGGAAGATATTTCCTTTCTCACCATAGCCCTCTATGGGCTTCCAAATATCCCTTTGCCAATTCCAGAAGAACAGCCTTAGCGAAAGGCTTCTTGAAGGGAAAGATGTAACCCTGTGAGATGAATTAACAGAACACAGAGCAGTTTCTCAGAAAGCTTCTTTCCAGTGTTGAACTTAAGATATTTCCTTTTTCACCATAGCCCTCTATGGGCTTCCAAATATCCCTTTGCCAATTCCACAAGAACAGCCTTAGCGAAAGGCTTCTTGAAGGGAAAGATATAACTCTGTGAGATGAATTAACAGAACACAGAGCAGTTTCTCAGAAAGCTTCTTTCCAGTTTTGAACGGAAGATATTTCCTTTTTCACCATAGCCCTCTATGGGCTTCCAAATATCCCTTTGCAATTCCCCAAGAACAGCCTTAGCGAAAGGCTTCTTGAAGGGAAAGATGTAACTCTGTGAGATGAATTAACAGAACACAGAGCAGTTTCCCGGAAAGCTTCTTTCCAGTTTTGAACGGAAGATATTTCCTTTTTCACCATAGCCCTCTATGGGCTTCCAAATATCCCTTTGCCAATTCCACAAGAACAGCCTTAGCGAAAGACTTCTTGAAGGGAAAGATGTAACTCTGTGAGATGAATTAACAGAACACAGAGCAGTTTCTCAGAAAGCTTCTTTCCAGTTTTGAACGGAAGATATTTCCTTTTTCACCATAGCCCTCTATGGGCTTCCAAATATCCCTTTTCCAATTCCACAAGAACAGCCTTAGCGAAAGGTTTCTTGAAGGGAAAGATGTAACTCTGTGAGATGAATTAACAGAACACAGAGCAGTTTCTCAGAAAGATTCTTTCCAGTTTTGAACGGAAGATATTTCCTTTTTCACCATAGCCCTCTATGGGCTTCGAAATATCCCCTTGCCAATTCCACAAGAACAGCCTTAGCGAAAGACTTCTTGAAGGGAAAGATGTAACTCCGTGAGATGAATTAACAGAACACAGAGCAGTTTCTCAGAAAGCTTCTTTCCAGTTTTGAACGGAAGATATTTCCTTTTTCACCATAGCCCTCTATGGGCTTCCAAATATCCCTTTGCCAATTCCACAAGAACAGCCTTAGCGAAAGGCTTCTTGAAGGGAAAGATGTAACTCTGTGAGATGAATTAACAGAACCCAGAGCAGTTTCTCAGAAAGCTTCTTTCCAGGTTTGAACGGAAGTTATTTCCTTTTTCACCATAGCCCTTTATGGGCTTCCAAATATCCCTTTGCCAATTCCACAAGAACAGCCTTAGCGAAAGGCTTCTTGAAGGGAAAGATGTAACTCCGTGAGATGAATTAACAGAACACAGAGCAGTTTCTCAGAAAGCTTCTTTCCAGTTTTGAACGGAAGATATTTCCTTTTTCACCATAGCCCTCTATGGGCTTCCAAATATCCCTTTGCCAATTCCACAAGAACAGCCTTAGCGAAAGGCTTCTTGAAGGGAAAGATGTAACTCTGTGAGATGAATTAACAGAACCCAGAGCAGTTTCTCAGAAAGCTTCTTTCCAGTGTTGAACGGAAGATATTTCCTTTTTCACCATAGCCCTCTATGGGCTTCCAAATATCTCTTTGCCAATTCCACAAGAACAGCCTTAGCGAAAGGCTTCTGGAAGGGAAAGATATAACTCTGTGAGATGAATTAACAGAACACAGAGCAGTTTCTCAGAACGCTTCTTTCCAGTTTTGAACGGAAGATATTTCCTTTTTCACCATAGCCCTCTATGGGCTTCCAAATATCCCTTTGCCAATTCCACAAGAACAGCCTTAGCGAAAGGCTTCTTGAAGGGAAAGATGTAACTCTGTGAGATGAATTAACAGAACACAGAGCAGTTTCTCAGAAAGCTTCTTTCCAGTGTTGAACGGAAGATATTTCCTTTTTCACCATAGCCCTCTATGGGCTTCCAAATATCCCCTTGCCAATTCCACAAGAACAGCCTTAGCGAAAGGCTTCTTGAAGGGAAAGATGTAACTCTGTGAGATGAATTAACAGAACACAGAGCAGTTTCTCAGAAAGCTTCTTTCCAGTTTTGAACGGAAGATATTTCCTTTTTCACCATAGCCCTCTATGGGCTTCCAAGTATCCCCTTACCAATTCCACAGAAACAGCTTTAGCGAAAGGTTTCTTGAAAGGAAAGAGGTAACACTGTCAGTCGAATTAACAGAACACAGAGCAGTTTCTCAGAAAGCTTCTTTCCAGTTTTGAACGGAAGATATTTCCTTTTTCACCATAGCCCTCTATGGGCTTCCAAATATCCCTTTTCCAATTCCACAAGAACAACCTTAGCGAAAGGCTTCTTGAAGGGAAAGATGTACCTCTGTGAGATGAATTAACAGAACACAGAGCAGTTTCTCAGAAAGCTTCTTTCCAGTTTTGAACGGAAGATATTTCCTTTTTCACCATAGCCCTCTATGGGCATCCAAATATCCCTTTGCGAATTCCACAAGAACAGCCTTAGCGAAAGGTTTCTTGAAGGGAAAGATGTAACTCTGTGAGATGAATTAACAGAACACAGAGCAGTTTCTCAGAAAGCTTCTTTCCAGTTTTGAACGGAAGATATTTCCTTTTTCACCATAGCCCTCTATGGGCTTCCAAATATCCCTTTGCCAATTCCACAAGAACAGCCTTAGCAAAAGGCTTCTTGAAGGGAAAGATGTAACTCTGTGAGATGAATTAACAGAACACAGAGCAGTTTCTCAGAAAGCTTCTTTCCAGTTTTGAACGGAAGATATTTCCTTTTTCACCATAGCCCTCTATGGGCTTCCAAGTATCCCCTTACCAATTCCACAGAAACAGCTTTAGCGAAAGGTTTCTGGAAAGGAAAGATGTAACACTGTGAGACGAATTAACAGAACACAGAGTAGTTTCTCAGAAAGCTTCTTTCCAGTTTTGAATGGAAGATATTTCCTTTTTCACCATAGCCCTCTATGGGCTTCCAAATATCCCTTTGCGAATTCCACAAGAACAGCCTTACCGAAAGGCTTCTTGAAGGGAAAGATGTAACTCTGTGAGATGAATTAACAGAACACAGAGCAGTTTCTCAGAAAGCTTCTTTCCAGTTTTGAACGGAAGTTATTTCCTTTTTCACCATAGCCCTCTATGGCCTTCCAAATATCCCTTTGCGAATTCCACAAGAACAGCCTTAGCGAAAGGTTTCTTGAAGGGAAAGATGTAATTCTGTGGGATGAATTAACAGAACACAGAGCAGTTTCTCAGAAAGCTTCTTTCCAGTTTTGAACGGAAGATATTTCCTTTTTCACCGTAGCCCTCTATGGGCTTCCAAATATCCGCTTGCCAATTCCACAAGAACATCCTTAGCGAAGGACTTCTTGAAGGGAAAGATGTAACTCTGTGAGATGAATTAACAGAACACAGAGCCGTTTCTCAGAAAGCTTCTTTCCAGTTTTGAACGGAAGATATTTCCTTTTTCACCATAGCCCTCTATGGGCTTCCAAATATCCCTTTGCCAATTCCACAAGAACAGCCTTAGCGAAAGGCTTCCTGAAGAGAAAGATGTAACTCTCTTAGATGAATTAACAGAACACAGAGCAGTTTCTCAGAAAGCTTCTTTCCAGTTTTGAACGGAAGATATTTCCTTTTTCACCATAGCCCTCTATGGGCTTCCAAATATCCCTTTGCCAATTCCACAAGAACAGACTTAGCGAAAGGCTTCTTGAAGGGAAAGATGTAACTCTGTGAGATGAATTAACAGAACACAGAGCAGTTTCTCAGAAAGCTTCTTTCCAGTTTTGAACGGAAGATATTTCCTTTTTCACCATAGCCCTCTATGGGCTTCCAAGTATCCCCTTACCAATTCCACAGAAACAGCTTTAGCGAAAGGTTTCTGGAAAGGAAAGATGTAACACTGTGAGACGAATTAACAGAACACAGAGTAGTTTCTCAGAAAGCTTCTTTCCAGTTTTGAATGGAAGATATTTCCTTTTTCACCATAGCCCTCTATGGGCTTCCAAATATCCCTTTGCGAATTCCACAAGAACAGCCTTACCGAAAGGCTTCTTGAAGGGAAAGATGTAACTCTGTGAGATGAATTAACAGAACACAGAGCAGTTTCTCAGAAAGCTTCTTTCCAGTTTTGAACGGAAGTTATTTCCTTTTTCACCATAGCCCTCTATGGGCTTCCAAATATCCCTTTGCGAATTCCACAAGAACAGCCTTAGCGAAAGGTTTCTTGAAGGGAAAGATGGAATTCTGTGGGATGAATTAACAGAACACAGAGCAGTTTCTCAGAAAGCTTCTTTCCAGTTTTGAACGGAAGATATTTCCTTTTTCACCGTAGCCCTCTATGGGCTTCCAAATATCCGCTTGCCAATTCCACAAGAACATCCTTAGCGAAGGACTTCTTGAAGGGAAAGATGTAACTCTGTGAGATGAATTAACAGAACACAGAGCAGTTTCTCAGAAAGCTTCTTTCCAGTTTTGAACGGAAGATATTTCCTTTTTCACCATAGCCCTCTATGGGCTTCCAAATATCCCTTTGCCAATTCCACAAGAACAGCCTTAGCGAAAGGCTTCCTGAAGAGAAAGATGTAACTCTCTTAGATGAATTAACAGAACACAGAGCAGTTTCTCAGAAAGCTTCTTTCCAGTTTTGAACGGAAGATATTTCCTTTTTCACCATAGCCCTCTATGGGCTTCCAAATATCCCTTTGCCAATTCCACAAGAACAGCCTTAGCGAAAGGCTTCTTGAAGGGAAAGATGTAACTCTGTGAGATGAATTAACAGAACACAGAGCAGTTCCTCAGAAAGCTTCTTTCCAGTTTTGAACGGAAGATATTTCCTTTTTCACCATAGCCCTCTATGGGCTTCCAAGTATCCCCTTACCAATTCCACAGAAACAGCTTTAGCGAAAGGTTTCTTGAAAGGAAAGATGTAACTCTGTGAGATGAATTAACAGAACACATAGCAGTTTCTCAGAAAGCTTCTTTCCAGTTTTGAACGGAAGATATTTCCTTTTTCACCATAGCCCTCTATGGGCTTCGAAATATCCCCTTGCCAATTCCACAAGAACAGCCTTAGCGAAAGACTTCTTGAAGGGAAAGATGTAACTCCGTGAGATGAATTAACAGAACACAGAGCAGTTTCTCAGAAAGCTTCTTTCCAGTTTTGAACGGAAGATATTTCCTTTTTCACCATAGCCCTCTATGGGCTTCCAAGTATCCCCTTACCAATTCCACAGAAACAGCTTTAGCGAAAGGTTTCTTGAAAGGAAAGAGGTAACACTGTCAGTCGAATTAACAGAACACAGAGCAGTTTCTCAGAAAGCTTCTTTCCAGTTTTGAACGGAAGATATTTCCTTTTTCACCATAGCCCTCTATGGGCTTCCAAATATCCCTTTTCCAATTCCACAAGAACAACCTTAGCGAAAGGCTTCTTGAAGGGAAAGATGTAACTCTGTGAGATGAATTAACAGAACACAGAGCAGTTTCTCAGAAAGCTTCTTTCCAGTTTTGAACGGAAGATATTTCCTTTTTCACCATAGCCCTCTATGGGCATCCAAATATCCCTTTGCGAATTCGACAAGAACAGCCTTAGCGAAAGGTTTCTTGAAGGGAAAGATGTAACTCTGTGAGATGAATTAACAGAACACAGAGCAGTTTCTCAGAAAGCTTCTTTCCAGTTTTGAACGGAAGATATTTCCTTTTTCACCATAGCCCTCTATGGGCTTCCAAATATCCCTTTGCCAATTCCACAAGAACAGCCTTAGCAAAAGGCTTCTTGAAGGGAAAGATGTAACTCTGTGAGATGAATTAACAGAACACAGAGGAGTTTCTCAGAAAGCTTCTTTCCAGTTTTGAACGGAAGATATTTCCTTTTTCACCATAGCCCTCTATGGGCTTCCAAGTATCCCCTTACCAATTCCACAGAAACAGCTTTAGCGAAAGGTTTCTGGAAAGGAAAGATGTAACACTGTGAGACGAATTAACAGAACACAGAGTAGTTTCTCAGAAAGCTTCTTTCCAGTTTTGAATGGAAGATATTTCCTTTTTCACCATAGCCCTCTATGGGCTTCCAAATATCCCTTTGCGAATTCCACAAGAACAGCCTTACCGAAAGGCTTCTTGAAGGGAAAGATGTAACTCTGTGAGATGAATTAACAGAACACAGAGCAGTTTCTCAGAAAGCTTCTTTCCAGTTTTGAACGGAAGTTATTTCCTTTTTCACCATAGCCCTCTATGGGCTTCCAAATATCCCTTTGCGAATTCCACAAGAACAGCCTTAGCGAAAGGTTTCTTGAAGGGAAAGATGTAATTCTGTGGGATGAATTAACAGAACACAGAGCAGTTTCTCAGAAAGCTTCTTTCCAGTTTTGAACGGAAGATATTTCCTTTTTCACCGTAGCCCTCTATGGGCTTCCAAATATCCGCTTGCCAATTCCACAAGAACATCCTTAGCGAAGGACTTCTTGAAGGGAAAGATGTAACTCTGTGAGATGAATTAACAGAACACAGAGCAGTTTCTCAGAAAGCTTCTTTCCAGTTTTGAACGGAAGATATTTCCTTTTTCACCATAGCCCTCTATGGGCTTCCAAATATCCCTTTGCCAATTCCACAAGAACAGCCTTAGCGAAAGGCTTCCTGAAGAGAAAGATGTAACTCTCTTAGATGAATTAACAGAACACAGAGCAGTTTCTCAGAAAGCTTCTTTCCAGTTTTGAACGGAAGATATTTCCTTTTTCACCATAGCCCTCTATGGGCTTCCAAATATCCCTTTGCCAATTCCACAAGAACAGCCTTAGCGAAAGGCTTCTTGAAGGGAAAGATGTAACTCTGTGAGATGAATTAACAGAACACAGAGCAGTTTCTCAGAAAGCTTCTTTCCAGTTTTGAACGGAAGATATTTCCTTTTTCACCATAGCCCTCTATGGGCTTCCAAGTATCCCCTTACCAATTCCACAGAAACAGCTTTAGCGAAAGGTTTCTTGAAAGGAAAGATGTAACTCTGTGAGATGAATTAACAGAACACATAGAAGTTTCTCAGAAAGCTTCTTTCCAGTTTTGAACGGAAGATATTTCCTTTTTCACCATAGCCCTCTATGGGCTTCGAAATATCCCCTTGCCAATTCCACAAGAACAGCCTTAGCGAAAGACTTCTTGAAGGGAAAGATGTAACTCCGTGAGATGAATTAACAGAACACAGAGCAGTTTCTCAGAAAGCTTCTTTCCAGTTTTGAACGGAAGATATTTCCTTTTTCACCATAGCCCTCTATGGGCTTCCAAATATCCCTTTGCCAATTCCACAAGAACAGCCTTAGCGAAAGGCTTCTTGAAGGGAAAGATGTAACTCTGTGAGATGAATTAACAGAACACAGAGCATTTTCTCAGAAAGCTTCTTTCCAGTTTTGAACAGAAGATATTTGCTTTTTCACCATAGCCCTCTATGGGCTTCCAAATATGCCTTTGCGAATTCCACAAGAACAGCCTTAGCGAAAGGATTCATGAAGGGAAAGATGTAACTCTGTGAGATGAATTAACAGAACACAGAGCAGTTTCTCAGAAAGCTTCTTTCCAGTTTTGAACGGAAGATATTTCCTTTTTCACCATAGCCCTCTATGGGCTTCCAAATATCCCTTTGACAATTCCACAAGAACAGCCTTAGCGAACGGCTTCTTGAAGGGAAAGATATAACTCTCTGAGTTGAATTAACAGAACACAGAGCAGTTTCTCAGAAAGCTTCTTTCCAGTTTTGAACGGAAGATATTTCCTTTTTCACCATAGCCCTCTTTGGGCTTCCAAATATCCCTTTGCCAATTCCACAGAAACAGCTTTAGCGATAGGTTTCTTGAAAGGAAAGATGTAACACTGTTGGACGAATTAACAGAACACAGAGCAGTTTCTCAGAAAGCTTCTTTCCAGTTTTGAACGGAAGATATTTCCTTTTTCACCATAGCCCTCTTTGGGCTTCCAAATATCCCTTTGCCAATTCCACAAGAACAGCCTTAGCGAAAGGCTTCTTGAAGGGAAAGATGTAACTCTGTGAGATGAATTAACAGACCACAGAGCAGTTTCTCAGAAAGCTTCTTTCCAGTTTTGAACGGAAGGTATTTCCTTTTTCACCATAGCCCTCTATGGGCTTCCAAATATCCCTTTGCCAATTCCACAAGAACAGCCTTAGCGAAAGGCTTCTTGAAGGGAAAGATGTAACTCTGTGAGATGAATTAACAGAACACAGAGCAGTTTCTCAGAAAGCTTCTTTCCAGGTTTGAACGGAAGTTATTTCCTTTTTCACCATAGCCCTCTATGGGCTTCCAAATATCCCTTTGCCAATTCCACAAGAACAGCCTTAGCGAAAGGCTTCTGGAAGGGAAAGATGTAACTCTCTGAGATGAATTAACAGAACACAGAGCAGTTTCTCAGAAAGCTTCTTTCCAGTTTTGAACGGAAGATATTTCCTTTTTCACCATAGCCCTCTATGGGCTTCCAAATATCCCCATGCCAATTCCACAAGAACAGCCTTAGCGAAAGGCTTCTTGAAGGGAAAGATGTAACTCTGTGAGATTAATTAACAGAACCCAGAGCAGTTTCTCAGAAAGCTTCTTTCCAGTGTTGAACGGAAGATATTTCCTTTTTCACCATAGCCCTCTATGGGCTTCCAAATATCTCTTTGCCAATTCCACAAGAACAGCCTTAGCGAAAGGCTTCTGGAAGGGAAAGATATAACTCTGTGAGATGAATTAACAGAACACAGAGCAGTTTCTCAGAACGCTTCTTTCCAGTTTTGAACGGAAGATATTTCCTTTTTCACCATAGCCCTCTATGGGCTTCCAAATATCCCTTTGCCAATTCCACAAGAACAGCCTTAGCAAAAGGCTTCTTGAAGCGAAAGATGTAACTCTGTGAGATGAATTAACAGAACACAGAGCAGTTTCTCAGAAAGCTTCTTTCCAGTTTTGAACGGAAGATATTTCCTTTTTCACCATAGCCCTCTATGGGCTTCCAAGTATCCCCTTACCAATTCCACAGAAACAGCTTTAGCGAAAGGTTTCTTGAAAGGAAAGATGTAACACTGTGAGACGAATTAACAGAACACAGAGCAGTTTCTCAGAAAGCTTCTTTCCAGTTTTGAACGGAAGATATTTCCTTTTTCACCATAGCCCTCTATGGGCTTCCAAATATCCCTTTGCGAATTCCACCAGAACAGCCTTAGCGAAAGGCTTCTTGAAGGGAAAGATGTAACTCTGTGAGATGAATTAACAGAACACAGAGCTGTTTCTCAGAAAGCTTCTTTCCAGTTTTGAACGGAAGATATTTCCTTTTTCACCATAGCCCTCTATGGGCTTCCAAATATCCCTTTGCGAATTCCACAAGAACAGCCTTAGCGAAAGGCTTCATGAAGGGAAAGATGTAACTCTGTGAGATGAATTAACAGAACACAGAGCAGTTTCTCAGAAAGCTTCTTTCCAGATTTGAACGGAAGTTATTTCCTTTTTCACCATAGCCCTCTATGGGCTTCCAAATATCCCTTTGCCAATTCCACAAGAACAGCCTTAGCGAAAGGCTTCTTGAAGGGAAAGATGTAACTCTGTGAGATGAATTAACAGAACACAGAGCAGTTTCTCAGAAAGCTTCTTTCCAGTTTTGAACGGAAGATATTCCCTTTTTCACCATAGCCCTCTATGGTCTTCCAAATATCCCTTTGCCAATTGCACAAGAACAGCCTTAGCAAAAGGCTTCTTGAGGGGAAAGATGTAACTCTGTGAGATGAATTAACAGAACACAGAGCAGTTTCTCAGAAAGCTTCTTTCCAGCTTTGAACGGAAGTTATTTCCTTTTTCACCATAGCCCTTTATGGGCTTCCAAATATCCCTTTGCCAATTCCACAAGAACAGCCTTAGCGAAAGGCTTCTTGAAGGGAAAGATGTAACTCTGTGAGATGAATTAACAGAACACAGAGCAGTTTCTCAGAAAGCTTCTTTCCAGTTTTGAACGGAAGATATTTCCTTTTTCACCATAGCCCTCTATGGGCTTCCAAATATCCCTTTGCCTATTCCACAAGAACAGCCTTAGCGAAAGGCTTCTTGAAGGGAAAGATGTAACCCTGTGAGATGAATTAACAGAACACAGAGCATTTTCTCAGAAAGCTTCTTTCCAGTGTTGAACTTAAGATATTTCCTTTTTCACCATAGCCCTCTATGGGCTTACAAATATCCCTTTGCCAATTCCACAAGAACAGCCTTATCGAAATGCTTCTTGAAGGGAAAGATATACCTCTGTGAGATGAATTAACAGAACACAGAGCAGTTTCTCAGAAAGCTTCTTTCCAGAGTTGAACTTAAGATATTTCCTTTTTCACCATAGCCCTCTATGGGCTTCCAAATATCCCTTTGCCAATTCCACAAGAACAGCCTTAGCGAAAGGCTTCTTGAAGGGAAAGATGTAACTCTGTGAGATGAATTAACAGAACACAGAGCAGTTTCCCGGAAAGCTTCTTTCCAGTTTTGAACGGAAGATATTTCCTTTTTCACCATAGCCCTCTATGGGCTTCCAAATATCCCTTTGCCAATTCCACAAGAACAGCCTTAGCGAAAGACTTCTTGAAGGGAAAGATGTAACTCTGTGAGATGAATTAACAGAACACAGAGCAGTTTCTCAGAAAGCTTCTTTCCAGTTTTGAACGGAAGTTATTTCCTTTTTCACCATAGCCCTCTATGGGCTTCCAAATATCCCTTTGCGAATTCCACAAGAGCAGCCTTAGCGAAAGGTTTCTTGAAGGGAAAGATGTAACTCTGTGAGATGAATTAACAGAACACAGAGCAGTTTCTCAGAAAGATTCTTTCCAGTTTTGAACGGAAGATATTTCCTTTTTCACCATAGCCCTCTATGGGCTTCCAAATATCCTTTGCCAATTCCACAAGAACAGCCTTAGCGAACGGCTTCTTGAAGGGAAAGATATAACTCTCTGAGTTGAATTAACAGAACACAGAGCAGTTTCTCAGAAAGCTTCTTTCCAGGTTTGAACGGAAGTTATTTCCTTTTTCACCATAGCCCTCTATGGGCTTCCAAATATCCCTTTGCCAATTCCACAAGAACAGCCTTAGCGAAAGGCTTCTTGAAGGGAAAGATGTAACTCTGTGAGATGAATTAACAGAACACAGAGCAGTTTCTCAGAAAGCTTCTTTCCAGTTTTGAACGGAAGATATTTCCTTTTTCACCATAACCCTCTTTGGGCTTCCAAATATCCCTTTGCCAATTCCACAGAAACAGCTTTAGCGATAGGTTTCTTGAAAGGAAAGATGTAACACTGTTGGACGAATTAACAGAACACAGAGCAGTTTCTCAGAAAGCTTCTTTCCAGTTTTGAACGGAAGATATTTCCTTTTTCACCATAGCCCTCTTTGGGCTTCCAAATATCCTTTGCCAATTCCACAAGAACAGCCTTAGCGAACGGCTTCTTGAAGGGAAAGATATAACTCTCTGAGTTGAATTAACAGAACACAGAGCAGTTTCTCAGAAAGCTTCTTTCCAGGTTTGAACGGAAGTTATTTCCTTTTTCACCATAGCCCTCTATGGGCTTCCAAATATCCCTTTGCCAATTCCACAAGAACAGCCTTAGCGAAAGGCTTCTTGAAGGGAAAGATGTAACTCTGTGAGATGAATTAACAGAACACAGAGCAGTTTCTCAGAAAGCTTCTTTCCAGTTTTGAACGGAAGATATTTCCTTTTTCACCATAACCCTCTTTGGGCTTCCAAATATCCCTTTGCCAATTCCACAGAAACAGCTTTAGCGATAGGTTTCTTGAAAGGAAAGATGTAACACTGTTGGACGAATTAACAGAACACAGAGCAGTTTCTCAGAAAGCTTCTTTCCAGTTTTGAACGGAAGATATTTCCTTTTTCACCATAGCCCTCTTTGGGCTTCCAAATATCCCTTTGCCAATTCCACAAGAACAGCCTTAGCGAAAGGCTTCTTGAAGGGAAAGATGTAACTCTGTGAGATGAATTAACAGACCACAGAGCAGTTTCTCAGAAAGCTTCTTTCCAGTTTTGAACGGAAGGTATTTCCTTTTTCACCATAGCCCTCTATGGGCTTCCAAATATCCCTTTGCCAATTCCACAAGAACAGCCTTAGCGAAAGGCTTCTTGAAGGGAAAGATGTAACTCTGTGAGATGAATTAACAGAACACAGAGCAGTTTCTCAGAAAGCTTCTTTCCAGGTTTGAACGGAAGTTATTTCCTTTTTCACCATAGCCCTCTATGGGCTTCCAAATATCCCTTTGCCAATTCACAAGAACAGCCTTAGCGAAAGGTTTCTTGAAGGGAAAGATGTAACTCTGTGAGATGAATTAACAGAACACAGAGCAGTTTCTCAGAAAGCTTCTTTCCAGTTTTGAACGGAAGATATTTCCTTTTTCATCATAGCCCTCTATGGGCTTCCAAATATCCCCTTGCCAATTCCACAAGAACAGCCTTAGCGAAGGACTTCTTGAAGGGAAAGATGTAACTCTGTGAGATGAATTAACAGAACACAGAGCAGTTTCTCAGAAAGCTTCTTTCCAGTTTTGAACGGAAGATATTTCCTTTTTCACCGTAGCCCTCTATGGGCTTCCAAATATCCCCTTGCCAATTCCACAAGAACAGCCTTAGCGAAAGGCTTCTTGAAGGGAAAGATGTAACTCTGTGAGATGAATTAACAGAACACAGAGCAGTTTCTCAGAAAGCTTCTTTCCAGTTTTGAACGGAAGATATTTCCTTTTTCTCCATAGCCCTCTATGGGCTTCCAAGTATCCCCTTACCGTTTCCACAGAAACAGCTTTAGCGAAAGGTTTCTTGAAAGGAAAGATGTAACACTGTGAGTCGAATTAACAGAACACAGAGCAGTTTCTCAGAAAGCTTCTTTCCAGTTTTGAACGGAAGATATTTCCTTTTTCACCATAGCCCTCTATGGGCTTCCAAATATCCCCTTGCCAATTCCACAAGAACAGCCTTAGCGAAAGGCTTCTTGAAGGGAAAGATGTAACTCTGTGAGATGAATTAACAGAACACAGAGCAGTTTCTCAGAAAGCTTCTTTCCAGTTTTGAACGGAAGATATTTCGTTTTTCACCATAGCCCTCTATGGGCTTCCAAATATCCCTTTGCGAATTCCAAAAGAACAGCCTTAGCGAAAGGCTTCATGAAGGGAAAGATGTAACTCTGTGAGATGAATTAACAGAACACAGAGCAGTTTCTCAGAAAGCTTCTTTCCAGGTTTGAACGGAAGTTATTTCCTTTTTCACCATAGCCCTCTATGGGCTTCCAAATATCCCTTTGCCAATTCCACAAGAACAGCCTTAGCGAAAGGCTTCTTGAAGGGAAAGATGTAACACTGTGAGATGAATTAACAGAACACAGAGCAGTTTCCCGGAAAGCTTCTTTCCAGTTTTGAACGGAAGATATTTCCTTTTTCACCATAGCCCTCTATGGGCTTCCAAATATCCCTTTGCCAATTCCACAAGAACAGCCTTAGCGAAAGACTTCTTGAAGGGAAAGATGTAACTCTGTGAGATGAATTAACAGAACACAGAGCAGTTTCTCAGAAAGCTTCTTTCCAGTTTTGAACGGAAGATATTTCCTTTTTCACCATAGCCCTCTATGGGCTTCCAAATATCCCTTTGCCAATTCCACAAGAACAGCCTTAGCGAAAGGATTCATGAAGGGAAAGATGTAACTCTGTGAGATGAATTAACAGAACACAGAGCAGTTTCTCAGAAAGCATCTTTCCAGTTTTGAACGGAAGATATTTCCTTTTTCACCATAGCCCTCTATGGGCTTCCAAATATCCTTTGCCAATTCCACAAGAACAGCCTTAGCGAACGGCTTCTTGAAGGGAAAGATATAACTCTCTGAGTTGAATTAACAGAACACAGAGCAGTTTCTCAGAAAGCTTCTTTCCAGGTTTGAACGGAAGTTATTTCCTTTTTCACCATAGCCCTCTATGGGCTTCCAAATATCCCTTTGCCAATTCCACAAGAACAGCCTTAGCGAAAGGCTTCTTGAAGGGAAAGATGTAACTCTGTGAGATGAATTAACAGAACACAGAGCAGTTTCTCAGAAAGCTTCTTTCCAGTTTTGAACGGAAGATATTTCCTTTTTCACCATAACCCTCTTTGGGCTTCCAAATATCCCTTTGCCAATTCCACAGAAACAGCTTTAGCGATAGGTTTCTTGAAAGGAAAGATGTAACACTGTTGGACGAATTAACAGAACACAGAGCAGTTTCTCAGAAAGCTTCTTTCCAGTTTTGAACGGAAGATATTTCCTTTTTCACCATAGCCCTCTTTGGGCTTCCAAATATCCCTTTGCCAATTCCACAAGAACAGCCTTAGCGAAAGGCTTCTTGAAGGGAAAGATGTAACTCTGTGAGATGAATTAACAGACCACAGAGCAGTTTCTCAGAAAGCTTCTTTCCAGTTTTGAACGGAAGGTATTTCCTTTTTCACCATAGCCCTCTATGGGCTTCCAAATATCCCTTTGCCAATTCCACAAGAACAGCCTTAGCGAAAGGCTTCTTGAAGGGAAAGATGTAACTCTGTGAGATGAATTAACAGAACACAGAGCAGTTTCTCAGAAAGCTTCTTTCCAGGTTTGAACGGAAGTTATTTCCTTTTTCACCATAGCCCTCTACGGGCTTCCAAATATCCCTTTGCCAATTCACAAGAACAGCCTTAGCGAAAGGTTTCTTGAAGGGAAAGATGTAACTCTGTGAGATGAATTAACAGAACACAGAGCAGTTTCTCAGAAAGCTTCTTTCCAGTTTTGAACGGAAGATATTTCCTTTTTCACCATAGCCCTCTATGGGCTTCCAAATATCCCCTTGCCAATTCCACAAGAACAGCCTTAGCGAAGGACTTCTTGAAGGGAAAGATGTAACTCTGTGAGATGAATTAACAGAACACAGAGCAGTTTCTCAGAAAGCTTCTTTCCAGTTTTGAACGGAAGATATTTCCTTTTTCACCGTAGCCCTCTATGGGCTTCCAAATATCCCCTTGCCAATTCCACAAGAACAGCCTTAGCGAAAGGCTTCTTGAAGGGAAAGATGTAACTCTGTGAGATGAATTAACAGAACACAGAGCAGTTTCTCAGAAAGCTTCTTTCCAGTTTTGAACGGAAGATATTTCCTTTTTCTCCATAGCCCTCTATGGGCTTCCAAGTATCCCCTTACCATTTCCACAGAAACAGCTTTAGCGAAAGGTTTCTTGAAAGGAAAGATGTAACACTGTGAGTCGAATTAACAGAACACAGAGCAGTTTCTCAGAAAGCTTCTTTCCAGTTTTGAACGGAAGATATTTCCTTTTTCACCATAGCCCTCTATGGGCTTCCAAATATCCCCTTGCCAATTCCACAAGAACAGCCTTAGCGAAAGGCTTCTTGAAGGGAAAGATGTAACTCTGTGAGATGAATTAACAGAACACAGAGCAGTTTCTCAGAAAGCTTCTTTCCAGTTTTGAACGGAAGATATTTCGTTTTTCACCATAGCCCTCTATGGGCTTCCAAATATCCCTTTGCGAATTCCAAAAGAACAGCCTTAGCGAAAGGCTTCATGAAGGGAAAGATGTAACTCTGTGAGATGAATTAACAGAACACAGAGCAGTTTCTCAGAAAGCTTCTTTCCAGGTTTGAACGGAAGTTATTTCCTTTTTCACCATAGCCCTCTATGGGCTTCCAAATATCCCTTTGCCAATTCCACAAGAACAGCCTTAGCGAAAGGCTTCTTGAAGGGAAAGATGTAACACTGTGAGATGAATTAACAGAACACAGAGCAGTTTCCCGGAAAGCTTCTTTCCAGTTTTGAACGGAAGATATTTCCTTTTTCACCATAGCCCTCTATGGGCTTCCAAATATCCCTTTGCCAATTCCACAAGAACAGCCTTAGCGAAAGACTTCTTGAAGGGAAAGATGTAACTCCGTGAGATGAATTAACAGAACACAGAGCAGTTTCTCAGAAAGCTTCTTTCCAGTTTTGAACGGAAGATATTTCCTTTTTCACCATAGCCCTCTATGGGCTTCCAAATATACCTTTGCCAATTCCACAAGAACAGCCTTAGCGAAAGGCTTCTTGAAGGGAAAGATGTAACTCTGTGAGATGAATTAACAGAACACAGAGCATTTTCTCAGAAAGCTTCTTTCCAGTTTTGAAAGGAAGATATTTCCTTTTTCACCATAGCCCTCTATGGGCTTCCAAATATCCCTTTGCGAATTCCACAAGAACAGCCTTAGCGAAAGGATTCATGAAGGGAAAGATGTAACTCTGTGAGATGAATTAACAGAACACAGAGCAGTTTCCCGGAAAGCTTCTTTCCAGTTTTGAACGGAAGATATTTCCTTTTTCACCATAGCCCTCTATGGGCTTCCAAATATCCCTTTGCCAATTCCACAAGAACAGCCTTAGCGAACGGCTTCTTGAAGGGAAAGATATAACTCTCTGAGTTGAATTAACAGAACACAGAGCAGTTTCTCAGAAAGCTTCTTTCCAGTTTTGAACGGAAGATATTTCCTTTTTCACCATAGCCCTCTATGGGCTTCCAAATATCCCTTTGCCAATTCCACAAGAACAGCCTTAGCGATAGGTTTCTTGAAAGGAAAGATGTAACACTGTTGGACGAATTAACAGAACACAGAGCAGTTTCTCAGAAAGCTTCTTTCCAGTTTTGAACGGAAGATATTTCCTTTTTCACCATAGCCCTCTTTGGGCTTCCAAATATCCCTTTGCCAATTCCACAAGAACAGCCTTAGCGAAAGGCTTCTTGAAGGGAAAGATGTAACTCTGTGAGATGAATTAACAGACCACAGAGCAGTTTCTCCGAAAGCTTCTTTCCAGTTTTGAACGGAAGGTATTTCCTTTTTCACCATAGCCCTCTATGGGCTTCCAAATATCCCTTTGCCAATTCCGCAAGAACAGCCTTAGCGAAAGGCTTCTTGAAGGGAAAGATGTAACTCTGTGAGATGAATTAACAGAACACAGAGCAGTTTCTCAGAAAGCTTCTTTCCAGGTTTGAACGGAAGTTATTTCCTTTTTCACCATAGCCCTCTATGGGCTTCCAAATATCCCTTTGCCCATTCCACAAGAACAGCCTTAGCGAAAGGCTTCTTGAAGGGAAAGATGTAACTCTGTGAGATGAATTAACAGAACACAGAGCAGTTTCTCAGAAAGCTTCTTTCCAGTTTTGAACGGATGATATTTCCTTTTTCACCATAGCCCTCTATGGGCTTCCAAATATCCCCTTGCCAATTCCACAAGAACAGCCTTAGCGAAGGACTTCTTGAAGGGAAAGATGTAACTCTGTGAGATGAATTAACAGAACACAGATCAGTTTCTCAGAAAGCTTCTTTCCAGTTTTGAACGGAAGATATTTCCTTTTTCACCATAGCCCTCTATGGGCTTCCAAATATCCCTTTGCCAATTCCACAAGAACAGCCTTAGCGAAAGGCTTCTTGAAGGGAAAGATGTAACTCTGTGAGATGAATTAACAGAACACAGAGCAGTTTCTCAGAAAGCTTCTTTCCAGTTTTGAACGGAAGATATTTCCTTTTTCACCATAGCCCTCTATGGGCTTCCAAATATCCCCTTGCCAATTCCACAAGAACAGCCTTAGCGAAAGGCTTCTTGAAGGGAAAGATGTAACTCTGTGAGATGAATTAACAGAACACAGAGCAGTTTCAGAAAGCTTCTTTCCAGTTTTGAACGGAAGATATTTCCTTTTTCACCATAGCCCTCTATGGGCTTCCAAGTATCCCCTTACCATTTCCACAGAAACAGCTTTAGCGAAAGGTTTCTTGAAAGGAAAGATGTAACACTGTGAGTCGAATTAACAGAACACAGAGCAGTTTCTCAGAAAGCTTCTTTCCAGTTTTGAACGGAAGATATTTCCTTTATCACCATAGCCCTCTATGGGCTTCCAAATATCCCTTTTCCAATTCCACAAGAACAACCTTAGCGAAAGGCTTCTTGAAGGGAAAGATGTAACTCTGTGAGATGAATTAACAGAACACAGAGCAGTTTCTCAGAAAGCTTCTTTCCAGTTTTGAACGGAAGATATTTCCTTTTTCACCATAGCCCTCTATGGGCATCCAAATATCCCTTTGCGAATTCCACAAGAACAGCCTTAGCGAAAGGTTTCTTGAAGGGAAAGATGTAACTCTGTGAGATGAATTAACAGAACACAGAGCAGTTTCTCAGAATGCTTCTTTCCTGTTTTGAACGGAAGATATTTCCTTTTTCACCATAGCCCTCTATGGGCTTCCAAATATCCCCTTGCCAATTCCACAAGAACAGCCTTAGCGAAAGGCTTCTTGAAGGGAAAGATGTAACTCTGTGAGATGAATTAACAGAACACAGAGCAGTTTCTCAGAAAGCTTCTTTCCAGTTTTGAACGGAAGATATTTCCTTTTTCACCATAGCCCTCTATGGGCTTCCAAATATCCCTTTGCGAATTCCAAAAGAACAGCCTTAGCGAAAGGCTTCATGAAGGGAAAGATGTAACTCTGTGAGATGAATTAACAGAACACAGAGCAGTTTCTCAGAAAGCTTCTTTCCAGGTTTGAACGGAAGTTATTTCCTTTTTCACCATAGCCCTCTATGGGCTTCCAAATATCCCTTTGCCAATTCCACAAGAACAGCCTTAGCGAAAGGCTTCTTGAAGGGAAAGATGTAACTCTGTGAGATGAATTAACAACACAGAGCAGATTCTCAGAAAGCTTCTTTCCAGTTTTGAACGGAAGATATTCCCTTTTTCACCATAGCCCTCTATGGGCTTCCAAATATCCCTTTGCCAATTCCACAAGAACAGCCTTAGCGAAAGGCTTCTTGAAGGGAAAGATGTAACTCTGTGAGATGAATTAACAGAACACAGAGCAGTTTCTCAGAAAGCTTCTTTCCAGTGTTGAACGGAAGATATTTCCTTTTTCACCATAGCCCTCTATGGGCTTCCAAATATCTCTTTGCCAATTCCACAAGAACAGCGTTAGCGAAAGGCTTCTTGAAGGGAAGGATATAACTCTGTGAGATGAATTAACAGAACACAGAGCAGTTTCTCAGAACGCTTCTTTCCAGTTTTGAACGGAAGATATTTCCTTTTTCACCATAGCCCTCTATGGGCTTCCAAATATCCCTTTGCCAATTCCACAAGAACAGCCTTAGCGAAAGGCTTCTTGAAGGGAAAGATGTAACTCTGTGAGATGAATTAACAGAACACAGAGCAGTTTCTCAGAAAGCTTCTTTCCAGTTTTGAACGGAAGATATTTCCTTTTTCACCATAGCCCTCTATGGGCTTCCAAATATCCCCTTGCCAATTCCACAAGAACAGCCTTAGCGAAAGGCTTCTTGAAGGGAAAGATGTAACTCTGTGAGATGAATTAACAGAACACAGAGCAGTTTCTCAGAAAGCTTCTTTCCAGTTTTGAACGGAAGTTATTTCCTTTTTCACCATAGCCCTCTATGGGCTTCCAAGTATCCCCTTACCAATTCCACAGAAAGAGCTTTAGCGAAAGGTTTCTTGAAAGGAAAGATGTAACACTGTGAGTCGAATTAACAGAACACAGAGCAGTTTCTCAGAAAGCTTCTTTCCAGTTTTGAACGGAAGATATTTCCTTTTTCACCATAGCCCTCTATGGGCTTCGAAATATCCCCTTGCCAATTCCACAAGAACAGTCTTAGCGAAAGACTTCTTGAAGGGAAAGATGTAACTCCGTGAGATGAATTAACAGAACACAGAGCAGTTTCTCAGAAAGCTTCTTTCCAGTTTTGAACGGAAGATATTTCCTTTTTCACCATAGCCCTCTATGGGCTTCCAAATATCCCTTTGCCAATTCCACAAGAACAGGCTTAGCGAAAGGCTTCTTGAAGGGAGAGATGTAACTCTGTGAGATGAATTAACAGAACACAGAGCAGTTTCTCAGAAAGCTTCTTTCCAGTTTTGAACAGAAGATATTTCCTTTTTCACCATAGCCCTCTATGGGCTTCCAAATATCCCTCTGCGAATTCCACAGGAACAGCCTTAGCGAAAGGATTCATGAAGGGAAAGATGTAACTCTGTGAGATAAATTAACAGAACACAGAGCAGTTTCTCAGAAAGCTTCTTTCCAGTTTTGAACGGAAGATATTTCCTTTTTCACCATAGCCCTCTATGGGCTTCCAAATATCCCTTTGCCAATTCCACAAGAACAGCCTTAGCGAACGGCTTCTTGAAGGGAAAGATATAACTCTCTGAGTTGAATTAACAGAACACAGAGCAGTTTCTCAGAAAGCTTCTTTCCAGTTTTGAACGGAAGATATTTCCTTTTTCACCATAGCCCTCTATGGGCTTCCAAATATCCCTTTGCCAATTCCACAAGAACAGCCTTAGCGAAATGCTTCTTGAAGGGAAAGATGTAACTCTGTGAGATGAATTAACAGAACACAGAGCAGTTTCTCAGAAAGCTTCTTTCCAGTTTTGAACGGAAGATATTTCCTTTTTCACCATAGCCCTCTATGGGTTTCCAAGTATCCCCTTGCCAATTCCACAGAAACAGCTTTAGCGATAGGTTTCTTGAAAGGAAAGATGTAACACTGATGGACGAATTAACAGAACACAGAGCCGTTTCTCAGAAAGCTTCTTTCCAGTTTTGAACGGAAGATATTTCCTTTTTCACCATAGCCCTCTATGGGCTTCCAAATATCCCTTTGCGAATTCCACCAGAACAGCCTTAGCGAAAGGCTTCTTGAAGGGAAAGATGTAACTCTGTGAGATGAATTAACAGAACACAGAGCAGTTTCTCAGAAAGCTTCTTTCCAGTGTTGAACTTAAGATATTTCCTTTTTCACCATAGCCCTCTATGGGCCTCCAAATATCCCTTTGCCAATTCCACAAGAACAGCCTTAGCGAAAGGCTTCTTGAAGGGAAAGATGTAACTCTGTGAGATGAATTAACAGAACACAGAGCAGTTTCCCGGAAAGCTTCTTTCCAGTTTTGAACGGAAGATATTTCCTTTTTCACCATAGCCCTCTATGGGCTTCCAAATATCCCTTTGCCAATTCCACAAGAACAGCCTTAGCGAAATGTTTCTTGAAGGGAAAGATGTAACTCTGTGAGATGAATTAACAGAACACAGAGCAGTTTCTCAGAAAGCTTCTTTCCAGTTTTGAACGGAAGTTATTTCCTTTTTCACCATAGCCCTCTATGGGCTTCCAAATATCCCTTTGCGAATTCCACAAGAGCAGCCTTAGCGAAATGTTTCTTGAAGGGAAAGATGTAACTCTGTGAGATGAATTAACAGAACACAGAGCAGTTTCTCAGAAAGATTCTTTCCAGTTTTGAACGGAAGATATTTCCTTTTTCACCATAGCCCTCTATGGGCTTCGAAATATCCCCTTGCCAATTCCACAAGAACAGCCTTAGCGAAAGACTTCTTTAAGGGAAAGATGTAACTCCGTGAGATGAATTAACAGAACACAGAGCAGTTTCTCAGAAAGCTTCTTTCCAGTTTTGAACGGAAGATATTTCCTTTTTCACCATAGCCCTCTATGGGCTTCCAAATATCCCTTTGCCAATTCCACAAGAACAGCCTTAGCGAAAGGCTTCTTGAAGGGAAAGATGTAACTCTGTGTGATGAATTAACAAAACCAGAGCATTTTCTCAGAAAGCTTCTTTCCAGTTTTGAACAGAAGATATTTGCTTTTTCACCATAGCCCTCTATGGGCTTCCAAATATGCCTTTGCGAATTCCACAAGAACAGCCTTAGCGAAAGGATTCATGAAGGGAAAGATGTAACTCTGTGAGATGAATTAACAGAACACAGAGCAGTTTCTCAGAAAGCTTCTTTCCAGTTTTGAACGGAAGATATTTCCTTTTTCACCATAGCCCTCTATGGGCTTCCAAATATCCCTTTGCCAATTCCACAAGAACAGCCTTAGCGAACGGCTTCTTGAAGGGAAAGATATAACTCTCTGAGTTGAATTAACAGAACACAGAGCAGTTTCTCAGAAAGCTTCTTTCCAGTTTTGAACGGAAGATATTTCCTTTTTCACCATAGCCCTCTTTGGGCTTCCAAATATCCCTTTGCCAATTCCACAGAAACAGCTTTAGCGATAGGTTTCTTGAAAGGAAAGATGTAACACTGTTGGACGAATTAACAGAACACAGAGCAGTTTCTCAGAAAGCTTCTTTCCAGTTTTGAACGGAAGATATTTCCTTTTTCACCATAGACCTCTTTGGGCTTCCAAATATCCCTTTGCCAATTCCACAAGAACAGCCTTAGCGAAAGGCTTCTTGAAGGGAAAGATGTCACTCTGTGAGATGAATTAACAGACCACAGAGCAGTTTCTCAGAAAGCTTCTTTCCAGTTTTGAACGGAAGGTATTTCCTTTTTCACCATAGCCCTCTATGGGCTTCCAAATATCCCTTTGCCAATTCCACAAGAACAGCCTTAGCGAAAGGCTTCTTGAAGGGAAAGTTGTAACTCTGTGAGATGAATTAACAGAACACAGAGCAGTTTCTCAGAAAGCTTCTTTCCAGGTTTGAACGGAAGTTATTTCCTTTTTCACCATAGCCCTCTATGGGCTTCCAAATATCCCTTTGCCAATTCCACAAGAACAGCCTTAGCGAAAGGCTTCTTGAAGGGAAAGATGTAACTCTGTGAGATGAATTAACAGAACACAGAGCAGTTTCTCAGAAAGCTTCTTTCCAGTTTTGAACGGAAGATATTTCCTTTTTCACCATAGCCCTCTATGGGCTTCCAAATATCCCCTTGCCAATTCCACAAGAACAGCCTTAGCGAAGGACTTCTTGAAGGGAAAGATGTAACTCTGTGAGATGAATTAACAGAACACAGATCAGTTTCTCAGAAAGCTTCTTTCCAGTTTTGAACGGAAGATATTTCCTTTTTCACCATAGCCCTCTATGGGCTTCCAAATATCCCTTTGCCAATTCCACAAGAACAGACTTAGTGAAAGGCTTCTTGAAGGGAAAGATGTAACTCTGTGAGATGAATTAACAGAACACAGAGCAGTTTCTCAGAAAGCTTCTTTCCAGTTTTGAACGGAAGATATTTCCTTTTTCACCGTAGCCCTCTATGGGCTTCCAAATATCCCCTTGCCAATTCCACAAGAACAGCCTTAGCGAAAGGCTTCTTGAAGGGAAAGATGTAACTCTGTGAGATGAATTAACAGAACACAGAGCAGTTTCTCAGAAAGCTTCTTTCCAGTTTTGAACGGAAGATATTTCCTTTTTCACCATAGCCCTCTATGGGCTTCCAAGTATCCCCTTACCATTTCCACAGAAACAGCTTTAGCGAAAGGTTTCTTGAAAGGAAAGATGTAACACTGTGAGTCGAATTAACAGAACACAGAGCAGTTTCTCAGAAAGCTTCTTTCCAGTTTTGAACGGAAGATATTTCCTTTTTCACCATAGCCCTCTATGGGCTTCCAAATATCCCCTTGCCAATTCCACAAGAACAGCCTTAGCGAAAGGCTTCTTGAAGGGAAAGATGTAACTCTGTGAGATGAATTAACAGAACACAGAGCAGTTTCTCAGAAAGCTTCTTTCCAGTTTTGAACGGAAGATATTTCCTTTTTCACCATAGCCCTCTATGGGCTTCCAAGTATCCCCTTACCATTTCCACAGAAACAGCTTTAGCGAAAGGTTTCTTGAAAGGAAAGATGTAACACTGTGAGTCGAATTAACAGAACACAGAGCAGTTTCTCAGAAAGCTTCTTTCCAGTTTTGAACGGAAGATATTTCCTTTTTCACCATAGCCCTCTATGGGCTTCCAAATATCCCCTTGCCAATTCCACAAGAACAGCCTTAGCGAAAGGCTTCTTGAAGGGAAAGATGTAACTCTGTGAGATGAATTAACAGAACACAGAGCAGTTTCTCAGAAAGCTTCTTTCCAGTTTTGAACGGAAGATATTTCCTTTTTCACCATAGCCCTCTATGGGCTTCCAAATATCCCTCTGCCAATTCCACAAGAACAGCCTTAGCGAAAGGCTTCTTGAAGGGAAAGATGTAACTCTGTGAGATGAATTAACAGAACACAGAGCATTTTCTCAGAAAGCTTCTTTCCAGTTTTGAACAGAAGATATTTGCTTTTTCACCATAGCCCTCTATGGGCTTCCAAATATGCCTTTGCGAATTCCACAAGAACAGCCTTAGCGAAAGGATTCATGAAGGGAAAGATGTAACTCTGTGAGATGAATTAACAGAACACAGAGCAGTTTCTCAGAAAGCTTCTTTCCAGTTTTGAACGGAAGATATTTCCTTTTTCACCATAGCCCTCTATGGGCTTCCAAATATCCCTTTGCCAATTCCACAAGAACAGCCTTAGCGAACGGCTTCTTGAAGGGAAAGATATAACTCTCTGAGTTGAATTAACAGAACACAGAGCAGTTTCTCAGAAAGCTTCTTTCCAGTTTTGAACGGAAGATATTTCCTTTTTCACCATAGCCCTCTTTGGGCTTCCAAATATCCCTTTGCCAATTCCACAGAAACAGCTTTAGCGATAGGTTTCTTGAAAGGAAAGATGTAACACTGTTGGACGAATTAACAGAACACAGAGCAGTTTCTCAGAAAGCTTCTTTCCAGTTTTGAACGGAAGATATTTCCTTTTTCACCATAGCCCTCTTTGGGCTTCCAAATATCCCTTTGCCAATTCCACAAGAACAGCCTTAGCGAAAGGCTTCTTGAAGGGAAAGATGTAACTCTGTGAGATGAATTAACAGACCACAGAGCAGTTTCTCAGAAAGCTTCTTTCCAGTTTTGAACGGAAGGTATTTCCTTTTTCACCATAGCCCTCTATGGGCTTCCAAATATCCCTTTGCCAATTCCACAAGAACAGCCTTAGCGAAAGGCTTCTTGAAGGGAAAGATGTAACTCTGTGAGATGAATTAACAGAACACAGAGCAGTTTCTCAGAAAGCTTCTTTCCAGGTTTGAACGGAAGTTATTTCCTTTTTCACCATAGCCCTCTATGGGCTTCCAAATATCCCTTTGCCAATTCCACAAGAACAGCCTTAGCGAAAGGCTTCTTGAAGGGAAAGATGTAACTCTGTGAGATGAATTAACAGAACACAGAGCAGTTTCTCAGAAAGCTTCTTTCCAGTTTTGAACGGAAGATATTTCCTTTTTCACCATAGCCCTCTATGGGCTTCCAAATATCCCCTTGCCAATTCCACAAGAACAGCCTTAGCGAAGGACTTCTTGAAGGGAAAGATGTAACTCTGTGAGATGAATTAACAGAACACAGATCAGTTTCTCAGAAAGCTTCTTTCCAGTTTTGAACGGAAGATATTTCCTTTTTCACCATAGCCCTCTATGGGCTTCCAAATATCCCTTTGCCAATTCCACAAGAACAGACTTAGCGAAAGGCTTCTTGAAGGGAAAGATGTAACTCTGTGAGATGAATTAACAGAACACAGAGCAGTTTCTCAGAAAGCTTCTTTCCAGTTTTGAACGGAAGATATTTCCTTTTTCACCGTAGCCCTCTATGGGCTTCCAAATATCCCCTTGCCAATTCCACAAGAACAGCCTTAGCGAAAGGCTTCTTGAAGGGAAAGATGTAACTCTGTGAGATGAATTAACAGAACACAGAGCAGTTTCTCAGAAAGCTTCTTTCCAGTTTTGAACGGAAGATATTTCCTTTTTCACCATAGCCCTCTATGGGCTTCCAAGTATCCCCTTACCATTTCCACAGAAACAGCTTTAGCGAAAGGTTTCTTGAAAGGAAAGATGTAACACTGTGAGTCGAATTAACAGAACACAGAGCAGTTTCTCAGAAAGCTTCTTTCCAGTTTTGAACGGAAGATATTTCCTTTTTCACCATAGCCCTCTATGGGCTTCCAAATATCCCCTTGCCAATTCCACAAGAACAGCCTTAGCGAAAGGCTTCTTGAAGGGAAAGATGTAACTCTGTGAGATGAATTAACCGAACACAGAGCAGTTTCTCAGAAAGCTTCTTTCCAGTTTTGAACGGAAGATATTTCCTTTTTCACCATAGCCCTCTATGGGCTTCCAAATATCCCTTTGCGAATTCCAAAAGAACAGCCTTAGCGAAAGGCTTCATGAAGGGAAAGATGTAACTCTGTGAGATGAATTAACAGAACACAGAGCAGTTTCTCAGAAAGCTTCTTTCCAGGTTTGAACGGAAGTTATTTCCTTTTTCACCATAGCCCTCTATGGGCTTCCAAATATCCCTTTGCCAATTCCACAAGAACAGCCTTAGCGAAAGGCTTCTTGAAGGGAAAGATGTAACACTGTGAGATGAATTAACAGAACACAGAGCAGTTTCCCGTAAAGCTTCTTTCCAGTTTTGAACGGAAGATATTTCCTTTTTCACCATAGCCCTCTATGGGCTTCCAAATATCCCTTTGCCAATTCCACAAGAACAGCCTTAGCGAAAGACTTCTTGAAGGGAAAGATGTAACTCTGTGAGATGAATTAACAGAACACAGAGCAGTTTCTCAGAAAGCTTCTTTCCAGTTTTGAACGGAAGATATTTCCTTTTTCACCATAGCCCTCTATGGGCTTCCAAATATCCCTTTGCCAATTCCACAAGAACAGCCTTAGCGAAAGGCTTCTTGAAGGGAAAGATGTAACTCTGTGAGATGAATTAACAGAACACAGAGCAGTTTCTCAGAAAGCTTCTTTCCAGGTTTGAACGGAAGTTATTTCCTTTTTCACCATAGCCCTCTATGGGCTTCCAAATATCCCTTTGCCAATTCCACAAGAACAGCCTTAGCGAAAGGCTTCTTGAAGGGAAAGATGTAACTCTGTGAGATGAATTAACAGAACACAGAGCAGTTTCTCAGAAAGCTTCTTTCCAGTTTTGAACGGAAGATATTTCCTTTTTCACCATAGCCCTCTATGGGCTTCCAAATATCCCCTTGCCAATTCCACAAGAACAGCCTTAGCGAAGGACTTCTTGAAGGGAAAGATGTAACTCTGTGAGATGAATTAACAGAACACAGATCAGTTTCTCAGAAAGCTTCTTTCCAGTTTTGAACGGAAGATATTTCCTTTTTCACCATAGCCCTCTATGGGCTTCCAAATATCCCTTTGCCAATTCCACAAGAACAGACTTAGCGAAAGGCTTCTTGAAGGGAAAGATGTAACTCTGTGAGATGAATTAACAGAACACAGAGCAGTTTCTCAGAAAGCTTCTTTCCAGTTTTGAACGGAAGATATTTCCTTTTTCACCGTAGCCCTCTATGGGCTTCCAAATATCCCCTTGCCAATTCCACAAGAACAGCCTTAGCGAAAGGCTTCTTGAAGGGAAAGATGTAACTCTGTGAGATGAATTAACAGAACACAGAGCAGTTTCTCAGAAAGCTTCTTTCCAGTTTTGAACGGAAGATATTTCCTTTTTCACCATAGCCCTCTATGGGCTTCCAAGTATCCCCTTACCATTTCCACAGAAACAGCTTTAGCGAAAGGTTTCTTGAAAGGAAAGATGTAACACTGTGAGTCGAATTAACAGAACACAGAGCAGTTTCTCAGAAAGCTTCTTTCCAGTTTTGAACGGAAGATATTTCCTTTTTCACCATAGCCCTCTATGGGCTTCCAAATATCCCCTTGCCAATTCCACAAGAACAGCCTTAGCGAAAGGCTTCTTGAAGGAAAAGATGTAACTCTGTGAGATGAATTAACAGAACACAGAGCAGTTTCTCAGAAAGCTTCTTTCCAGTTTTGAACGGAAGATATTTCCTTTTTCACCATAGCCCTCTATGGGCTTCCAAATATCCCTTTGCGAATTCCAAAAGAACAGCCTTAGCGAAAGGCTTCATGAAGGGAAAGATGTAACTCTGTGAGATGAATTAACAGAACACAGAGCAGTTTCTCAGAAAGCGTCTTTCCAGGTTTGAACGGAAGTTATTTCCTTTTTCACCATAGCCCTCTATGGGCTTCCAAATATCCCTTTGCCAATTCCACAAGAACAGCCTTAGCGAAAGGCTTCTTGAAGGGAAAGATGTAACACTGTGAGATGAATTAACAGAACACAGAGCAGTTTCCCGGAAAGCTTCTTTCCAGTTTCGAACGGAAGATATTTCCTTTTTCACCATAGCCCTCTATGGGCTTCCAAATATCCCTTTGCCAATTCCACAAGAACAGCCTTAGCGAAAGACTTCTTGAAGGGAAAGATGTAACTCTGTGAGATGAATTAACAGAACACAGAGCAGTTTCTCAGAAAGCTTCTTTCCAGTTTTGAACGGAAGATATTTCCTTTTTCACCATAGCCCTCTATGGGCTTCCAAATATCCCTTTGCCAATTCCACAAGAACAGCCTTAGCGAAAGGTTTCTTGAAGGGAAAGATGTAACTCTGTGAGATGAATTAACAGAACACAGAGCAGTTTCTCAGAAAGATTCTTTCCAGTTTTGAACGGAAGATATTTCCTTTTTCACCATAGCCCTCTATGGGCTTCGAAATATCCCCTTGCCAATTCCACAAGAACAGCCTTAGCGAAAGACTTCTTGAAGGGAAAGATGTAACTCTGTGAGATGAATTAACAGAACACAGAGCAGTTTCTCAGAAAGCTTCTTTCCAGTTTTGAACGGAAGATATTTCCTTTTTCACCATAGCCCTCTATGGGCTTCCAAATATCCCTTTGCCAATTCCACAAGAACAGCCTTAGCGAACGGCTTCTTGAAGGGAAAGATATAACTCTCTGAGTTGAATTAACAGAACACAGAGCAGTTTCTCAGAAAGCTTCTTTCCAGTTTTGAACGGAAGATATTTCCTTTTTCACCATAGCCCTCTATGGGCTTCCAAATATCCCTTTGCCAATTCCACAAGAACAGCCTTAGCGATAGGTTTCTTGAAAGGAAAGATGTAACACTGTTGGACGAATTAACAGAACACAGAGCAGTTTCTCAGAAAGCTTCTTTCCAGTTTTGAACGGAAGATATTTCCTTTTTCACCGTAGCCCTCTTTGGGCTTCCAAATATCCCTTTGCCAATTCCACAAGAACAGCCTTAGCGAAAGGCTTCTTGAAGGGAAAGATGTAACTCTGTGAGATGAATTAACAGACCACAGAGCAGTTTCTCCGAAAGCTTCTTTCCAGTTTTGAACGGAAGGTATTTCCTTTTTCACCATAGCCCTCTATGGGCTTCCAAATATCCCTTTGCCAATTCCACAAGAACAGCCTTAGCGAAAGGCTTATTGAAGGGAAAGATGTAACTCTGTGAGATGAATTAACAGAACACAGAGCAGTTTCTCAGAAAGCTTCTTTCCAGGTTTGAACGGAAGTTATTTCCTTTTTCACCATAGCCCTCTATGGGCTTCCAAATATCCCTTTGCCCATTCCACAAGAACAGCCTTAGCGAAAGGCTTCTTGAAGGGAAAGATGTAACTCTGTGAGATGAATTAACAGAACACAGAGCAGTTTCTCAGAAAGCTTCTTTCCAGTTTTGAACGGATGATATTTCCTTTTTCACCATAGCCCTCTATGGGCTTCCAAATATCCCCTTGCCAATTCCACAAGAACAGCCTTAGCGAAGGACTTCTTGAAGGGAAAGATGTAACTCTGTGAGATGAATTAACAGAACACAGATCAGTTTCTCAGAAAGCTTCTTTCCAGTTTTGAACGGAAGATATTTCCTTTTTCACCATAGCCCTCTATGGGCTTCCAAATATCCCTTTGCCAATTCCACAAGAACAGCCTTAGCGAAAGGCTTCTTGAAGGGAAAGATGTAACTCTGTGAGATGAATTAACAGAACACAGAGCAGTTTCTCAGAAAGCTTCTTTCCAGTTTTGAACGGAAGATATTTCCTTTTTCACCATAGCCCTCTATGGGCTTCCAAATATCCCCTTGCCAATTCCACAAGAACAGCCTTAGCGAAAGGCTTCTTGAAGGGAAAGATGTAACTCTGTGAGATGAATTAACAGAACACAGAGCAGTTTCAGAAAGCTTCTTTCCAGTTTTGAACGGAAGATATTTCCTTTTTCACCATAGCCCTCTATGGGCTTCCAAGTATCCCCTTACCATTTCCACAGAAACAGCTTTAGCGAAAGGTTTCTTGAAAGGAAAGATGTAACACTGTGAGTCGAATTAACAGAACACAGAGCAGTTTCTCAGAAAGCTTCTTTCCAGTTTTGAACGGAAGATATTTCCTTTATCACCATAGCCCTCTATGGGCTTCCAAATATCCCTTTTCCAATTCCACAAGAACAACCTTAGCGAAAGGCTTCTTGAAGGGAAAGATGTAACTCTGTGAGATGAATTAACAGAACACAGAGCAGTTTCTCAGAAAGCTTCTTTCCAGTTTTGAACGGAAGATATTTCCTTTTTCACCATAGCCCTCTATGGGCATCCAAATATCCCTTTGCGAATTCCACAAGAACAGCCTTAGCGAAAGGTTTCTTGAAGGGAAAGATGTAACTCTGTGAGATGAATTAACAGAACACAGAGCAGTTTCTCAGAAAGCTTCTTTACTGTTTTGAACGGAAGATATTTCCTTTTTCACCATAGCCCTCTATGGGCTTCCAAATATCCCCTTGCCAATTCCACAAGAACAGCCATAGCGAAAGGCTTCTTGAAGGGAAAGATGTAACTCTGTGAGATGAATTAACAGAACACAGAGCAGTTTCTCAGAAAGCTTCTTTCCAGTTTTGAACGGAAGATATTTCCTTTTTCACCATAGCCCTCTATGGGCTTCCAAATATCCCTTTGCGAATTCCAAAAGAACAGCCTTAGCGAAAGGCTTCATGAAGGGAAAGATGTAACTCTGTGAGATGAATTAACAGAACACAGAGCAGTTTCTCAGAAAGCTTCTTTCCAGGTTTGAACGGAAGTTATTTCCTTTTTCACCATAGCCCTCTATGGGCTTCCAAATATCCCTTTGCCAATTCCACAAGAACAGCCTTAGCGAAAGGCTTCTTGAAGGGAAAGATGTAACTCTGTGAGATGAATTAACAGAACACAGAGCAGATTCTCAGAAAGCTTCTTTCCAGTTTTGAACGGAAGATATTCCCTTTTTCACCATAGCCCTCTATGGGCTTCCAAATATCCCTTTGCCAATTCCACAAGAACAGCCTTAGCGAAAGGCTTCTTGAAGGGAAAGATGTAACTCTGTGAGATGAATTAACAGAACACAGAGCAGTTTCTCAGAAAGCTTCTTTCCAGTGTTGAACGGAAGATATTTCCTTTTTCACCATAGCCCTCTATGGGCTTCCAAATATCTCTTTGCCAATTCCACAAGAACAGCGTTAGCGAAAGGCTTCTTGAAGGGAAGGATATAACTCTGTGAGATGAATTAACAGAACACAGAGCAGTTTCTCAGAACGCTTCTCTCCAGTTTTGAACGGAAGATATTTCCTTTTTCACCATAGCCCTCTATGGGCTTCCAAATATCCCTTTGCCAATTCCACAAGAACAGCCTTAGCGAAAGGCTTCTTGAAGGGAAAGATGTAACTCTGTGAGATGAATTAACAGAACACAGAGCAGTTTCTCAGAAAGCTTCTTTCCTGTTTTGAACGGAAAATATTTCCTTTTTCACCATAGAACTCTATGGGCTTCCAAATATCCCCTTGCCAATTCCACAAGAACAGCCTTAGCGAAAGGCTTCTTGAAGGGAAAGATGTAACTCTGTGAGATGAATTAACAGAACACAGAGCAGTTTCTCAGAAAGCTTCTTTCCAGTTTTGAACGGAAGATATTTCCTTTTTCACCATAGCCCTCTATGGGCTTCCAAGTATCCCCTTACCATTTCCACAGAAACAGCTTTAGCGAAAGGTTTCTTGAAAGGAAAGATGTAACACTGTGAGTCGAATTAACAGAACACAGAGCAGTTTCTCAGAAAGCTTCTTTCCAGTTTTGAACGGAAGATATTTCCTTTATCACCATAGCCCTCTATGGGCTTCCAAATATCCCTTTTCCAATTCCACAAGAACAAACTTAGCGAAAGGCTTCTTGAAGGGAAAGATGTAACTCTGTGAGATGAATTAACAGAACACAGAGCAGTTTCTCAGAAAGCTTCTTTCCAGTTTTGAACGGAAGATATTTCCTTTTTCACCATAGCCCTCTATGGGCATCCAAATATCCCTTTGCGAATTCCACAAGAACAGCCTTAGCGAAAGGTTTCTTGAAGGGAAAGATGTAACTCTGTGAGATGAATTAACAGAACACAGAGCAGTTTCTCAGAATGCTTCTTTCCTGTTTTGAACGGAAGATATTTCCTTTTTCACCATAGCCCTCTATGGGCTTCCAAATATCCCCTTGCCAATTCCACAAGAACAGCCTTAGCGAAAGGCTTCTTGAAGGGAAAGATGTAACTCTGTGAGATGAATTAACAGAACACAGAGCAGTTTCTCAGAAAGCTTCTTTCCAGTTTTGAACGGAAGATATTTCCTTTTTCACCATAGCCCTCTATGGGCTTCCAAATATCCCTTTGCGAATTCCACAAGAACAGCCTTAGCGAAAGGCTTCATGAAGGGAAAGATGTAACTCTGTGAGATGAATTAACAGAACACAGAGCAGTTTCTCAGAAAGCTTCTTTCCAGGTTTGAACGGAAGTTATTTCCTTTTTCACCATAGCCCTCTATGGGCTTCCAAATATCCCTTTGCCAATTCCACAAGAACAGCCTTAGCGAAAGGCTTCTTGAAGGGAAAGATGTAACTCTGTGAGATGAATTAACAGAACACAGAGCAGATTCTCAGAAAGCTTCTTTCCAGTTTTGAACGGAAGATATTCCCTTTTTCACCATAGCCCTCTATGGGCTTCCAAATATCCCTTTGCCAATTCCACAAGAACAGCCTTAGCGAAAGGCTTCTTGAAGGGAAAGATGTAACTCTGTGAGATGAATTAACAGAACACAGAGCAGTTTCTCAGAAAGCTTCTTTCCAGTGTTGAACGGAAGATATTTCCTTTTTCACCATAGCCCTCTATGGGCTTCCAAATATCCCTTTGCGAATTCCACAAGAACAGCCTTAGCGAAAGGATTCATGAAGGGATAGATGTAACTCTGTGAGATGAATTAACAGAACACAGAGCAGTTTCTCAGAAAGCTTCTTTCCAGTTTTGAACGGAAGATATTTCCTTTTTCACCATAGCCCTCTATGGGCTTCCAAATATCCCTTTGCCAATTCCACAAGAACAGCCTTAGCGAACGGCTTCTTGAAGGGAAAGATATAACTCTCTGAGTTGAATTAACAGAACACAGAGGAGTTTCTCAGAAAGCTTCTTTCCAGTTTTGAACGGAAGATATTTCCTTTTTCACCATAGCCCTCTATGGGCTTCCAAATATCCCTTTGCCAATTCCACAAGAACAGCCTTAGCGATAGGTTTCTTGAAAGGAAAGATGTAACACTGTTGGACGAATTAACAGAACACAGAGCAGTTTCTCAGAAAGCTTCTTTCCAGTTTTGAACGGAAGATATTTCCTTTTTCACCATAGCCCTCTTTGGGCTTCCAAATATCCCTTTGCCAATTCCACAAGAACAGCCTTAGCGAAAGGCTTCTTGAAGGGAAAGATGTAACTCTGTGAGATGAATTAACAGACCGCAGAGCAGTTTCTCCGAAAGCTTCTTTCCAGTTTTGAACGGAAGGTATTTCCTTTTTCACCATAGCCCTCTATGGGTTTCCAAATATCCCTTTGCCAATTCCACAAGAACAGCCTTAGCGAAAGGCTTCTTGAAGGGAAAGATGTAACTCTGTGACATGAATTAACAGAACACAGAGCAGTTTCTCAGAAAGCTTCTTTCCAGGTTTGAACGGAAGTTATTTCCTTTTTCACCATAGCCCTCTATGGGCTTCCAAATATCCCTTTGCCCATTCCACAAGAACAGCCTTAGCGAAAGGCTTCTTGAAGGGAAAGATGTAACTCTGTGAGATGAATTAACAGAACACAGAGCAGTTTCTCAGAAAGCTTCTTTCCAGTTTTGAACGGATGATATTTCCTTTTTCACCATAGCCCTCTATGGGCTTCCAAATATCCCCTTGCCAATTCCACAAGAACAGCCTTAGCGAAGGACTTCTTGAAGGGAAAGATGTAACTCTGTGAGATGAATTAACAGAACACAGATCAGTTTCTCAGAAAGCTTCTTTCCAGTTTTGAACGGAAGATATTTCCTTTTTCACCATAGCCCTCTATGGGCTTCCAAATATCCCTTTGCCAATTCCACAAGAACAGCCTTAGCGAAAGGCTTCTTGAAGGGAAAGATGTAACTCTGTGAGATGAATTAACAGAACACAGAGCAGTTTCTCAGAAAGCTTCTTTCCAGTTTTGAACGGAAGAAATTTCCTTTTTCACCATAGCCCACTATGGGCTTCCAAATATCCCCTTGCCAATTCCACAAGAACAGCCTTAGCGAAAGGCTTCTTGAAGGGAAAGATGTAACTCTGTGAGATGAATTAACAGAACACAGAGCAGTTTCAGAAAGCTTCTTTCCAGTTTTGAACGGAAGATATTTCCTTTTTCACCGTAGCCCTCTATGGGCTTCCAAGTATCCCCTTACCATTTCCACAGAAACAGCTTTAGCGAAAGGTTTCTTGAAAGGAAAGATGTAACACTGTGAGTCGAATTAACAGAACACAGAGCAGTTTCTCAGAAAGCTTCTTTCCAGTTTTGAACGGAAGATATTTCGTTTATCACCATAGCCCTCTATGGGCTTCCAAATATCCCTTTTCCAATTCCACAAGAACAACCTTAGCGAAAGGCTTCTTGAAGGGAAAGATGTAACTCTGTGAGATGAATTAACAGAACACAGAGCAGTTTCTCAGAAAGCTTCTTTCCAGTTTTGAACGGAAGATATTTCCTTTTTCACCATAGCCCTCTATGGGCTTCCAAATATCCCCTTGCCAATTCCACAAGAACAGCCTTAGCGAAAGGCTTCTTGAAGGGAAAGATGTAACTCTGTGAGATGAATTAACAGAACACAGAGCAGTTTCTCAGAAAGCTTCTTTCCAGTTTTGAACGGAAGATATTTCCTTTTTCACCATAGCCCTCTATGGGCTTCCAAATATCCCTTTGCGAATTCCAAAAGAACAGCCTTAGCGAAAGGCTTCATGAAGGGAAAGATGTAACTCTGTGAGATGAATTAACAGAACACAGAGCAGTTTCTCAGAAAGCTTCTTTCCAGGTTTGAACGGAAGTTATTTCCTTTTTCACCATAGCCCTCTATGGGCTTCCAAATATCCCTTTGCCAATTCCACAAGAACAGCCTTAGCGAAAGGCTTCTTGAAGGGAATGATGTAACTCTGTGAGATGAATTAACAGAACACAGAGCAGATTCTCAGAAAGCTTCTTTCCAGTTTTGAACGGAAGATATTCCCTTTTTCACCATAGCCCTCTATGGGCTTCCAAATATCCCTTTGCCAATTCCACAAGAACAGCCTTAGCGAAAGGCTTCTTGAAGGGAAAGATGTAACTCTGTGAGATGAATTAACAGAACACAGAGCAGTTTCTCAGAAAGCTTCTTTCCAGTGTTGAACGGAAGATATTTCCTTTTTCACCATAGCCCTCTATGGGCTTCCAAATATCTCTTTGCCAATTCCACAAGAACAGCGTTAGCGAAAGGCTTCTTGAAGGGAAGGATATAACTCTGTGAGATGAATTAACAGAACACAGAGCAGTTTCTCAGAACGCTTCTTTCCAGTTTTGAACGGAAGATATTTCCTTTATCACCATAGCCCTCTATGGGCTTCCAAATATCCCTTTGCCAATTCCACAAGAACAGCCTTAGCGAAAGGCTTCTTGAAGGGAAAGATGTAACTCTGTGAGATGAATTAACAGAACACAGAGCAGTTTCTCAGAAAGCTTCTTTCCAGTTTTGAACGGAAGATATTTCCTTTTTCACCATAGCCCTCTATGGGCTTCCAAATATCCCCTTGCCAATTCCACAAGAACAGCCTTAGCGAAAGGCTTCTTGAAGGGAAAGATGTAACTCTGTGAGATGAATTAACAGAACACAGAGCAGTTTCTCAGAAAGCTTCTTTCCAGTTTTGAACGGAAGATATTTCCTTTTTCACCATAGCCCTCTATGGGCTTCCAAGTATCCCCTTACCAATTCCACAGAAAGAGCTTTAGCGAAAGGTTTCTTGAAAGGAAAGATGTAACACTGTGAGTCGAATTAACAGAACACAGAGCAGTTTCTCAGAATGCTTCTTTCCAGTTTTGAACGGAAGATATTTCCTTTTTCACCATAGCCCTCTATGGGCTTCCAAATATCCCTTTTCCAATTCCACAAGAACAACCTTAGCGAAAGGATTCTTGAAGGGAAAGATGTAACTCTGTGAGATGAATTAACAGAACACAGAGCAGTTTCTCAGAAAGCTTCTTTCCAGTTTTGAACGGAAGATATTTCCTTTTTCACCATAGCCCTCTATGGGTTTCCAAATATCCCTTTGCCAATTCCACAAGAACAGCCTTATCGAAAGGCTTCTTGAAGGGAAAGATGTAACTCTGTGAGATGAATTAACAGAACACAGAGCAGTTTCTCAGAAAGTTTCTTTCCAGTTTTGAACGGAAGATATTTCCTTTTTCACCATAGCCCTCTATGGGCTTCCAAATATCCCTTTGCCAATTCCACAAGAACAGCCTTAGCGAAAGGCTTCTTGAAGGGAAAGATGTAACTCTGTGAGATGAATTAACAGAACACAGAGCAGTTTCTCAGAAAGCTTCTTTCCAGTTTTGAACGGAAGATATTTCCTTTTTCACCATAGCCCTCTATGGGCTTCCAAATATCCCCTTACCAATTCCACAGAAACAGCTTTAGCGAAAGGTTTCTTGAAAGGAAAGATGTAACACTGTGAGACGAATTAACAGAACACATAGCAGTTTCTCAGAAAGCTTCTTTCCAGTTTTGAACGGAAGATATTTCCTTTTTCACCATAGCCCTCTATGGGCTTCCAAATATCCCTTTGCCAATTCCACAAGAACAGCCTTAGCGAAAGGTTTCTTGAAGGGAAAGATGTAACTCTGTGAGATGAATTAACAGAACACAGAGCAGTTTCTCAGAAAGATTCTTTCCAGTTTTGAACGGAAGATATTTCCTTTTTCACCATAGCCCTCTATGGGCTTCGAAATATCCCCTTGCCAATTCCACAAGAACAGTCTTAGCGAAAGACTTCTTGAAGGGAAAGATGTAACTCCGTGAGATGAATTAACAGAACACAGAGCAGTTTCTCAGAAAGCTTCTTTCCAGTTTGGAACGGAAGATATTTCCTTTTTCACCATAGCCCTCTATGGGCTTCCAAATATCCCTTTGCCAATTCCACAAGAACAGGCTTAGCGAAAGGCTTCTTGAAGGGAGAGATGTAACTCTGTGAGATGAATTAACAGAACACAGAGCAGTTTCTCAGAAAGCTTCTTTCCAGTTTTGAACAGAAGATATTTCCTTTTTCACCATAGCCCTCTATGGGCTTCCAAATATCCCTCTGCGAATTCCACAGGAACAGCCTTAGCGAAAGGATTCATGAAGGGAAAGATGTAACTCTGTGAGATAAATTAACAGAACACAGAGCAGTTTCTCAGAAAGCTTCTTTCCAGTTTTGAACGGAAGATATTTCCTTTTTCACCATAGCCCTCTATGGGCTTCCAAATATCCCTTTGCCAATTCCACAAGAACAGCCTTAGCGAAATGCTTCTTGAAGGGAAAGATGTAACTCTGTGAGATGAATTAACAGAACACAGAGCAGTTTCTCAGAAAGCTTCTTTCCAGTTTTGAACGGAAGATATTTCCTTTTTCACCATAGCCCTCTATGGGTTTCCAAGTATCCCCTTGCCAATTCCACAGAAACAGCTTTAGCGATAGGTTTCTTGAAAGGAAAGATGTAACACTGATGGACGAATTAACAGAACACAGAGCCGTTTCTCAGAAAGCTTCTTTCCAGTTTTGAACGGAAGATATTTCCTTTTTCACCATAGCCCTCTATGGGCTTCCAAATATCCCTTTGCGAATTCCACCAGAACAGCCTTAGCGAAAGGCTTCTTGAAGGGAAAGATGTAACTCTGTGAGATGAATTAACAGAACACAGAGCAGTTTCTCAGAAAGCTTCTTTCCAGTTTTGAACGGAAGATATTTCCTTTTTCACCATAGCCCTCTATGGATTTCCAAGTATCCCCTTGCCAATTCCACAGAAACAGCTTTAGCGATAGGTTTCTTGAAAGGAAAGATGTAACACTGATGGACGAATTAACAGAACACAGAGCAGTTTCTCAGAAAGCTTCTTTCCAGTTTTGAACGGAAGATATTTCCTTTTTCACCATAGCCCTCTATGGGCTTCCAAATATCCCTTTGCGAATTCCACCAGAACAGCCTTAGCGAAAGGCTTCTTGAAGGGAAAGATGTAACTCTGTGAGATGAATTAACAGAACACAGAGCAGTTTCTCAGAAAGCTTCTTTCCAGTTTTGAACGGAAGTTATTTCCTTTTTCACCATAGCCCTCTATGGGCTTCCAAATATCCCTTTGCGAATTCCACAAGAACAGCCTTAGCGAAAGGTTTCTTGAAGGGAAAGATGTAATTCTGTGGGATGAATTAACAGAACACAGAGCAGTTTCTCAGAAAGCTTCTTTCCAGTTTTGAACGGAAGATATTTCCTTTTTCACCGTAGCCCTCTATGGGCTTCCAAATATCCGCTTGCCAATTCCACAAGAACATCCTTAGCGAAGGACTTCTTGAAGGGAAAGATGTAACTCTGTGAGATGAATTAACAGAACACAGAGCAGTTTCTCAGAAAGCTTCTTTCCAGTTTTGAACGGAAGATATTTCCTTTTTCACCATAGCCCTCTATGGGCTTCCAAATATCCCTTTGCCAATTCCACAAGAACAGCCTTAGCGATAGGTTTCTTGAAAGGAAAGATGTAACACTGTTGGACGAATTAACAGAACACAGAGCAGTTTCTCAGAAAGCTTCTTTCCAGTTTTGAACGGAAGATATTTCCTTTTTCACCGTAGCCCTCTTTGGGCTTCCAAATATCCCTTTGCCAATTCCACAAGAACAGCCTTAGCGAAAGGCTTCTTGAAGGGAAAGATGTAACTCTGTGAGATGAATTAACAGACCACAGAGCAGTTTCTCCGAAAGCTTCTTTCCAGTTTTGAACGGAAGGTATTTCCTTTTTCACCATAGCCCTCTATGGGCTTCCAAATATCCCTTTGCCAATTCCACAAGAACAGCCTTAGCGAAAGGCTTCTTGAAGGGAAAGATGTAACTCTGTGAGATGAATTAACAGAACACAGAGCAGTTTCTCAGAAAGCTTCTTTCCAGGTTTGAACGGAAGTTATTTCCTTTTTCACCATAGCCCTCTATGGGCTTCCAAATATCCCTTTGCCCATTCCACAAGAACAGCCTTAGCGAAAGGCTTCTTGAAGGGAAAGATGTAACTCTGTGAGATGAATTAACAGAACACAGAGCAGTTTCTCAGAAAGCTTCTTTCCAGTTTTGAACGGATGATATTTCCTTTTTCACCATAGCCCTCTATGGGCTTCCAAATATCCCCTTGCCAATTCCACAAGAACAGCCTTAGCGAAGGACTTCTTGAAGGGAAAGATGTAACTCTGTGAGATGAATTAACAGAACACAGATCAGTTTCTCAGAAAGCTTCTTTCCAGTTTTGAACGGAAGATATTTCCTTTTTCACCATAGCCCTCTATGGGCTTCCAAATATCCCTTTGCCAATTCCACAAGAACAGCCTTAGCGAAAGGCTTCTTGAAGGGAAAGATGTAACTCTGTGAGATGAATTAACAGAACACAGAGCAGTTTCTCAGAAAGCTTCTTTCCAGTTTTGAACGGAAGATATTTCCTTTTTCACCATAGCCCTCTATGGGCTTCCAAATATCCCCTTGCCAATTCCACAAGAACAGCCTTAGCGAAAGGCTTCTTGAAGGGAAAGATGTAACTCTGTGAGATGAATTAACAGAACACAGAGCAGTTTCAGAAAGCTTCTTTCCAGTTTTGAACGGAAGATATTTCCTTTTTCACCATAGCCCTCTATGGGCTTCCAAGTATCCCCTTACCATTTCCACAGAAACAGCTTTAGCGAAAGGTTTCTTGAAAGGAAAGATGTAACACTGTGAGTCGAATTAACAGAACACAGAGCAGTTTCTCAGAAAGCTTCTTTCCAGTTTTGAACGGAAGATATTTCCTTTATCACCATAGCCCTCTATGGGCTTCCAAATATCCCTTTTCCAATTCCACAAGAACAACCTTAGCGAAAGGCTTCTTGAAGGGAAAGATGTAACTCTGTGAGATGAATTAACAGAACACAGAGCAGTTTCTCAGAAAGCTTCTTTCCAGTTTTGAACGGAAGATATTTCCTTTTTCACCATAGCCCTCTATGGGCATCCAAATATCCCTTTGCGAATTCCACAAGAACAGCCTTAGCGAAAGGTTTCTTGAAGGGAAAGATGTAACTCTGTGAGATGAATTAACAGAACACAGAGCAGTTTCTCAGAAAGCTTCTTTACTGTTTTGAACGGAAGATATTTCCTTTTTCACCATAGCCCTCTATGGGCTTCCAAATATCCCCTTGCCAATTCCACAAGAACAGCCATAGCGAAAGGCTTCTTGAAGGGAAAGATGTAACTCTGTGAGATGAATTAACAGAACACAGAGCAGTTTCTCAGAAAGCTTCTTTCCAGTTTTGAACGGAAGATATTTCCTTTTTCACCATAGCCCTCTATGGGCTTCCAAATATCCCTTTGCGAATTCCAAAAGAACAGCCTTAGCGAAAGGCTTCATGAAGGGAAAGATGTAACTCTGTGAGATGAATTAACAGAACACAGAGCAGTTTCTCAGAAAGCTTCTTTCCAGGTTTGAACGGAAGTTATTTCCTTTTTCACCATAGCCCTCTATGGGCTTCCAAATATCCCTTTGCCAATTCCACAAGAACAGCCTTAGCGAAAGGCTTCTTGAAGGGAAAGATGTAACTCTGTGAGATGAATTAACAGAACACAGAGCAGATTCTCAGAAAGCTTCTTTCCAGTTTTGAACGGAAGATATTCCCTTTTTCACCATAGCCCTCTATGGGCTTCCAAATATCCCTTTGCCAATTCCACAAGAACAGCCTTAGCGAAAGGCTTCTTGAAGGGAAAGATGTAACTCTGTGAGATGAATTAACAGAACACAGAGCAGTTTCTCAGAAAGCTTCTTTCCAGTGTTGAACGGAAGATATTTCCTTTTTCACCATAGCCCTCTATGGGCTTCCAAATATCTCTTTGCCAATTCCACAAGAACAGCGTTAGCGAAAGGCTTCTTGAAGGGAAGGATATAACTCTGTGAGATGAATTAACAGAACACAGAGCAGTTTCTCAGAACGCTTCTTTCCAGTTTTGAACGGAAGATATTTCCTTTTTCACCATAGCCCTCTATGGGCTTCCAAATATCCCTTTGCCAATTCCACAAGAACAGCCTTAGCGAAAGGCTTCTTGAAGGGAAAGATGTAACTCTGTGAGATGAATTAACAGAACACAGAGCAGTTTCTCAGAAAGCTTCTTTCCAGTTTTGAACGGAAAATATTTCCTTTTTCACCATAGAACTCTATGGGCTTCCAAATATCCCCTTGCCAATTCCACAAGAACAGCCTTAGCGAAAGGCTTCTTGAAGGGAAAGATGTAACTCTGTGAGATGAATTAACAGAACACAGAGCAGTTTCTCAGAAAGCTTCTTTCCAGTTTTGAACGGAAGATATTTCCTTTTTCACCATAGCCCTCTATGGGCTTCCAAGTATCCCCTTACCATTTCCACAGAAACAGCTTTAGCGAAAGGTTTCTTGAAAGGAAAGATGTAACACTGTGAGTCGAATTAACAGAACACAGAGCAGTTTCTCAGAAAGCTTCTTTCCAGTTTTGAACGGAAGATATTTCCTTTATCACCATAGCCCTCTATGGGCTTCCAAATATCCCTTTTCCAATTCCACAAGAACAACCTTAGCGAAAGGCTTCTTGAAGGGAAAGATGTAACTCTGTGAGATGAATTAACAGAACACAGAGCAGTTTCTCAGAAAGCTTCTTTCCAGTTTTGAACGGAAGATATTTCCTTTTTCACCATAGCCCTCTATGGGCATCCAAATATCCCTTTGCGAATTCCACAAGAACAGCCTTAGCGAAAGGTTTCTTGAAGGGAAAGATGTAACTCTGTGAGATGAATTAACAGAACACAGAGCAGTTTCTCAGAATGCTTCTTTCCTGTTTTGAACGGAAGATATTTCCTTTTTCACCATAGCCCTCTATGGGCTTCCAAATATCCCCTTGCCAATTCCACAAGAACAGCCTTAGCGAAAGGCTTCTTGAAGGGAAAGATGTAACTCTGTGAGATGAATTAACAGAACACAGAGCAGTTTCTCAGAAAGATTCTTTCCAGTTTTGAACGGAAGATATTTCCTTTTTCACCATAGCCCTCTATGGGCTTCGAAATATCCCCTTGCCAATTCCACAAGAACAGCCTTAGCGAAAGACTTCTTGAAGGGAAAGATGTAACTCCGTGAGATGAATTAACAGAACACAGAGCAGTTTCTCAGAAAGCTTCTTTCCAGTTTTGAACGGAAGATATTTCCTTTTTCACCATAGCCCTCTATGGGCTTCCAAATATCCCTTTGCCAATTCCACAAGAACAGCCTTAGCGAAAGGCTTCTTGAAGGGAAAGATGTAACTCTGTGTGATGAATTAACAGAACACAGAGCATTTTCTCAGAAAGCTTCTTTCCAGTTTTGAACAGAAGATATTTGCTTTTTCACCATAGCCCTCTATGGGCTTCCAAATATGCCTTTGCGAATTCCACAAGAACAGCCTTAGCGAAAGGATTCATGAAGGGAAAGATGTAACTCTGTGAGATGAATTAACAGAACACAGAGCAGTTTCTCAGAAAGCTTCTTTCCAGTTTTGAACGGAAGATATTTCCTTTTTCACCATAGCCCTCTATGGGCTTCCAAATATCCCTTTGCCAATTCCACAAGAACAGCCTTAGCGAACGGCTTCTTGAAGGGAAAGATATAACTCTCTGAGTTGAATTAACAGAACACAGAGCAGTTTCTCAGAAAGCTTCTTTCCAGTTTTGAACGGAAGATATTTCCTTTTTCACCATAGCCCTCTTTGGGCTTCCAAATATCCCTTTGCCAATTCCACAGAAACAGCTTTAGCGATAGGTTTCTTGAAAGGAAAGATGTAACAATGTTGGACGAATTAACAGAACACAGAGCAGTTTCTCAGAAAGCTTCTTTCCAGTTTTGAACGGAAGATATTTCCTTTTTCACCATAGCCCTCTTTGGGCTTCCAAATATCCCTTTGCCAATTCCACAAGAACAGCCTTAGCGAAAGGCTTCTTGAAGGGAAAGATGTCACTCTGTGAGATGAATTAACAGACCACAGAGCAGTTTCTCAGAAAGCTTCTTTCCAGTTTTGAACGGATGGTATTTCCTTTTTCACCATAGCCCTCTATGGGCTTCCAAATATCCCTTTGCCAATTCCACAAGAACAGCCTTAGCGAAAGGCTTCTTGAAGGGAAAGATGTAACTCTGTGAGATGAATTAACAGAACACAGAGCAGTTTCTCAGAAAGCTTCTTTCCAGTTTTGAACGGAAGATATTTCCTTTTTCACCATAGCCCTCTATGGGCTTCCAAATATCCCCTTGCCAATTCCACAAGAACAGCCTTAGCGAAGGACTTCTTGAAGGGAAAGATGTAACTCTGTGAGATGAATTAACAGAACACAGATCAGTTTCTCAGAAAGCTTCTTTCCAGTTTTGAACGGAAGATATTTCCTTTTTCACCATAGCCCTCTATGGGCTTCCAAATATCCCTTTGCCAATTCCACAAGAACAGACTTAGTGAAAGGCTTCTTGAAGGGAAAGATGTAACTCTGTGAGATGAATTAACAGAACACAGAGCAGTTTCTCAGAAAGCTTCTTTCCAGTTTTGAACGGAAGATATTTCCTTTTTCACCGTAGCCCTCTATGGGCTTCCAAATATCCCCTTGCCAATTCCACAAGAACAGCCTTAGCGAAAGGCTTCTTGAAGGGAAAGATGTAACTCTGTGAGATGAATTAACAGAACACAGAGCAGTTTCTCAGAAAGCTTCTTTCCAGTTTTGAACGGAAGATATTTCCTTTTTCACCATAGCCCTCTATGGGCTTCCAAGTATCCCCTTACCATTTCCACAGAAACAGCTTTAGCGAAAGGTTTCTTGAAAGGAAAGATGTAACACTGTGAGTCGAATTAACAGAACACAGAGCAGTTTCTCAGAAAGCTTCTTTCCAGTTTTGAACGGAAGATATTTCCTTTTTCACCATAGCCCTCTATGGGCTTCCAAATATCCCCTTGCCAATTCCACAAGAACAGCCTTAGCGAAAGGCTTCTTGAAGGGAAAGATGTAACTCTGTGAGATGAATTAACAGAACACAGAGCAGTTTCTCAGAAAGCTTCTTTCCAGTTTTGAACGGAAGATATTTCCTTTTTCACCATAGCCCTCTATGGGCTTCCAAGTATCCCCTTACCATTTCCACAGAAACAGCTTTAGCGAAAGGTTTCTTGAAAGGAAAGATGTAACACTGTGAGTCGAATTAACAGAACACAGAGCAGTTTCTCAGAAAGCTTCTTTCCAGTTTTGAACGGAAGATATTTCCTTTTTCACCATAGCCCTCTATGGGCTTCCAAATATCCCCTTGCCAATTCCACAAGAACAGCCTTAGCGAAAGGCTTCTTGAAGGGAAAGATGTAACTCTGTGAGATGAATTAACAGAACACAGAGCAGTTTCTCAGAAAGCTTCTTTCCAGTTTTGAACGGAAGATATTTCCTTTTTCACCATAGCCCTCTATGGGCTTCCAAATATCCCTCTGCCAATTCCACAAGAACAGCCTTAGCGAAAGGCTTCTTGAAGGGAAAGATGTAACTCTGTGAGATGAATTAACAGAACACAGAGCATTTTCTCAGAAAGCTTCTTTCCAGTTTTGAACAGAAGATATTTGCTTTTTCACCATAGCCCTCTATGGGCTTCCAAATATGCCTTTGCGAATTCCACAAGAACAGCCTTAGCGAAAGGATTCATGAAGGGAAAGATGTAACTCTGTGAGATGAATTAACAGAACACAGAGCAGTTTCTCAGAAAGCTTCTTTCCAGTTTTGAACGGAAGATATTTCCTTTTTCACCATAGCCCTCTATGGGCTTCCAAATATCCCTTTGCCAATTCCACAAGAACAGCCTTAGCGAACGGCTTCTTGAAGGGAAAGATATAACTCTCTGAGTTGAATTAACAGAACACAGAGCAGTTTCTCAGAAAGCTTCTTTCCAGTTTTGAACGGAAGATATTTCCTTTTTCACCATAGCCCTCTTTGGGCTTCCAAATATCCCTTTGCCAATTCCACAAGAACAGCCTTAGCGAAAGGCTTCTTGAAGGGAAAGATGTAACTCTGTGAGATGAATTAACAGACCACAGAGCAGTTTCTCAGAAAGCTTCTTTCCAGTTTTGAACGGAAGGTATTTCCTTTTTCACCATAGCCCTCTATGGGCTTCCAAATATCCCTTTGCCAATTCCACAAGAACAGCCTTAGCGAAAGGCTTCTTGAAGGGAAAGATGTAACTCTGTGAGATGAATTAACAGAACACAGAGCAGTTTCTCAGAAAGCTTCTTTCCAGGTTTGAACGGAAGTTATTTCCTTTTTCACCATAGCCCTCTATGGGCTTCCAAATATCCCTTTGCCAATTCCACAAGAACAGCCTTAGCGAAAGGCTTCTTGAAGGGAAAGATGTAACTCTGTGAGATGAATTAACAGAACACAGAGCAGTTTCTCAGAAAGCTTCTTTCCAGTTTTGAACGGAAGATATTTCCTTTTTCACCATAGCCCTCTATGGGCTTCCAAATATCCCCTTGCCAATTCCACAAGAACAGCCTTAGCGAAGGACTTCTTGAAGGGAAAGATGTAACTCTGTGAGATGAATTAACAGAACACAGATCAGTTTCTCAGAAAGCTTCTTTCCAGTTTTGAACGGAAGATATTTCCTTTTTCACCATAGCCCTCTATGGGCTTCCAAATATCCCCTTGCCAATTCCACAAGAACAGCCTTAGCGAAAGGCTTCTTGAAGGGAAAGATGTAACTCTGTGAGATGAATTAACAGAACACAGAGCAGTTTCTCAGAAAGCTTCTTTCCAGTTTTGAACGGAAGATATTTCCTTTTTCACCATAGCCCTCTATGGGCTTCCAAGTATCCCCTTACCATTTCCACAGAAACAGCTTTAGCGAAAGGTTTCTTGAAAGGAAAGATGTAACACTGTGAGTCGAATTAACAGAACACAGAGCAGTTTCTCAGAAAGCTTCTTTCCAGTTTTGAACGGAAGATATTTCCTTTTTCACCATAGCCCTCTATGGGCTTCCAAATATCCCCTTGCCAATTCCACAAGAACAGCCTTAGCGAAAGGCTTCTTGAAGGGAAAGATGTAACTCTGTGAGATGAATTAACAGAACACAGAGCAGTTTCTCAGAAAGCTTCTTTCCAGTTTTGAACGGAAGATATTTCCTTTTTCACCATAGCCCTCTATGGGCTTCCAAATATCCCTTTGCGAATTCCAAAAGAACAGCCTTAGCGAAAGGCTTCATGAAGGGAAAGATGTAACTCTGTGAGATGAATTAACAGAACACAGAGCAGTTTCTCAGAAAGCTTCTTTCCAGGTTTGAACGGAAGTTATTTCCTTTTTCACCATAGCCCTCTATGGGCTTCCAAATATCCCTTTGCCAATTCCACAAGAACAGCCTTAGCGAAAGGCTTCTTGAAGGGAAAGATGTAACACTGTGAGATGAATTAACAGAACACAGAGCAGTTTCCCGTAAAGCTTCTTTCCAGTTTTGAACGGAAGATATTTCCTTTTTCACCATAGCCCTCTATGTTCTTCCAAATATCCCTTTGCCAATTCCACAAGAACAGCCTTAGCGAAAGACTTCTTGAAGGGAAAGATGTAACTCTGTGAGATGAATTAACAGAACACAGAGCAGTTTCTCAGAAAGCTTCTTTCCAGTTTTGAACGGAAGATATTTCCTTTTTCACCATAGCCCTCTATGGGCTTCCAAATATCCCCTTGCCAATTCCACAAGAACAGCCTTAGCGAAAGGCTTCTTGAAGGGAAAGATGTAACTCTGTGAGATGAATTAACAGAACACAGAGCAGTTTCTCAGAAAGCTTCTTTCCAGTTTTGAACGGAAGATATTTCCTTTTTCACCATAGCCCTCTATGGGCTTCCAAGTATCCCCTTACCATTTCCACAGAAACAGCTTTAGCGAAAGGTTTCTTGAAAGGAAAGATGTAACACTGTGAGTCGAATTAACAGAACACAGAGCAGTTTCTCAGAAAGCTTCTTTCCAGTTTTGAACGGAAGATATTTCCTTTTTCACCATAGCCCTCTATGGGCTTCCAAATATCCCCTTGCCAATTCCACAAGAACAGCCTTAGCGAAAGGCTTCTTGAAGGGAAAGATGTAACTCTGTGAGATGAATTAACAGAACACAGAGCAGTTTCTCAGAAAGCTTCTTTCCAGTTTTGAACGGAAGATATTTCCTTTTTCACCATAGCCCTCTATGGGCTTCCAAATATCCCTTTGCGAATTCCAAAAGAACAGCCTTAGCGAAAGGCTTCATGAAGGGAAAGATGTAACTCTGTGAGATGAATTAACAGAACACAGAGCAGTTTCTCAGAAAGCTTCTTTCCAGGTTTGAACGGAAGTTATTTCCTTTTTCACCATAGCCCTCTATGGGCTTCCAAATATCCCTTTGCCAATTCCACAAGAACAGCCTTAGCGAAAGGCTTCTTGAAGGGAAAGATGTAACACTGTGAGATGAATTAACAGAACACAGAGCAGTTTCCCGTAAAGCTTCTTTCCAGTTTTGAACGGAAGATATTTCCTTTTTCACCATAGCCCTCTATGTTCTTCCAAATATCCCTTTGCCAATTCCACAAGAACAGCCTTAGCGAAAGACTTCTTGAAGGGAAAGATGTAACTCTGTGAGATGAATTAACAGAACACAGAGCAGTTTCTCAGAAAGCTTCTTTCCAGTTTTGAACGGAAGATATTTCCTTTTTCACCATAGCCCTCTATGGGCTTCCAAATATCCCTTTGCCAATTCCACAAGAACAGCCTTAGCGAAAGGCTTCTTGAAGGGAAAGATGTAACTCTGTGAGATGAATTAACAGAACACAGAGCAGTTTCTCAGAAAGCTTCTTTCCAGGTTTGAACGGAAGTTATTTCCTTTTTCACCATAGCCCTCTATGGGCTTCCAAATATCCCTTTGCCAATTCCACAAGAACAGCCTTAGCGAAAGGCTTCTTGAAGGGAAAGATGTAACTCTGTGAGATGAATTAACAGAACACAGAGCAGTTTCTCAGAAAGCTTCTTTCCAGTTTTGAACGGAAGATATTTCCTTTTTCACCATAGCCCTCTATGGGCTTCCAAATATCCCCTTGCCAATTCCACAAGAACAGCCTTAGCGAAGGACTTCTTGAAGGGAAAGATGTAACTCTGTGAGATGAATTAACAGAACACAGATCAGTTTCTCAGAAAGCTTCTTTCCAGTTTTGAACGGAAGATATTTCCTTTTTCACCATAGCCCTCTATGGGCTTCCAAATATCCCTTTGCCAATTCCACAAGAACAGACTTAGCGAAAGGCTTCTTGAAGGGAAAGATGTAACTCTGTGAGATGAATTAACAGAACACAGAGCAGTTTCTCAGAAAGCTTCTTTCCAGTTTTGAACGGAAGATATTTCCTTTTTCACCGTAGCCCTCTATGGGCTTCCAAATATCCCCTTGCCAATTCCACAAGAACAGCCTTAGCGAAAGGCTTCTTTAAGGGAAAGATGTAACTCTGTGAGATGAATTAACAGAACACAGAGCAGTTTCTCAGAAAGCTTCTTTCCAGTTTTGAACGGAAGATATTTCCTTTTTCACCATAGCCCTCTATGGGCTTCCAAGTATCCCCTTACCATTTCCACAGAAACAGCTTTAGCGAAAGGTTTCTTGAAAGGAAAGATGTAACACTGTGAGTCGAATTAACAGAACACAGAGCAGTTTCTCAGAAAGCTTCTTTCCAGTTTTGAACGGAAGATATTTCCTTTTTCACCATAGCCCTCTATGGGCTTCCAAATATCCCCTTGCCAATTCCACAAGAACAGCCTTAGCGAAAGGCTTCTTGAAGGAAAAGATGTAACTCTGTGAGATGAATTAACAGAACACAGAGCAGTTTCTCAGAAAGCTTCTTTCCAGTTTTGAACGGAAGATATTTCCTTTTTCACCATAGCCCTCTATGGGCTTCCAAATATCCCTTTGCGAATTCCAAAAGAACAGCCTTAGCGAAAGGCTTCATGAAGGGAAAGATGTAACTCTGTGAGATGAATTAACAGAACACAGAGCAGTTTCTCAGAAAGCGTCTTTCCAGGTTTGAACGGAAGTTATTTCCTTTTTCACCATAGCCCTCTATGGGCTTCCAAATATCCCTTTGCCAATTCCACAAGAACAGCCTTAGCGAAAGGCTTCTTGAAGGGAAAGATGTAACACTGTGAGATGAATTAACAGAACACAGAGCAGTTTCCCGGAAAGCTTCTTTCCAGTTTTGAACGGAAGATATTTCCTTTTTCACCATAGCCCTCTATGGGCTTCCAAATATCCCTTTGCCAATTCCACAAGAACAGCCTTAGCGAAAGACTTCTTGAAGGGAAAGATGTAACTCTGTGAGATGAATTAACAGAACACAGAGCAGTTTCTCAGAAAGCTTCTTTCCAGTTTTGAACGGAAGATATTTCCTTTTTCACCATAGCCCTCTATGGGCTTCCAAATATCCCTTTGCCAATTCCACAAGAACAGCCTTAGCGAAAGGTTTCTTGAAGGGAAAGATGTAACTCTGTGAGATGAATTAACAGAACACAGAGCAGTTTCTCAGAAAGATTCTTTCCAGTTTTGAACGGAAGATATTTCCTTTTTCACCATAGCCCTCTATGGGCTTCGAAATATCCCCTTGCCAATTCCACAAGAACAGCCTTAGCGAAAGACTTCTTGAAGGGAAAGATGTAACTCTGTGAGATGAATTAACAGAACACAGAGCAGTTTCTCAGAAAGCTTCTTTCCAGTTTTGAACGGAAGATATTTCCTTTTTCACCATAGCCCTCTATGGGCTTCCAAATATCCCTTTGCCAATTCCACAAGAACAGCCTTAGCGAACGGCTTCTTGAAGGGAAAGATATAACTCTCTGAGTTGAATTAACAGAACACAGAGCAGTTTCTCAGAAAGCTTCTTTCCAGTTTTGAACGGAAGATATTTCCTTTTTCACCATAGCCCTCTATGGGCTTCCAAATATCCCTTTGCCAATTCCACAAGAACAGCCTTAGCGATAGGTTTCTTGAAAGGAAAGATGTAACACTGTTGGACGAATTAACAGAACACAGAGCAGTTTCTCAGAAAGCTTCTTTCCAGTTTTGAACGGAAGATATTTCCTTTTTCACCGTAGCCCTCTTTGGGCTTCCAAATATCCCTTTGCCAATTCCACAAGAACAGCCTTAGCGAAAGGCTTCTTGAAGGGAAAGATGTAACTCTGTGAGATGAATTAACAGACCACAGAGCAGTTTCTCCGAAAGCTTCTTTCCAGTTTTGAACGGAAGGTATTTCCTTTTTCACCATAGCCCTCTATGGGCTTCCAAATATCCCTTTGCCAATTCCACAAGAACAGCCTTAGCGAAAGGCTTCTTGAAGGGAAAGATGTAACTCTGTGAGATGAATTAACAGAACACAGAGCAGTTTCTCAGAAAGCTTCTTTCCAGGTTTGAACGGAAGTTATTTCCTTTTTCACCATAGCCCTCTATGGGCTTCCAAATATCCCTTTGCCCATTCCACAAGAACAGCCTTAGCGAAAGGCTTCTTGAAGGGAAAGATGTAACTCTGTGAGATGAATTAACAGAACACAGAGCAGTTTCTCAGAAAGCTTCTTTCCAGTTTTGAACGGATGATATTTCCTTTTTCACCATAGCCCTCTATGGGCTTCCAAATATCCCCTTGCCAATTCCACAAGAACAGCCTTAGCGAAGGACTTCTTGAAGGGAAAGATGTAACTCTGTGAGATGAATTAACAGAACACAGATCAGTTTCTCAGAAAGCTTCTTTCCAGTTTTGAACGGAAGATATTTCCTTTTTCACCATAGCCCTCTATGGGCTTCCAAATATCCCTTTGCCAATTCCACAAGAACAGCCTTAGCGAAAGGCTTCTTGAAGGGAAAGATGTAACTCTGTGAGATGAATTAACAGAACACAGAGCAGTTTCTCAGAAAGCTTCTTTCCAGTTTTGAACGGAAGATATTTCCTTTTTCACCATAGCCCTCTATGGGCTTCCAAATATCCCCTTGCCAATTCCACAAGAACAGCCTTAGCGAAAGGCTTCTTGAAGGGAAAGATGTAACTCTGTGAGATGAATTAACAGAACACAGAGCAGTTTCAGAAAGCTTCTTTCCAGTTTTGAACGGAAGATATTTCCTTTTTCACCATAGCCCTCTATGGGCTTCCAAGTATCCCCTTACCATTTCCACAGAAACAGCTTTAGCGAAAGGTTTCTTGAAAGGAAAGATGTAACACTGTGAGTCGAATTAACAGAACACAGAGCAGTTTCTCAGAAAGCTTCTTTCCAGTTTTGAACGGAAGATATTTCCTTTATCACCATAGCCCTCTATGGGCTTCCAAATATCCCTTTTCCAATTCCACAAGAACAACCTTAGCGAAAGGCTTCTTGAAGGGAAAGATGTAACTCTGTGAGATGAATTAACAGAACACAGAGCAGTTTCTCAGAAAGCTTCTTTCCAGTTTTGAACGGAAGATATTTCCTTTTTCACCATAGCCCTCTATGGGCATCCAAATATCCCTTTGCGAATTCCACAAGAACAGCCTTAGCGAAAGGTTTCTTGAAGGGAAAGATGTAACTCTGTGAGATGAATTAACAGAACACAGAGCAGTTTCTCAGAAAGCTTCTTTACTGTTTTGAACGGAAGATATTTCCTTTTTCACCATAGCCCTCTATGGGCTTCCAAATATCCCCTTGCCAATTCCACAAGAACAGCCATAGCGAAAGGCTTCTTGAAGGGAAAGATGTAACTCTGTGAGATGAATTAACAGAACACAGAGCAGTTTCTCAGAAAGCTTCTTTCCAGTTTTGAACGGAAGATATTTCCTTTTTCACCATAGCCCTCTATGGGCTTCCAAATATCCCTTTGCGAATTCCAAAAGAACAGCCTTAGCGAAAGGCTTCATGAAGGGAAAGATGTAACTCTGTGAGATGAATTAACAGAACACAGAGCAGTTTCTCAGAAAGCTTCTTTCCAGGTTTGAACGGAAGTTATTTCCTTTTTCACCATAGCCCTCTATGGGCTTCCAAATATCCCTTTGCCAATTCCACAAGAACAGCCTTAGCGAAAGGCTTCTTGAAGGGAAAGATGTAACTCTGTGAGATGAATTAACAGAACACAGAGCAGATTCTCAGAAAGCTTCTTTCCAGTTTTGAACGGAAGATATTCCCTTTTTCACCATAGCCCTCTATGGGCTTCCAAATATCCCTTTGCCAATTCCACAAGAACAGCCTTAGCGAAAGGCTTCTTGAAGGGAAAGATGTAACTCTGTGAGATGAATTAACAGAACACAGAGCAGTTTCTCAGAAAGCTTCTTTCCAGTGTTGAACGGAAGATATTTCCTTTTTCACCATAGCCCTCTATGGGCTTCCAAATATCTCTTTGCCAATTCCACAAGAACAGCGTTAGCGAAAGGCTTCTTGAAGGGAAGGATATAACTCTGTGAGATGAATTAACAGAACACAGAGCAGTTTCTCAGAACGCTTCTTTCCAGTTTTGAACGGAAGATATTTCCTTTTTCACCATAGCCCTCTATGGGCTTCCAAATATCCCTTTGCCAATTCCACAAGAACAGCCTTAGCGAAAGGCTTCTTGAAGGGAAAGATGTAACTCTGTGAGATGAATTAACAGAACACAGAGCAGTTTCTCAGAAAGCTTCTTTCCAGTTTTGAACGGAAAATATTTCCTTTTTCACCATAGAACTCTATGGGCTTCCAAATATCCCCTTGCCAATTCCACAAGAACAGCCTTAGCGAAAGGCTTCTTGAAGGGAAAGATGTAACTCTGTGAGATGAATTAACAGAACACAGAGCAGTTTCTCAGAAAGCTTCTTTCCAGTTTTGAACGGAAGATATTTCCTTTTTCACCATAGCCCTCTATGGGCTTCCAAGTATCCCCTTACCATTTCCACAGAAACAGCTTTAGCGAAAGGTTTCTTGAAAGGAAAGATGTAACACTGTGAGTCGAATTAACAGAACACAGAGCAGTTTCTCAGAAAGCTTCTTTCCAGTTTTGAACGGAAGATATTTCCTTTATCACCATAGCCCTCTATGGGCTTCCAAATATCCCTTTTCCAATTCCACAAGAACAACCTTAGCGAAAGGCTTCTTGAAGGGAAAGATGTAACTCTGTGAGATGAATTAACAGAACACAGAGCAGTTTCTCAGAAAGCTTCTTTCCAGTTTTGAACGGAAGATATTTCCTTTTTCACCATAGCCCTCTATGGGCATCCAAATATCCCTTTGCGAATTCCACAAGAACAGCCTTAGCGAAAGGTTTCTTGAAGGGAAAGATGTAACTCTGTGAGATGAATTAACAGAACACAGAGCAGTTTCTCAGAATGCTTCTTTCCTGTTTTGAACGGAAGATATTTCCTTTTTCACCATAGCCCTCTATGGGCTTCCAAATATCCCCTTGCCAATTCCACAAGAACAGCCTTAGCGAAAGGCTTCTTGAAGGGAAAGATGTAACTCTGTGAGATGAATTAACAGAACACAGAGCAGTTTCTCAGAAAGATTCTTTCCAGTTTTGAACGGAAGATATTTCCTTTTTCACCATAGCCCTCTATGGGCTTCGAAATATCCCCTTGCCAATTCCACAAGAACAGCCTTAGCGAAAGACTTCTTGAAGGGAAAGATGTAACTCCGTGAGATGAATTAACAGAACACAGAGCAGTTTCTCAGAAAGCTTCTTTCCAGTTTTGAACGGAAGATATTTCCTTTTTCACCATAGCCCTCTATGGGCTTCCAAATATCCCTTTGCCAATTCCACAAGAACAGCCTTAGCGAAAGGCTTCTTGAAGGGAAAGATGTAACTCTGTGTGATGAATTAACAGAACACAGAGCATTTTCTCAGAAAGCTTCTTTCCAGTTTTGAACAGAAGATATTTGCTTTTTCACCATAGCCCTCTATGGGCTTCCAAATATGCCTTTGCGAATTCCACAAGAACAGCCTTAGCGAAAGGATTCATGAAGGGAAAGATGTAACTCTGTGAGATGAATTAACAGAACACAGAGCAGTTTCTCAGAAAGCTTCTTTCCAGTTTTGAACGGAAGATATTTCCTTTTTCACCATAGCCCTCTATGGGCTTCCAAATATCCCTTTGCCAATTCCACAAGAACAGCCTTAGCGAACGGCTTCTTGAAGGGAAAGATATAACTCTCTGAGTTGAATTAACAGAACACAGAGCAGTTTCTCAGAAAGCTTCTTTCCAGTTTTGAACGGAAGATATTTCCTTTTTCACCATAGCCCTCTTTGGGCTTCCAAATATCCCTTTGCCAATTCCACAGAAACAGCTTTAGCGATAGGTTTCTTGAAAGGAAAGATGTAACACTGTTGGACGAATTAACAGAACACAGAGCAGTTTCTCAGAAAGCTTCTTTCCAGTTTTGAACGGAAGATATTTCCTTTTTCACCATAGCCCTCTTTGGGCTTCCAAATATCCCTTTGCCAATTCCACAAGAACAGCCTTAGCGAAAGGCTTCTTGAAGGGAAAGATGTCACTCTGTGAGATGAATTAACAGACCACAGAGCAGTTTCTCAGAAAGCTTCTTTCCAGTTTTGAACGGATGGTATTTCCTTTTTCACCATAGCCCTCTATGGGCTTCCAAATATCCCTTTGCCAATTCCACAAGAACAGCCTTAGCGAAAGGCTTCTTGAAGGGAAAGATGTAACTCTGTGAGATGAATTAACAGAACACAGAGCAGTTTCTCAGAAAGCTTCTTTCCAGTTTTGAACGGAAGATATTTCCTTTTTCACCATAGCCCTCTATGGGCTTCCAAATATCCCCTTGCCAATTCCACAAGAACAGCCTTAGCGAAGGACTTCTTGAAGGGAAAGATGTAACTCTGTGAGATGAATTAACAGAACACAGATCAGTTTCTCAGAAAGCTTCTTTCCAGTTTTGAACGGAAGATATTTCCTTTTTCACCATAGCCCTCTATGGGCTTCCAAATATCCCTTTGCCAATTCCACAAGAACAGACTTAGTGAAAGGCTTCTTGAAGGGAAAGATGTAACTCTGTGAGATGAATTAACAGAACACAGAGCAGTTTCTCAGAAAGCTTCTTTCCAGTTTTGAACGGAAGATATTTCCTTTTTCACCGTAGCCCTCTATGGGCTTCCAAATATCCCCTTGCCAATTCCACAAGAACAGCCTTAGCGAAAGGCTTCTTGAAGGGAAAGATGTAACTCTGTGAGATGAATTAACAGAACACAGAGCAGTTTCTCAGAAAGCTTCTTTCCAGTTTTGAACGGAAGATATTTCCTTTTTCACCATAGCCCTCTATGGGCTTCCAAGTATCCCCTTACCATTTCCACAGAAACAGCTTTAGCGAAAGGTTTCTTGAAAGGAAAGATGTAACACTGTGAGTCGAATTAACAGAACACAGAGCAGTTTCTCAGAAAGCTTCTTTCCAGTTTTGAACGGAAGATATTTCCTTTTTCACCATAGCCCTCTATGGGCTTCCAAATATCCCCTTGCCAATTCCACAAGAACAGCCTTAGCGAAAGGCTTCTTGAAGGGAAAGATGTAACTCTGTGAGATGAATTAACAGAACACAGAGCAGTTTCTCAGAAAGCTTCTTTCCAGTTTTGAACGGAAGATATTTCCTTTTTCACCATAGCCCTCTATGGGCTTCCAAGTATCCCCTTACCATTTCCACAGAAACAGCTTTAGCGAAAGGTTTCTTGAAAGGAAAGATGTAACACTGTGAGTCGAATTAACAGAACACAGAGCAGTTTCTCAGAAAGCTTCTTTCCAGTTTTGAACGGAAGATATTTCCTTTTTCACCATAGCCCTCTATGGGCTTCCAAATATCCCCTTGCCAATTCCACAAGAACAGCCTTAGCGAAAGGCTTCTTGAAGGGAAAGATGTAACTCTGTGAGATGAATTAACAGAACACAGAGCAGTTTCTCAGAAAGCTTCTTTCCAGTTTTGAACGGAAGATATTTCCTTTTTCACCATAGCCCTCTATGGGCTTCCAAATATCCCTCTGCCAATTCCACAAGAACAGCCTTAGCGAAAGGCTTCTTGAAGGGAAAGATGTAACTCTGTGAGATGAATTAACAGAACACAGAGCATTTTCTCAGAAAGCTTCTTTCCAGTTTTGAACAGAAGATATTTGCTTTTTCACCATAGCCCTCTATGGGCTTCCAAATATGCCTTTGCGAATTCCACAAGAACAGCCTTAGCGAAAGGATTCATGAAGGGAAAGATGTAACTCTGTGAGATGAATTAACAGAACACAGAGCAGTTTCTCAGAAAGCTTCTTTCCAGTTTTGAACGGAAGATATTTCCTTTTTCACCATAGCCCTCTATGGGCTTCCAAATATCCCTTTGCCAATTCCACAAGAACAGCCTTAGCGAACGGCTTCTTGAAGGGAAAGATATAACTCTCTGAGTTGAATTAACAGAACACAGAGCAGTTTCTCAGAAAGCTTCTTTCCAGTTTTGAACGGAAGATATTTCCTTTTTCACCATAGCCCTCTTTGGGCTTCCAAATATCCCTTTGCCAATTCCACAAGAACAGCCTTAGCGAAAGGCTTCTTGAAGGGAAAGATGTAACTCTGTGAGATGAATTAACAGACCACAGAGCAGTTTCTCAGAAAGCTTCTTTCCAGTTTTGAACGGAAGGTATTTCCTTTTTCACCATAGCCCTCTATGGGCTTCCAAATATCCCTTTGCCAATTCCACAAGAACAGCCTTAGCGAAAGGCTTCTTGAAGGGAAAGATGTAACTCTGTGAGATGAATTAACAGAACACAGAGCAGTTTCTCAGAAAGCTTCTTTCCAGGTTTGAACGGAAGTTATTTCCTTTTTCACCATAGCCCTCTATGGGCTTCCAAATATCCCTTTGCCAATTCCACAAGAACAGCCTTAGCGAAAGGCTTCTTGAAGGGAAAGATGTAACTCTGTGAGATGAATTAACAGAACACAGAGCAGTTTCTCAGAAAGCTTCTTTCCAGTTTTGAACGGAAGATATTTCCTTTTTCACCATAGCCCTCTATGGGCTTCCAAATATCCCCTTGCCAATTCCACAAGAACAGCCTTAGCGAAGGACTTCTTGAAGGGAAAGATGTAACTCTGTGAGATGAATTAACAGAACACAGATCAGTTTCTCAGAAAGCTTCTTTCCAGTTTTGAACGGAAGATATTTCCTTTTTCACCATAGCCCTCTATGGGCTTCCAAATATCCCCTTGCCAATTCCACAAGAACAGCCTTAGCGAAAGGCTTCTTGAAGGGAAAGATGTAACTCTGTGAGATGAATTAACAGAACACAGAGCAGTTTCTCAGAAAGCTTCTTTCCAGTTTTGAACGGAAGATATTTCCTTTTTCACCATAGCCCTCTATGGGCTTCCAAGTATCCCCTTACCATTTCCACAGAAACAGCTTTAGCGAAAGGTTTCTTGAAAGGAAAGATGTAACACTGTGAGTCGAATTAACAGAACACAGAGCAGTTTCTCAGAAAGCTTCTTTCCAGTTTTGAACGGAAGATATTTCCTTTTTCACCATAGCCCTCTATGGGCTTCCAAATATCCCCTTGCCAATTCCACAAGAACAGCCTTAGCGAAAGGCTTCTTGAAGGGAAAGATGTAACTCTGTGAGATGAATTAACAGAACACAGAGCAGTTTCTCAGAAAGCTTCTTTCCAGTTTTGAACGGAAGATATTTCCTTTTTCACCATAGCCCTCTATGGGCTTCCAAATATCCCTTTGCGAATTCCAAAAGAACAGCCTTAGCGAAAGGCTTCATGAAGGGAAAGATGTAACTCTGTGAGATGAATTAACAGAACACAGAGCAGTTTCTCAGAAAGCTTCTTTCCAGGTTTGAACGGAAGTTATTTCCTTTTTCACCATAGCCCTCTATGGGCTTCCAAATATCCCTTTGCCAATTCCACAAGAACAGCCTTAGCGAAAGGCTTCTTGAAGGGAAAGATGTAACACTGTGAGATGAATTAACAGAACACAGAGCAGTTTCCCGTAAAGCTTCTTTCCAGTTTTGAACGGAAGATATTTCCTTTTTCACCATAGCCCTCTATGTTCTTCCAAATATCCCTTTGCCAATTCCACAAGAACAGCCTTAGCGAAAGACTTCTTGAAGGGAAAGATGTAACTCTGTGAGATGAATTAACAGAACACAGAGCAGTTTCTCAGAAAGCTTCTTTCCAGTTTTGAACGGAAGATATTTCCTTTTTCACCATAGCCCTCTATGGGCTTCCAAATATCCCTTTGCCAATTCCACAAGAACAGCCTTAGCGAAAGGCTTCTTGAAGGGAAAGATGTAACTCTGTGAGATGAATTAACAGAACACAGAGCAGTTTCTCAGAAAGCTTCTTTCCAGGTTTGAACGGAAGTTATTTCCTTTTTCACCATAGCCCTCTATGGGCTTCCAAATATCCCTTTGCCAATTCCACAAGAACAGCCTTAGCGAAAGGCTTCTTGAAGGGAAAGATGTAACTCTGTGAGATGAATTAACAGAACACAGAGCAGTTTCTCAGAAAGCTTCTTTCCAGTTTTGAACGGAAGATATTTCCTTTTTCACCATAGCCCTCTATGGGCTTCCAAATATCCCCTTGCCAATTCCACAAGAACAGCCTTAGCGAAGGACTTCTTGAAGGGAAAGATGTAACTCTGTGAGATGAATTAACAGAACACAGATCAGTTTCTCAGAAAGCTTCTTTCCAGTTTTGAACGGAAGATATTTCCTTTTTCACCATAGCCCTCTATGGGCTTCCAAATATCCCTTTGCCAATTCCACAAGAACAGACTTAGCGAAAGGCTTCTTGAAGGGAAAGATGTAACTCTGTGAGATGAATTAACAGAACACAGAGCAGTTTCTCAGAAAGCTTCTTTCCAGTTTTGAACGGAAGATATTTCCTTTTTCACCGTAGCCCTCTATGGGCTTCCAAATATCCCCTTGCCAATTCCACAAGAACAGCCTTAGCGAAAGGCTTCTTTAAGGGAAAGATGTAACTCTGTGAGATGAATTAACAGAACACAGAGCAGTTTCTCAGAAAGCTTCTTTCCAGTTTTGAACGGAAGATATTTCCTTTTTCACCATAGCCCTCTATGGGCTTCCAAGTATCCCCTTACCATTTCCACAGAAACAGCTTTAGCGAAAGGTTTCTTGAAAGGAAAGATGTAACACTGTGAGTCGAATTAACAGAACACAGAGCAGTTTCTCAGAAAGCTTCTTTCCAGTTTTGAACGGAAGATATTTCCTTTTTCACCATAGCCCTCTATGGGCTTCCAAATATCCCCTTGCCAATTCCACAAGAACAGCCTTAGCGAAAGGCTTCTTGAAGGAAAAGATGTAACTCTGTGAGATGAATTAACAGAACACAGAGCAGTTTCTCAGAAAGCTTCTTTCCAGTTTTGAACGGAAGATATTTCCTTTTTCACCATAGCCCTCTATGGGCTTCCAAATATCCCCTTGCCAATTCCACAAGAACAGCCTTAGCGAAAGGCTTCTTGAAGGGAAAGATGTAACTCTGTGAGATGAATTAACAGAACACAGAGCAGTTTCAGAAAGCTTCTTTCCAGTTTTGAACGGAAGATATTTCCTTTTTCACCATAGCCCTCTATGGGCTTCCAAGTATCCCCTTACCATTTCCACAGAAACAGCTTTAGCGAAAGGTTTCTTGAAAGGAAAGATGTAACACTGTGAGTCGAATTAACAGAACACAGAGCAGTTTCTCAGAAAGCTTCTTTCCAGTTTTGAACGGAAGATATTTCCTTTATCACCATAGCCCTCTATGGGCTTCCAAATATCCCTTTTCCAATTCCACAAGAACAACCTTAGCGAAAGGCTTCTTGAAGGGAAAGATGTAACTCTGTGAGATGAATTAACAGAACACAGAGCAGTTTCTCAGAAAGCTTCTTTCCAGTTTTGAACGGAAGATATTTCCTTTTTCACCATAGCCCTCTATGGGCATCCAAATATCCCTTTGCGAATTCCACAAGAACAGCCTTAGCGAAAGGTTTCTTGAAGGGAAAGATGTAACTCTGTGAGATGAATTAACAGAACACAGAGCAGTTTCTCAGAAAGCTTCTTTACTGTTTTGAACGGAAGATATTTCCTTTTTCACCATAGCCCTCTATGGGCTTCCAAATATCCCCTTGCCAATTCCACAAGAACAGCCATAGCGAAAGGCTTCTTGAAGGGAAAGATGTAACTCTGTGAGATGAATTAACAGAACACAGAGCAGTTTCTCAGAAAGCTTCTTTCCAGTTTTGAACGGAAGATATTTCCTTTTTCACCATAGCCCTCTATGGGCTTCCAAATATCCCTTTGCGAATTCCAAAAGAACAGCCTTAGCGAAAGGCTTCATGAAGGGAAAGATGTAACTCTGTGAGATGAATTAACAGAACACAGAGCAGTTTCTCAGAAAGCTTCTTTCCAGGTTTGAACGGAAGTTATTTCCTTTTTCACCATAGCCCTCTATGGGCTTCCAAATATCCCTTTGCCAATTCCACAAGAACAGCCTTAGCGAAAGGCTTCTTGAAGGGAAAGATGTAACTCTGTGAGATGAATTAACAGAACACAGAGCAGATTCTCAGAAAGCTTCTTTCCAGTTTTGAACGGAAGATATTCCCTTTTTCACCATAGCCCTCTATGGGCTTCCAAATATCCCTTTGCCAATTCCACAAGAACAGCCTTAGCGAAAGGCTTCTTGAAGGGAAAGATGTAACTCTGTGAGATGAATTAACAGAACACAGAGCAGTTTCTCAGAAAGCTTCTTTCCAGTGTTGAACGGAAGATATTTCCTTTTTCACCATAGCCCTCTATGGGCTTCCAAATATCTCTTTGCCAATTCCACAAGAACAGCGTTAGCGAAAGGCTTCTTGAAGGGAAGGATATAACTCTGTGAGATGAATTAACAGAACACAGAGCAGTTTCTCAGAACGCTTCTTTCCAGTTTTGAACGGAAGATATTTCCTTTTTCACCATAGCCCTCTATGGGCTTCCAAATATCCCTTTGCCAATTCCACAAGAACAGCCTTAGCGAAAGGCTTCTTGAAGGGAAAGATGTAACTCTGTGAGATGAATTAACAGAACACAGAGCAGTTTCTCAGAAAGCTTCTTTCCAGTTTTGAACGGAAAATATTTCCTTTTTCACCATAGAACTCTATGGGCTTCCAAATATCCCCTTGCCAATTCCACAAGAACAGCCTTAGCGAAAGGCTTCTTGAAGGGAAAGATGTAACTCTGTGAGATGAATTAACAGAACACAGAGCAGTTTCTCAGAAAGCTTCTTTCCAGTTTTGAACGGAAGATATTTCCTTTTTCACCATAGCCCTCTATGGGCTTCCAAGTATCCCCTTACCATTTCCACAGAAACAGCTTTAGCGAAAGGTTTCTTGAAAGGAAAGATGTAACACTGTGAGTCGAATTAACAGAACACAGAGCAGTTTCTCAGAAAGCTTCTTTCCAGTTTTGAACGGAAGATATTTCCTTTATCACCATAGCCCTCTATGGGCTTCCAAATATCCCTTTTCCAATTCCACAAGAACAACCTTAGCGAAAGGCTTCTTGAAGGGAAAGATGTAACTCTGTGAGATGAATTAACAGAACACAGAGCAGTTTCTCAGAAAGCTTCTTTCCAGTTTTGAACGGAAGATATTTCCTTTTTCACCATAGCCCTCTATGGGCATCCAAATATCCCTTTGCGAATTCCACAAGAACAGCCTTAGCGAAAGGTTTCTTGAAGGGAAAGATGTAACTCTGTGAGATGAATTAACAGAACACAGAGCAGTTTCTCAGAATGCTTCTTTCCTGTTTTGAACGGAAGATATTTCCTTTTTCACCATAGCCCTCTATGGGCTTCCAAATATCCCCTTGCCAATTCCACAAGAACAGCCTTAGCGAAAGGCTTCTTGAAGGGAAAGATGTAACTCTGTGAGATGAATTAACAGAACACAGAGCAGTTTCTCAGAAAGATTCTTTCCAGTTTTGAACGGAAGATATTTCCTTTTTCACCATAGCCCTCTATGGGCTTCGAAATATCCCCTTGCCAATTCCACAAGAACAGCCTTAGCGAAAGACTTCTTGAAGGGAAAGATGTAACTCCGTGAGATGAATTAACAGAACACAGAGCAGTTTCTCAGAAAGCTTCTTTCCAGTTTTGAACGGAAGATATTTCCTTTTTCACCATAGCCCTCTATGGGCTTCCAAATATCCCTTTGCCAATTCCACAAGAACAGCCTTAGCGAAAGGCTTCTTGAAGGGAAAGATGTAACTCTGTGTGATGAATTAACAGAACACAGAGCATTTTCTCAGAAAGCTTCTTTCCAGTTTTGAACAGAAGATATTTGCTTTTTCACCATAGCCCTCTATGGGCTTCCAAATATGCCTTTGCGAATTCCACAAGAACAGCCTTAGCGAAAGGATTCATGAAGGGAAAGATGTAACTCTGTGAGATGAATTAACAGAACACAGAGCAGTTTCTCAGAAAGCTTCTTTCCAGTTTTGAACGGAAGATATTTCCTTTTTCACCATAGCCCTCTATGGGCTTCCAAATATCCCTTTGCCAATTCCACAAGAACAGCCTTAGCGAACGGCTTCTTGAAGGGAAAGATATAACTCTCTGAGTTGAATTAACAGAACACAGAGCAGTTTCTCAGAAAGCTTCTTTCCAGTTTTGAACGGAAGATATTTCCTTTTTCACCATAGCCCTCTTTGGGCTTCCAAATATCCCTTTGCCAATTCCACAGAAACAGCTTTAGCGATAGGTTTCTTGAAAGGAAAGATGTAACACTGTTGGACGAATTAACAGAACACAGAGCAGTTTCTCAGAAAGCTTCTTTCCAGTTTTGAACGGAAGATATTTCCTTTTTCACCATAGCCCTCTTTGGGCTTCCAAATATCCCTTTGCCAATTCCACAAGAACAGCCTTAGCGAAAGGCTTCTTGAAGGGAAAGATGTCACTCTGTGAGATGAATTAACAGACCACAGAGCAGTTTCTCAGAAAGCTTCTTTCCAGTTTTGAACGGATGGTATTTCCTTTTTCACCATAGCCCTCTATGGGCTTCCAAATATCCCTTTGCCAATTCCACAAGAACAGCCTTAGCGAAAGGCTTCTTGAAGGGAAAGATGTAACTCTGTGAGATGAATTAACAGAACACAGAGCAGTTTCTCAGAAAGCTTCTTTCCAGTTTTGAACGGAAGATATTTCCTTTTTCACCATAGCCCTCTATGGGCTTCCAAATATCCCCTTGCCAATTCCACAAGAACAGCCTTAGCGAAGGACTTCTTGAAGGGAAAGATGTAACTCTGTGAGATGAATTAACAGAACACAGATCAGTTTCTCAGAAAGCTTCTTTCCAGTTTTGAACGGAAGATATTTCCTTTTTCACCATAGCCCTCTATGGGCTTCCAAATATCCCTTTGCCAATTCCACAAGAACAGACTTAGTGAAAGGCTTCTTGAAGGGAAAGATGTAACTCTGTGAGATGAATTAACAGAACACAGAGCAGTTTCTCAGAAAGCTTCTTTCCAGTTTTGAACGGAAGATATTTCCTTTTTCACCGTAGCCCTCTATGGGCTTCCAAATATCCCCTTGCCAATTCCACAAGAACAGCCTTAGCGAAAGGCTTCTTGAAGGGAAAGATGTAACTCTGTGAGATGAATTAACAGAACACAGAGCAGTTTCTCAGAAAGCTTCTTTCCAGTTTTGAACGGAAGATATTTCCTTTTTCACCATAGCCCTCTATGGGCTTCCAAGTATCCCCTTACCATTTCCACAGAAACAGCTTTAGCGAAAGGTTTCTTGAAAGGAAAGATGTAACACTGTGAGTCGAATTAACAGAACACAGAGCAGTTTCTCAGAAAGCTTCTTTCCAGTTTTGAACGGAAGATATTTCCTTTTTCACCATAGCCCTCTATGGGCTTCCAAATATCCCCTTGCCAATTCCACAAGAACAGCCTTAGCGAAAGGCTTCTTGAAGGGAAAGATGTAACTCTGTGAGATGAATTAACAGAACACAGAGCAGTTTCTCAGAAAGCTTCTTTCCAGTTTTGAACGGAAGATATTTCCTTTTTCACCATAGCCCTCTATGGGCTTCCAAGTATCCCCTTACCATTTCCACAGAAACAGCTTTAGCGAAAGGTTTCTTGAAAGGAAAGATGTAACACTGTGAGTCGAATTAACAGAACACAGAGCAGTTTCTCAGAAAGCTTCTTTCCAGTTTTGAACGGAAGATATTTCCTTTTTCACCATAGCCCTCTATGGGCTTCCAAATATCCCCTTGCCAATTCCACAAGAACAGCCTTAGCGAAAGGCTTCTTGAAGGGAAAGATGTAACTCTGTGAGATGAATTAACAGAACACAGAGCAGTTTCTCAGAAAGCTTCTTTCCAGTTTTGAACGGAAGATATTTCCTTTTTCACCATAGCCCTCTATGGGCTTCCAAATATCCCTCTGCCAATTCCACAAGAACAGCCTTAGCGAAAGGCTTCTTGAAGGGAAAGATGTAACTCTGTGAGATGAATTAACAGAACACAGAGCATTTTCTCAGAAAGCTTCTTTCCAGTTTTGAACAGAAGATATTTGCTTTTTCACCATAGCCCTCTATGGGCTTCCAAATATGCCTTTGCGAATTCCACAAGAACAGCCTTAGCGAAAGGATTCATGAAGGGAAACATGTAACTCTGTGAGATGAATTAACAGAACACAGAGCAGTTTCTCAGAAAGCTTCTTTCCAGTTTTGAACGGAAGATATTTCCTTTTTCACCATAGCCCTCTATGGGCTTCCAAATATCCCTTTGCCAATTCCACAAGAACAGCCTTAGCGAACGGCTTCTTGAAGGGAAAGATATAACTCTCTGAGTTGAATTAACAGAACACAGAGCAGTTTCTCAGAAAGCTTCTTTCCAGTTTTGAACGGAAGATATTTCCTTTTTCACCATAGCCCTCTTTGGGCTTCCAAATATCCCTTTGCCAATTCCACAAGAACAGCCTTAGCGAAAGGCTTCTTGAAGGGAAAGATGTAACTCTGTGAGATGAATTAACAGACCACAGAGCAGTTTCTCAGAAAGCTTCTTTCCAGTTTTGAACGGAAGGTATTTCCTTTTTCACCATAGCCCTCTATGGGCTTCCAAATATCCCTTTGCCAATTCCACAAGAACAGCCTTAGCGAAAGGCTTCTTGAAGGGAAAGATGTAACTCTGTGAGATGAATTAACAGAACACAGAGCAGTTTCTCAGAAAGCTTCTTTCCAGGTTTGAACGGAAGTTATTTCCTTTTTCACCATAGCCCTCTATGGGCTTCCAAATATCCCTTTGCCAATTCCACAAGAACAGCCTTAGCGAAAGGCTTCTTGAAGGGAAAGATGTAACTCTGTGAGATGAATTAACAGAACACAGAGCAGTTTCTCAGAAAGCTTCTTTCCAGTTTTGAACGGAAGATATTTCCTTTTTCACCATAGCCCTCTATGGGCTTCCAAATATCCCCTTGCCAATTCCACAAGAACAGCCTTAGCGAAGGACTTCTTGAAGGGAAAGATGTAACTCTGTGAGATGAATTAACAGAACACAGATCAGTTTCTCAGAAAGCTTCTTTCCAGTTTTGAACGGAAGATATTTCCTTTTTCACCATAGCCCTCTATGGGCTTCCAAATATCCCCTTGCCAATTCCACAAGAACAGCCTTAGCGAAAGGCTTCTTGAAGGGAAAGATGTAACTCTGTGAAATGAATTAACAGAACACAGAGCAGTTTCTCAGAAAGCTTCTTTCCAGTTTTGAACGGAAGATATTTCCTTTTTCACCATAGCCCTCTATGGGCTTCCAAGTATCCCCTTACCATTTCCACAGAAACAGCTTTAGCGAAAGGTTTCTTGAAAGGAAAGATGTAACACTGTGAGTCGAATTAACAGAACACAGAGCAGTTTCTCAGAAAGCTTCTTTCCAGTTTTGAACGGAAGATATTTCCTTTTTCACCATAGCCCTCTATGGGCTTCCAAATATCCCCTTGCCAATTCCACAAGAACAGCCTTAGCGAAAGGCTTCTTGAAGGGAAAGATGTAACTCTGTGAGATGAATTAACAGAACACAGAGCAGTTTCTCAGAAAGCTTCTTTCCAGTTTTGAACGGAAGATATTTCCTTTTTCACCATAGCCCTCTATGGGCTTCCAAATATCCCTTTGCGAATTCCAAAAGAACAGCCTTAGCGAAAGGCTTCATGAAGGGAAAGATGTAACTCTGTGAGATGAATTAACAGAACACAGAGCAGTTTCTCAGAAAGCTTCTTTCCAGGTTTGAACGGAAGTTATTTCCTTTTTCACCATAGCCCTCTATGGGCTTCCAAATATCCCTTTGCCAATTCCACAAGAACAGCCTTAGCGAAAGGCTTCTTGAAGGGAAAGATGTAACACTGTGAGATGAATTAACAGAACACAGAGCAGTTTCCCGTAAAGCTTCTTTCCAGTTTTGAACGGAAGATATTTCCTTTTTCACCATAGCCCTCTATGTTCTTCCAAATATCCCTTTGCCAATTCCACAAGAACAGCCTTAGCGAAAGACTTCTTGAAGGGAAAGATGTAACTCTGTGAGATGAATTAACAGAACACAGAGCAGTTTCTCAGAAAGCTTCTTTCCAGTTTTGAACGGAAGATATTTCCTTTTTCACCATAGCCCTCTATGGGCTTCCAAATATCCCTTTGCCAATTCCACAAGAACAGCCTTAGCGAAAGGCTTCTTGAAGGGAAAGATGTAACTCTGTGAGATGAATTAACAGAACACAGAGCAGTTTCTCAGAAAGCTTCTTTCCAGGTTTGAACGGAAGTTATTTCCTTTTTCACCATAGCCCTCTATGGGCTTCCAAATATCCCTTTGCCAATTCCACAAGAACAGCCTTAGCGAAAGGCTTCTTGAAGGGAAAGATGTAACTCTGTGAGATGAATTAACAGAACACAGAGCAGTTTCTCAGAAAGCTTCTTTCCAGTTTTGAACGGAAGATATTTCCTTTTTCACCATAGCCCTCTATGGGCTTCCAAATATCCCCTTGCCAATTCCACAAGAACAGCCTTAGCGAAGGACTTCTTGAAGGGAAAGATGTAACTCTGTGAGATGAATTAACAGAACACAGATCAGTTTCTCAGAAAGCTTCTTTCCAGTTTTGAACGGAAGATATTTCCTTTTTCACCATAGCCCTCTATGGGCTTCCAAATATCCCTTTGCCAATTCCACAAGAACAGACTTAGCGAAAGGCTTCTTGAAGGGAAAGATGTAACTCTGTGAGATGAATTAACAGAACACAGAGCAGTTTCTCAGAAAGCTTCTTTCCAGTTTTGAACGGAAGATATTTCCTTTTTCACCGTAGCCCTCTATGGGCTTCCAAATATCCCCTTGCCAATTCCACAAGAACAGCCTTAGCGAAAGGCTTCTTTAAGGGAAAGATGTAACTCTGTGAGATGAATTAACAGAACACAGAGCAGTTTCTCAGAAAGCTTCTTTCCAGTTTTGAACGGAAGATATTTCCTTTTTCACCATAGCCCTCTATGGGCTTCCAAGTATCCCCTTACCATTTCCACAGAAACAGCTTTAGCGAAAGGTTTCTTGAAAGGAAAGATGTAACACTGTGAGTCGAATTAACAGAACACAGAGCAGTTTCTCAGAAAGCTTCTTTCCAGTTTTGAACGGAAGATATTTCCTTTTTCACCATAGCCCTCTATGGGCTTCCAAATATCCCCTTGCCAATTCCACAAGAACAGCCTTAGCGAAAGGCTTCTTGAAGGAAAAGATGTAACTCTGTGAGATGAATTAACAGAACACAGAGCAGTTTCTCAGAAAGCTTCTTTCCAGTTTTGAACGGAAGATATTTCCTTTTTCACCATAGCCCTCTATGGGCTTCCAAATATCCCTTTGCGAATTCCAAAAGAACAGCCTTAGCGAAAGGCTTCATGAAGGGAAAGATGTAACTCTGTGAGATGAATTAACAGAACACAGAGCAGTTTCTCAGAAAGCGTCTTTCCAGGTTTGAACGGAAGTTATTTCCTTTTTCACCATAGCCCTCTATGGGCTTCCAAATATCCCTTTGCCAATTCCACAAGAACAGCCTTAGCGAAAGGCTTCTTGAAGGGAAAGATGTAACACTGTGAGATGAATTAACAGAACACAGAGCAGTTTCCCGGAAAGCTTCTTTCCAGTTTTGAACGGAAGATATTTCCTTTTTCACCATAGCCCTCTATGGGCTTCCAAATATCCCTTTGCCAATTCCACAAGAACAGCCTTAGCGAAAGACTTCTTGAAGGGAAAGATGTAACTCTGTGAGATGAATTAACAGAACACAGAGCAGTTTCTCAGAAAGCTTCTTTCCAGTTTTGAACGGAAGATATTTCCTTTTTCACCATAGCCCTCTATGGGCTTCCAAATATCCCTTTGCCAATTCCACAAGAACAGCCTTAGCGAAAGGTTTCTTGAAGGGAAAGATGTAACTCTGTGAGATGAATTAACAGAACACAGAGCAGTTTCTCAGAAAGATTCTTTCCAGTTTTGAACGGAAGATATTTCCTTTTTCACCATAGCCCTCTATGGGCTTCGAAATATCCCCTTGCCAATTCCACAAGAACAGCCTTAGCGAAAGACTTCTTGAAGGGAAAGATGTAACTCTGTGAGATGAATTAACAGAACACAGAGCAGTTTCTCAGAAAGCTTCTTTCCAGTTTTGAACGGAAGATATTTCCTTTTTCACCATAGCCCTCTATGGGCTTCCAAATATCCCTTTGCCAATTCCACAAGAACAGCCTTAGCGAACGGCTTCTTGAAGGGAAAGATATAACTCTCTGAGTTGAATTAACAGAACACAGAGCAGTTTCTCAGAAAGCTTCTTTCCAGTTTTGAACGGAAGATATTTCCTTTTTCACCATAGCCCTCTATGGGCTTCCAAATATACCTTTGCCAATTCCACAAGAACAGCCTTAGCGATAGGTTTCTTGAAAGGAAAGATGTAACACTGTTGGACGAATTAACAGAACACAGAGCAGTTTCTCAGAAAGCTTCTTTCCAGTTTTGAACGGAAGATATTTCCTTTTTCACCGTAGCCCTCTTTGGGCTTCCAAATATCCCTTTGCCAATTCCACAAGAACAGCCTTAGCGAAAGGCTTCTTGAAGGGAAAGATGTAACTCTGTGAGATGAATTAACAGACCACAGAGCAGTTTCTCCGAAAGCTTCTTTCCAGTTTTGAACGGAAGGTATTTCCTTTTTCACCATAGCCCTCTATGGGCTTCCAAATATCCCTTTGCCAATTCCACAAGAACAGCCTTAGCGAAAGGCTTCTTGAAGGGAAAGATGTAACTCTGTGAGATGAATTAACAGAACACAGAGCAGTTTCTCAGAAAGCTTCTTTCCAGGTTTGAACGGAAGTTATTTCCTTTTTCACCATAGCCCTCTATGGGCTTCCAAATATCCCTTTGCCCATTCCACAAGAACAGCCTTAGCGAAAGGCTTCTTGAAGGGAAAGATGTAACTCTGTGAGATGAATTAACAGAACACAGAGCAGTTTCTCAGAAAGCTTCTTTCCAGTTTTGAACGGATGATATTTCCTTTTTCACCATAGCCCTCTATGGGCTTCCAAATATCCCCTTGCCAATTCCACAAGAACAGCCTTAGCGAAGGACTTCTTGAAGGGAAAGATGTAACTCTGTGAGATGAATTAACAGAACACAGATCAGTTTCTCAGAAAGCTTCTTTCCAGTTTTGAACGGAAGATATTTCCTTTTTCACCATAGCCCTCTATGGGCTTCCAAATATCCCTTTGCCAATTCCACAAGAACAGCCTTAGCGAAAGGCTTCTTGAAGGGAAAGATGTAACTCTGTGAGATGAATTAACAGAACACAGAGCAGTTTCTCAGAAAGCTTCTTTCCAGTTTTGAACGGAAGATATTTCCTTTTTCACCATAGCCCTCTATGGGCTTCCAAATATCCCCTTGCCAATTCCACAAGAACAGCCTTAGCGAAAGGCTTCTTGAAGGGAAAGATGTAACTCTGTGAGATGAATTAACAGAACACAGAGCAGTTTCAGAAAGCTTCTTTCCAGTTTTGAACGGAAGATATTTCCTTTTTCACCATAGCCCTCTATGGGCTTCCAAGTATCCCCTTACCATTTCCACAGAAACAGCTTTAGCGAAAGGTTTCTTGAAAGGAAAGATGTAACACTGTGAGTCGAATTAACAGAACACAGAGCAGTTTCTCAGAAAGCTTCTTTCCAGTTTTGAACGGAAGATATTTCCTTTATCACCATAGCCCTCTATGGGCTTCCAAATATCCCTTTTCCAATTCCACAAGAACAACCTTAGCGAAAGGCTTCTTGAAGGGAAAGATGTAACTCTGTGAGATGAATTAACAGAACACAGAGCAGTTTCTCAGAAAGCTTCTTTCCAGTTTTGAACGGAAGATATTTCCTTTTTCACCATAGCCCTCTATGGGCATCCAAATATCCCTTTGCGAATTCCACAAGAACAGCCTTAGCGAAAGGTTTCTTGAAGGGAAAGATGTAACTCTGTGAGATGAATTAACAGAACACAGAGCAGTTTCTCAGAAAGCTTCTTTACTGTTTTGAACGGAAGATATTTCCTTTTTCACCATAGCCCTCTATGGGCTTCCAAATATCCCCTTGCCAATTCCACAAGAACAGCCATAGCGAAAGGCTTCTTGAAGGGAAAGATGTAACTCTGTGAGATGAATTAACAGAACACAGAGCAGTTTCTCAGAAAGCTTCTTTCCAGTTTTGAACGGAAGATATTTCCTTTTTCACCATAGCCCTCTATGGGCTTCCAAATATCCCTTTGCGAATTCCAAAAGAACAGCCTTAGCGAAAGGCTTCATGAAGGGAAAGATGTAACTCTGTGAGATGAATTAACAGAACACAGAGCAGTTTCTCAGAAAGCTTCTTTCCAGGTTTGAACGGAAGTTATTTCCTTTTTCACCATAGCCCTCTATGGGCTTCCAAATATCCCTTTGCCAATTCCACAAGAACAGCCTTAGCTAAAGGCTTCTTGAAGGGAAAGATGTAACTCTGTGAGATGAATTAACAGAACACAGAGCAGATTCTCAGAAAGCTTCTTTCCAGTTTTGAACGGAAGATATTCCCTTTTTCACCATAGCCCTCTATGGGCTTCCAAATATCCCTTTGCCAATTCCACAAGAACAGCCTTAGCGAAAGGCTTCTTGAAGGGAAAGATGTAACTCTGTGAGATGAATTAACAGAACACAGAGCAGTTTCTCAGAAAGCTTCTTTCCAGTGTTGAACGGAAGATATTTCCTTTTTCACCATAGCCCTCTATGGGCTTCCAAATATCTCTTTGCCAATTCCACAAGAACAGCGTTAGCGAAAGGCTTCTTGAAGGGAAGGATATAACTCTGTGAGATGAATTAACAGAACACAGAGCAGTTTCTCAGAACGCTTCTTTCCAGTTTTGAACGGAAGATATTTCCTTTTTCACCATAGCCCTCTATGGGCTTCCAAATATCCCTTTGCCAATTCCACAAGAACAGCCTTAGCGAAAGGCTTCTTGAAGGGAAAGATGTAACTCTGTGAGATGAATTAACAGAACACAGAGCAGTTTCTCAGAAAGCTTCTTTCCAGTTTTGAACGGAAAATATTTCCTTTTTCACCATAGAACTCTATGGGCTTCCAAATATCCCCTTGCCAATTCCACAAGAACAGCCTTAGCGAAAGGCTTCTTGAAGGGAAAGATGTAACTCTGTGAGATGAATTAACAGAACACAGAGCAGTTTCTCAGAAAGCTTCTTTCCAGTTTTGAACGGAAGATATTTCCTTTTTCACCATAGCCCTCTATGGGCTTCCAAGTATCCCCTTACCATTTCCACAGAAACAGCTTTAGCGAAAGGTTTCTTGAAAGGAAAGATGTAACACTGTGAGTCGAATTAACAGAACACAGAGCAGTTTCTCAGAAAGCTTCTTTCCAGTTTTGAACGGAAGATATTTCCTTTATCACCATAGCCCTCTATGGGCTTCCAAATATCCCTTTTCCAATTCCACAAGAACAACCTTAGCGAAAGGCTTCTTGAAGGGAAAGATGTAACTCTGTGAGATGAATTAACAGAACACAGAGCAGTTTCTCAGAAAGCTTCTTTCCAGTTTTGAACGGAAGATATTTCCTTTTTCACCATAGCCCTCTATGGGCATCCAAATATCCCTTTGCGAATTCCACAAGAACAGCCTTAGCGAAAGGTTTCTTGAAGGGAAAGATGTAACTCTGTGAGATGAATTAACAGAACACAGAGCAGTTTCTCAGAATGCTTCTTTCCTGTTTTGAACGGAAGATATTTCCTTTTTCACCATAGCCCTCTATGGGCTTCCAAATATCCCCTTGCCAATTCCACAAGAACAGCCTTAGCGAAAGGCTTCTTGAAGGGAAAGATGTAACTCTGTGAGATGAATTAACAGAACACAGAGCAGTTTCTCAGAAAGCTTCTTTCCAGTTTTGAACGGAAGATATTTCCTTTTTCACCATAGCCCTCTATGGGCTTCCAAATATCCCTTTGCGAATTCCACAAGAACAGCCTTAGCGAAAGGCTTCATGAAGGGAAAGATGTAACTCTGTGAGATGAATTAACAGAACACAGAGCAGTTTCTCAGAAAGCTTCTTTCCAGGTTTGAACGGAAGTTATTTCCTTTTTCACCATAGCCCTCTATGGGCTTCCAAATATCCCTTTGCCAATTCCACAAGAACAGCCTTAGCGAAAGGCTTCTTGAAGGGAAAGATGTAACTCTGTGAGATGAATTAACAGAACACAGAGCAGATTCTCAGAAAGCTTCTTTCCAGTTTTGAACGGAAGATATTCCCTTTTTCACCATAGCCCTCTATGGGCTTCCAAATATCCCTTTGCCAATTCCACAAGAACAGCCTTAGCGAAAGGCTTCTTGAAGGGAAAGATGTAACTCTGTGAGATGAATTAACAGAACACAGAGCAGTTTCTCAGAAAGCTTCTTTCCAGTGTTGAACGGAAGATATTTCCTTTTTCACCATAGCCCTCTATGGGCTTCCAAATATCCCTTTGCGAATTCCACAAGAACAGCCTTAGCGAAAGGATTCATGAAGGGATAGATGTAACTCTGTGAGATGAATTAACAGAACACAGAGCAGTTTCTCAGAAAGCTTCTTTCCAGTTTTGAACGGAGGATATTTCCTTTTTCACCATAGCCCTCTATGGGCTTCCAAATATCCCTTTGCCAATTCCACAAGAACAGCCTTAGCGAACGGCTTCTTGAAGGGAAAGATATAACTCTCTGAGTTGAATTAACAGAACACAGAGCAGTTTCTCAGAAAGCTTCTTTCCAGTTTTGAACGGAAGATATTTCCTTTTTCACCATAGCCCTCTATGGGCTTCCAAATATCCCTTTGCCAATTCCACAAGAACAGCCTTAGCGATAGGTTTCTTGAAAGGAAAGATGTAACACTGTTGGACGAATTAACAGAACACAGAGCAGTTTCTCAGAAAGCTTCTTTCCAGTTTTGAACGGAAGATATTTCCTTTTTCACCATAGCCCTCTTTGGGCTTCCAAATATCCCTTTGCCAATTCCACAAGAACAGCCTTAGCGAAAGGCTTCTTGAAGGGAAAGATGTAACTCTGTGAGATGAATTAACAGACCGCAGAGCAGTTTCTCCGAAAGCTTCTTTCCAGTTTTGAACGGAAGGTATTTCCTTTTTCACCATAGCCCTCTATGGGTTTCCAAATATCCCTTTGCCAATTCCACAAGAACAGCCTTAGCGAAGGACTTCTTGAAGGGAAAGATGTAACTCTGTGAGATGAATTAACAGAACACAGATCAGTTTCTCAGAAAGCTTCTTTCCAGTTTTGAACGGAAGATATTTCCTTTTTCACCATAGCCCTCTATGGGCTTCCAAATATCCCTTTGCCAATTCCACAAGAACAGCCTTAGCGAAAGGCTTCTTGAAGGGAAAGATGTAACTCTGTGAGATGAATTAACAGAACACAGAGCAGTTTCTCAGAAAGCTTCTTTCCAGTTTTGAACGGAAGATATTTCCTTTTTCACCATAGCCCTCTATGGGCTTCCAAATATCCCCTTGCCAATTCCACAAGAACAGCCTTAGCGAAAGGCTTCTTGAAGGGAAAGATGTAACTCTGTGAGATGAATTAACAGAACACAGAGCAGTTTCAGAAAGCTTCTTTCCAGTTTTGAACGGAAGATATTTCCTTTTTCACCATAGCCCTCTATGGGCTTCCAAGTATCCCCTTACCATTTCCACAGAAACAGCTTTAGCGAAAGGTTTCTTGAAAGGAAAGATGTAACACTGTGAGTCGAAATAACAGAACACAGAGCAGTTTCTCAGAAAGCTTCTTTCCAGTTTTGAACGGAAGATATTTCGTTTATCACCATAGCCCTCTATGGGCTTCCAAATATCCCTTTTCCAATTCCACAAGAACAACCTTAGCGAAAGGCTTCTTGAAGGGAAAGATGTAACTCTGTGAGATGAATTAACAGAACACAGAGCAGTTTCTCAGAAAGCTTCTTTCCAGTTTTGAACGGAAGATATTTCCTTTTTCACCATAGCCCTCTATGGGCATCCAAATATCCCTTTGCGAATTCCACAAGAACAGCCTTAGCGAAAGGTTTCTTGAAGGGAAAGATGTAACTCTGTGAGATGAATTAACAGAACACAGAGCAGTTTCTCAGAATGCTTCTTTCCTGTTTTGAACGGAAGATATTTCCTTTTTCACCATAGCCCTCTATGGGCTTCCAAATATCCCCTTGCCAATTCCACAAGAACAGCCTTAGCGAAAGGCTTCTTGAAGGGAAAGATGTAACTCTGTGAGATGAATTAACAGAACACAGAGCAGTTTCTCAGAAAGCTTCTTTCCAGTTTTGAACGGAAGATATTTCCTTTTTCACCATAGCCCTCTATGGGCTTCCAAATATCCCTTTGCGAATTCCAAAAGAACAGCCTTAGCGAAAGGCTTCATGAAGGGAAAGATGTAACTCTGTGAGATGAATTAACAGAACACAGAGCAGTTTCTCAGAAAGCTTCTTTCCAGGTTTGAACGGAAGTTATTTCCTTTTTCACCATAGCCCTCTATGGGCTTCCAAATATCCCTTTGCCAATTCCACAAGAACAGCCTTAGCGAAAGGCTTCTTGAAGGGAAAGATGTAACTCTGTGAGATGAATTAACAGAACACAGAGCAGATTCTCAGAAAGCTTCTTTCCAGTTTTGAACGGAAGATATTCCCTTTTTCACCATAGCCCTCTAAGGGCTTCCAAATATCCCTTTGCCAATTCCACAAGAACAGCCTTAGCGAAAGGCTTCTTGAAGGGAAAGATGTAACTCTGTGAGATGAATTAACAGAACACAGAGCAGTTTCTCAGAAAGCTTCTTTCCAGTGTTGAACGGAAGATATTTCCTTTTTCACCATAGCCCTCTATGGGCTTCCAAATATCTCTTTGCCAATTCCACAAGAACAGCGTTAGCGAAAGGCTTCTTGAAGGGAAGGATATAACTCTGTGAGATGAATTAACAGAACACAGAGCAGTTTCTCAGAACGCTTCTTTCCAGTTTTGAACGGAAGATATTTCCTTTTTCACCATAGCCCTCTATGGGCTTCCAAATATCCCTTTGCCAATTCCACAAGAACAGCCTTAGCGAAAGGCTTCTTGAAGGGAAAGATGTAACTCTGTGAGATGAATTAACAGAACACAGAGCAGTTTCTCAGAAAGCTTCTTTCCAGTTTTGAACGGAAGATATTTCCTTTTTCACCATAGCCCTCTATGGGCTTCCAAATATCCCCTTGCCAATTCCACAAGAACAGCCTTAGCGAAAGGCTTCTTGAAGGGAAAGATGTAACTCTGTGAGATGAATTAACAGAACACAGAGCAGTATCTCAGAAAGCTTCTTTCCAGTTTTGAACGGAAGATATTTCCTTTTTCACCATAGCCCTCTATGGGCTTCCAAGTATCCCCTTACCAATTCCACAGAAAGAGCTTTAGCGAAAGGTTTCTTGAAAGGAAAGATGTAACACTGTGAGTCGAAATAACAGAACACAGAGCAGTTTCTCAGAATGCTTCTTTCCAGTTTTGAACGGAAGATATTTCCTTTTTCACCATAGCCCTCTATGGGCTTCCAAATATCCCTTTTCCAATTCCACAAGAACAACCTTAGCGAAAGGATTCTTGAAGGGAAAGATGTAACTCTGTGAGATGAATTAACAGAACACAGAGCAGTTTCTCAGAAAGCTTCTTTCCAGTTTTGAACGGAAGATATTTCCTTTTTCACCATAGCCCTCTATGGGTTTCCAAATATCCCTTTGCCAATTCCACAAGAACAGCCTTATCGAAAGGCTTCTTGAAGGGAAAGATGTAACTCTGTGAGATGAATTAACAGAACACAGAGCAGTTTCTCAGAAAGTTTCTTTCCAGTTTTGAACGGAAGATATTTCCTTTTTCACCATAGCCCTCTATGGGCTTCCAAATATCCCTTTGCCAATTCCACAAGAACAGCCTTAGCGAAAGGCTTCTTGAAGGGAAAGATGTAACTCTGTGAGATGAATTAACAGAACACAGAGCAGTTTCTCAGAAAGCTTCTTTCCAGTTTTGAACGGAAGATATTTCCTTTTTCACCATAGCCCTCTATGGGCTTCCAAGTATCCCCTTACCAATTCCACAGAAACAGCTTTAGCGAAAGGTTTCTTGAAAGGAAAGATGTAACACTGTGAGACGAATTAACAGAACACATAGCAGATTCTCAGAAAGCTTCTTTCCAGTTTTGAACGGAAGATATTTCCTTTTTCACCATAGCCCTCTATGGGCTTCCAAATATCCCTTTGCCAATTCCACAAGAACAGCCTTAGCGAAAGGTTTCTTGAAGGGAAAGATGTAACTCTGTGAGATGAATTAACAGAACACAGAGCAGTTTCTCAGAAAGATTCTTTTCAGTTTTGAACGGAAGATATTTCCTTTTTCACCATAGCCCTCTATGGGCTTCGAAATATCCCCTTGCCAATTCCACAAGAACAGTCTTAGCGAAAGACTTCTTGAAGGGAAAGATGTAACTCCGTGAGATGAATTAACAGAACACAGAGCAGTTTCTCAGAAAGCTTCTTTCCAGTTTGGAACGGAAGATATTTCCTTTTTCACCATAGCCCTCTATGGGCTTCCAAATATCCCTTTGCCAATTCCACAAGAACAGGCTTAGCGAAAGGCTTCTTGAAGGGAGAGATGTAACTCTGTGAGATGAATTAACAGAACACAGAGCAGTTTCTCAGAAAGCTTCTTTCCAGTTTTGAACAGAAGATATTTCCTTTTTCACCATAGCCCTCTATGGGCTTCCAAATATCCCTCTGCGAATTCCACAGGAACAGCCTTAGCGAAAGGATTCATGAAGGGAAAGATGTAACTCTGTGAGATAAATTAACAGAACACAGAGCAGTTTCTCAGAAAGCTTCTTTCCAGTTTTGAACGGAAGATATTTCCTTTTTCACCATAGCCCTCTATGGGCTTCCAAATATCCCTTTGCCAATTCCACAAGAACAGCCTTAGCGAAATGCTTCTTGAAGGGAAAGATGTAACTCTGTGAGATGAATTAACAGAACACAGAGCAGTTTCTCAGAAAGCTTCTTTCCAGTTTTGAACGGAAGATATTTCCTTTTTCACCATAGCCCTCTATGGGTTTCCAAGTATCCCCTTGCCAATTCCACAGAAACAGCTTTAGAGATAGGTTTCTTGAAAGGAAAGATGTAACACTGATGGACGAATTAACAGAACACAGAGCCGTTTCTCAGAAAGCTTCTTTCCAGTTTTGAACGGAAGATATTTCCTTTTTCACCATAGCCCTCTATGGGCTTCCAAATATCCCTTTGCGAATTCCACCAGAACAGCCTTAGCGAAAGGCTTCTTGAAGGGAAAGATGTAACTCTGTGAGATGAATTAACAGAACACAGAGCAGTTTCTCAGAAAGCTTCTTTCCAGTTTTGAACGGAAGATATTTCCTTTTTCACCATAGCCCTCTATGGGTTTCCAAGTAGCCCCTTGCCAATTCCACAGAAACAGCTTTAGCGATAGGTTTCTTGAAAGGAAAGATGTAACACTGATGGACGAATTAACAGAACACAGAGCAGTTTCTCAGAAAGCTTCTTTCCAGTTTTGAACGGAAGATATTTCCTTTTTCACCATAGCCCTCTATGGGCTTCCAAATATCCCTTTGCGAATTCCACCAGAACAGCCTTAGCGAAAGGCTTCTTGAAGGGAAAGATGTAACTCTGTGAGATGAATTAACAGAACACAGAGCAGTTTCTCAGAAAGCTTCTTTCCAGTTTTGAACGGAAGTTATTTCCTTTTTCACCATAGCCCTCTATGGGCTTCCAAATATCCCTTTGCGAATTCCACAAGAACAGCCTTAGCGAAAGGTTTCTTGAAGGGAAAGATGTAATTCTGTGGGATGAATTAACAGAACACAGAGCAGTTTCTCAGAAAGCTTCTTTCCAGTTTTGAACGGAAGATATTTCCTTTTTCACCGTAGCCCTCTATGGGCTTCCAAATATCCGCTTGCCAATTCCACAAGAACATCCTTAGCGAAGGACTTCTTGAAGGGAAAGATGTAACTCTGTGAGATGAATTAACAGAACACAGAGCAGTTTCTCAGAAAGCTTCTTTCCAGTTTTGAACGGAAGATATTTCCTTTTTCACCATAGCCCTCTATGGGCTTCCAAATATCCCTTTGCCAATTCCACAAGAACAGCCTTAGCGAACGGCTTCTTGAAGGGAAAGATATAACTCTCTGAGTTGAATTAACAGAACACAGAGCAGTTTCTCAGAAAGCTTCTTTCCAGTTTTGAACGGAAGATATTTCCTTTTTCACCATAGCCATCTATGGGCTTCCAAATATCCCTTTGCCAATTCCACAAGAACAGCCTTAGCGAAATGCTTCTTGAAGGGAAAGATGTAACTCTGTGAGATGAATTAACAGAACACAGAGCAGTTTCTCAGAAAGCTTCTTTCCAGTTTTGAACGGAAGATATTTCCTTTTTCACCATAGCCCTCTATGGGTTTCCAAGTATCCCCTTGCCAATTCCACAGAAACAGCTTTAGCGATAGGTTTCTTGAAAGGAAAGATGTAACACTGATGGACGAATTAACAGAACACAGAGCCGTTTCTCAGAAAGCTTCTTTCCAGTTTTGAACGGAAGATATTTCCTTTTTCACCATAGCCCTCTATGGGCTTCCAAATATCCCTTTGCCAATTCCACAAGAACAGCCTTAGCGAAAGGCTTCTTGAAGGGAAAGATGTAACTCTGTGAGATGAATTAACAGAACACAGAACAGTTTCTCAGAAAGCTTCTTTCCAGTTTTGAACGGAAGATATTTCCTTTTTCACCATAGCCCTCTATGGGCTTCCAAATATCCCTTTGCCAATTCCACAAGAACAGCCTTAGCGAAAGGCTTCTTGAAGGGAAAGATGTAACTCTGTGAGATGAATTAACGGAACACAGAGCAGTTTCTCAGAAAGCTTCTTTCCAGTTTTGAACGGAAGATATTTCCTTTTTCACCATAGCCCTCTATGGGCTTCCAAGTATCCCCTTACCAATTCCACAGAAACAGCTTTAGCGAAAGGTTTCTTGAAAGGAAAGATGTAACTCTGTGAGATGAATTAACAGAACACAGAGCAGTTTCTCAGAAAGCTTCTTTCCAGTTTTGAACGGAAGATATTTCCTTTTTCACCATAGCCCTCTATGGGCTTCCAAATATCCCCATGCCAATTCCACAAGAACAGCCTTAGCGAAAGGCTTCTTGAAGGGAAAGATGTAACTCTGTGAGATGAATTAACAGAACACAGAGCTGTTTCTCAGAAAGCTTCTTTCCAGTTTTGAACGGAAGATATTCCCTTTTTCACCATAGCCCTCTATGGTCTTCCAAATATCCCTTTGCCAATTGCACAAGAACAGCCTTAGCAAAAGGCTTCTTGAGGGGAAAGATGTAACTCTGTGAGATGAATTAACAGAACACAGAGCAGTTTCTCAGAAAGCTTCTTTCCAGGTTTGAACGGAAGTTATTTCCTTTTTCACCATAGCCCTCTATGGGCTTCGAAATATCCCCTTGCCAATTCCACAAGAACAGTCTTAGCGAAAGACTTCTTGAAGGGAAAGATGTAACTCCGTGAGATGAATTAACAGAACACAGAGCAGTTTCTCAGAAAGCTTCTTTCCAGTTTTGAACGGAAGATATTTCCTTTTTCACCATAGCCCTCTATGGGCTTCCAAATATCCCTTTGCCAATTCCACAAGAACAGGCTTAGCGAAAGGCTTCTTGAAGGGAGAGATGTAACTCTGTGAGATGAATTAACAGAACACAGAGCAGTTTCTCAGAAAGCTTCTTTCCAGTTTTGAACAGAAGATATTTCCTTTTTCACCATAGCCCTCTATGGGCTTCCAAATATCCCTCTGCGAATTCCACAGGAACAGCCTTAGCGAAAGGATTCATGAAGGGAAAGATGTAACTCTGTGAGATAAATTAACAGAACACAGAGCAGTTTCTCAGAAAGCTTCTTTCCAGTTTTGAACGGAAGATATTTCCTTTTTCACCATAGCCCTCTATGGGCTTCCAAATATCCCTTTGCCAATTCCACAAGAACAGCCTTAGCGAACGGCTTCTTGAAGGGAAAGATATAACTCTCTCAGTTGAATTAACAGAACACAGAGCAGTTTCTCAGAAAGCTTCTTTCCAGTTTTGAACGGAAGATATTTCCTTTTTCACCATAGCCCTCTATGGGCTTCCAAATATCCCTTTGCCAATTCCACAAGAACAGCCTTAGCGAAATGCTTCTTGAAGGGAAAGATGTAACTCTGTGAGATGAATTAACAGAACACAGAGCAGTTTCTCAGAAAGCTTCTTTCCAGTTTTGAACGGAAGATATTTCCTTTTTCACCATAGCCCTCTATGGGTTTCCAAGTATCCCCTTGCCAATTCCACAGAAACAGCTTTAGCGATAGGTTTCTTGAAAGGAAAGATGTAACACTGATGGACGAATTAACAGAACACAGAGCCGTTTCTCAGAAAGCTTCTTTCCAGTTTTGAACGGAAGATATTTCCTTTTTCACCATAGCCCTCTACGGGCTTCCAAATATCCCTTTGCGAATTCCACCAGAACAGCCTTAGCGAAAGGCTTCTTGAAGGGAAAGATGTAACTCTGTGAGATGAATTAACAGAACACAGAGCAGTTTCTCAGAAAGCTTCTTTCCAGTTTTGAACGGAAGATATTTCCTTTTCACCATAGCCCTCTATGGGTTTCCAAGTATCCCCTTGCCAATTCCACAGAAACAGCTTTAGCGATAGGTTTCTTGAAAGGAAAGATGTAACACTGATGGACGAATTAACAGAACACAGAGCAGTTTCTCAGAAAGCTTCTTTCCAGTTTTGAACGGAAGATATTTCCTTTTTCACCATAGCCCTCTATGGGCTTCCAAATATCCCTTTGCGAATTCCACCAGAACAGCCTTAGCGAAAGGCTTCTTGAAGGGAAAGATGTAACTCTGTGAGATGAATTAACAGAACACAGAGCAGTTTCTCAGAAAGCTTCTTTCCAGTTTTGAACGGAAGTTATGTCCTTTTTCACCATAGCCCTCTATGGGCTTCCAAATATCCCTTTGCGAATTCCACAAGAACAGCCTTAGCGAAAGGTTTCTTGAAGGGAAAGATGTAATTCTGTGGGATGAATTAACAGAACACAGAGCAGTTTCTCAGAAAGCTTCTTTCCAGTTTTGAACGGAAGATATTTCCTTTTTCACCGTAGCCCTCTATGGGCTTCCAAATATCCGCTTGCCAATTCCACAAGAACATCCTTAGCGAAGGACTTCTTGAAGGGAAAGATGTAACTCTGTGAGATGAATTAACAGAACACAGAGCAGTTTCTCAGAAAGCTTCTTTCCAGTTTTGAACGGAAGATATTTCCTTTTTCACCATAGCCCTCTATGGGCTTCCAAATATCCCTTTGCCAATTCCACAAGAACAGCCTTAGCGAAAGGCTTCTTGAAGGGAAAGATGTAACTCTGTGAGATGAATTAACAGAACACAGAGCATTTTCTCAGAAAGCTTCTTTCCAGTTTTGAACGGAAGATATTTCCTTTTTCACCATAGCCCTCTATGGGCTTCCAAATATCCCTTTGCCAATTCCACAAGAACAGCCTTAGCGAAAGGCTTCTTGAAGGGAAAGATGTAACTCTGTGAGATGAATTAACAGAACACAGAGCAGTTTCTCAGAAAGCTTCTTTCCAGTTTTGAACGGAAGATATTTCCTTTTTCACCATAGCCCTCTATGGGCTTCCAAGGATCCCCTTACCAATTCCACAGAAACAGCTTTAGCGAAAGGTTTCTTGAAAGGAAAGATGTAACTCTGTGAGATGAATTAACAGAACACAGAGCAGTTTCTCAGAAAGCTTCTTTCCAGTTTTGAACGGAAGATATTTCCTTTTTCACCATAGCCCTCTATGGGCTTCCAAATATCCCCATGCCAATTCCACAAGAACAGCCTTAGCGAAAGGCTTCTTGAAGGGAAAGATGTAACTCTGTGAGATGAATTAACAGAACACAGAGCTGTTTCTCAGAAAGCTTCTTTCCAGTTTTTAACGGAAGATAGTTCCTTTTTCACCATAGCCCTCTATGGGCTTCCAAATATCCCTTTGCGAATTCCACAAGAACAGCCTTAGCGAAAGGCTTCATGAAGGGAAAGATGTAACTCTGTGAGATGAATTAACAGAACACAGAGCAGTTTCTCAGAAAGCTTCTTTCCAGATTTGAACGGAAGTTATTTCCTTTTTCACCATAGCCCTCTATGGGCTTCCAAATATCCCTTTGCCAATTCCACAAGAACAGCCTTAGCGAAAGGCTTCTTGAAGGGAAAGATGTAACTCTGTGAGATGAATTAACAGAACACAGAGCAGTTTCTCAGAAAGCTTCTTTCCAGTTTTGAACGGAAGATATTCCCTTTTTCACCATAGCCCTCTATGGTCTTCCAAATATCCCTTTGCCAATTGCACAAGAACAGCCTTAGCAAAAGGCTTCTTGAGGGGAAAGATGTAACTCTGTGAGATGAATTAACAGAACACAGAGCAGTTTCTCAGAAAGCTTCTTTCCAGGTTTGAACGGAAGTTATTTCCTTTTTCACCATAGCCCTTTATGGGCTTCCAAATATCCCTTTGCCAATTCCACAAGAACAGCCTTAGCGAAAGGCTTCTTGAAGGGAAAGATGTAACTCTGTGAGATGAATTAACAGAACACAGAGCAGTTTCTCAGAAAGATTCTTTCCAGTTTTGAACGGAAGATATTTCCTTTTTCACCATAGCCCTCTATGGGCTTCCAAATATCCCTTTGCCTATTACACAAGAACAGCCTTAGCGAAAGGCTTCTTGAAGGGAAAGATGTAACCCTGTGAGATGAATTAACAGAACACAGAGCAGTTTCTCAGAAAGCTTCTTTCCAGTGTTGAACTTAAGATATTTCCTTTTTCACCATAGCCCTCTATGGGCTTACAAATATCCCTTTGCCAATTCCACAAGAACAGCCTTATCCAAAGGCTTCTTGAAGAGAAAGATATAACTCTGTGAGATGAATTAACAGAACACAGAGCAGTTTCTCAGAAAGCTTCTTTCCAGTGTTGAACTTAAGATATTTCCTTTTTCACCATAGCCCTCTATGGGCCTCCAAATATCCCTTTGCCAATTCCACAAGAACAGCCTTAGCGAAAGGCTTCTTGAAGGGAAAGATGTAACTCTGTGAGATGAATTAACAGAACACAGAGCAGTTTCCCGGAAAGCTTCTTTCCAGTTTTGAACGGAAGATATTTCCTTTTTCACCATAGCCCTCTATGGGCTTCCAAATATCCCTTTGCCAATTCCACAAGAACAGCCTTAGCGAAAGACTTCTTGAAGGGAAAGATGTAACTCTGTGAGATGAATTAACAGAACACAGAGCAGTTTCTCAGAAAGCTTCTTTCCAGTTTTGAACGGAAGTTATTTCCTTTTTCACCATAGCCCTCTATGGGCTTCCAAATATCCCTTTGCGAATTCCACAAGAGCAGCCTTAGCGAAAGGTTTCTTGAAGGGAAAGATGTAACTCTGTGAGATGAATTAACAGAACACAGAGCAGTTTCTCAGAAAGATTCTTTCCAGTTTTGAACGGAAGATATTTCCTTTTTCACCATAGCCCTCTATGGGCTTCGAAATATCCCCTTGCCAATTCCACAAGAACAGCCTTAGCGAAAGGCTTCTTGAAGGGAAAGATGTAACTCTGTGAGATGAATTAACAGAACACAGAGCATTTTCTCAGAAAGCTTCTTTCCAGTTTTGAACAGAAGATATTTGCTTTTTCACCATAGCCCTCTATGGGCTTCCAAATATGCCTTTGCGAATTCCACAAGAACAGCCTTAGCGAAAGGATTCATGAAGGGAAAGATGTAACTCTGTGAGATGAATTAACAGAACACAGAGCAGTTTCTCAGAAAGCTTCTTTCCAGTTTTGAACGGAAGATATTTCCTTTTTCACCATAGCCCTCTATGGGCTTCCAAATATCCCTTTGCCAATTCCACAAGAACAGCCTTAGCGAACGGCTTCTTGAAGGGAAAGATATAACTCTCTGAGTTGAATTAACAGAACACAGAGCAGTTTCTCAGAAAGCTTCTTTCCAGTTTTGAACGGAAGATATTTCCTTTTTCACCATAGCCCTCTTTGGGCTTCCAAATATCCCTTTGCCAATTCCACAGAAACAGCTTTAGCGATAGGTTTCTTGAAAGGAAAGATGTAACACTGTTGGACGAATTAACAGAACACAGAGCAGTTTCTCAGAAAGCTTCTTTCCAGTTTTGAACGGAAGATATTTCCTTTTTCACCATAGCCCTCTTTGGGCTTCCAAATATCCCTTTGCCAATTCCACAAGAACAGCCTTAGCGAAAGGCTTCTTGAAGGGAAAGATGTAACTCTGTGAGATGAATTAACAGACCACAGAGCAGTTTCTCAGAAAGCTTCTTTCCAGTTTTGAACGGAAGGTATTTCCTTTTTCACCATAGCCCTCTATGGGCTTCCAAATATCCCTTTGCCAATTCCACAAGAACAGCCTTAGCGAAAGGCTTCTTGAAGGGAAAGATGTAACTCTGTGAGATGAATTAACAGAACACAGAGCAGTTTCTCAGAAAGCTTCTTTCCAGGTTTGAACGGAAGTTATTTCCTTTTTCACCATAGCCCTCTATGGGCTTCCAAATATCCCTTTGCCAATTCCACAAGAACAGCCTTAGCGAAAGGCTTCTTGAAGGGAAAGATGTAACTCTGTGAGATGAATTAACAGAACACAGAGCAGTTTCTCAGAAAGCTTCTTTCCAGTTTTGAACGGAAGATATTTCCTTTTTCACCATAGCCCTCTATGGGCTTCCAAATATCCCCTTGCCAATTCCACAAGAACAGCCTTAGCGAAGGACTTCTTGAAGGGAAAGATGTAACTCTGTGAGATGAATTAACAGAACACAGATCAGTTTCTCAGAAAGCTTCTTTCCAGTTTTGAACGGAAGATATTTCCTTTTTCACCATAGCCCTCTATGGGCTTCCAAATATCCCTTTGCCAATTCCACAAGAACAGACTTAGTGAAAGGCTTCTTGAAGGGAAAGATGTAACTCTGTGAGATGAATTAACAGAACACAGAGCAGTTTCTCAGAAAGCTTCTTTCCAGTTTTGAACGGAAGATATTTCCTTTTTCACCGTAGCCCTCTATGGGCTTCCAAATATCCCTTTGCCAATTCCACAAGAACAGCCTTAGCGAAAGACTTCTTGAAGGGAAAGATGTAACTCTGTGAGATGAATTAACAGAACACAGAGCAGTTTCTCAGAAAGCTTCTTTCCAGTTTTGAACGGAAGATATTTCCTTTTTCACCATAGCCCTCTATGGGATTCCAAATATCCCTTTGCCAATTCCACAAGAACAGCCTTAGCGAAAGGTTTCTTGAAGGGAAAGATGTAACTCTGTGAGATGAATTAACAGAACACAGAGCAGTTTCTCAGAAAGATTCTTTCCAGTTTTGAACGGAAGATATTTCCTTTTTCAACATAGCCCTCTATGGGCTTCCAAATATCCCTTTGCCAATTCCACAAGAACAGCCTTAGCGAACGGCTTCTTGAAGGGAAAGATATAACTCTCTGAGTTGAATTAACAGAACACAGAGCAGTTTCTCAGAAAGCTTCTTTCCAGTTTTGAACGGAAGATATTTCCTTTTTCACCATAGCCCTCTATGGGCTTCCAAATATCCCTTTGCCAATTCCACAAGAACAGCCTTAGCGATAGGTTTCTTGAAAGGAAAGATGTAACACTATTGGACGAATTAACAGAACACAGAGCAGTTTCTCAGAAAGCTTCTTTCCAGTTTTGAACGGAAGATATTTCCTTTTTCACCATAGCCCTCTTTGGGCTTCCAAATATCCCTGTGCCAATTCCACAAGAACAGCCTTAGCGAAAGGCTTCTTGAACGGAAAGATGTAACTCTGTGAGATGAATTAACAGACCACAGAGCAGTTTCTCCGAAAGCTTCTTTCCAGTTTTGAACGGAAGGTATTTCCTTTTTCACCATAGCCCTCTATGGGCTTCCAAATATCCCTTTGCCAATTCCACAAGAACAGCCTTAGCGAAAGGCTTCTTGAAGGGAAAGATGTAACTCTGTGAGATGAATTAACAGAACACAGAGCAGTTTCTCAGAAAGCTTCTTTCCAGGTTTGAACGGAAGTTATTTCCTTTTTCACCATAGCCCTCTATGGGCTTCCAAATATCCCTTTGCCCATTCCACAAGAACAGCCTTAGCGAAAGGCTTCTTGAAGGGAAAGATGTAACTCTGTGAGATGAATTAACAGAACACAGAGCAGTTTCTCAGAAAGCTTCTTTCCAGTTTTGAACGGAAGATATTTCCTTTTTCACCATAGCCCTCTATGGGCTTCCAAATATCCCCTTGCCAATTCCACAAGAACAGCCTTAGCGAAGGACTTCTTGAAGGGAAAGATGTAACTCTGTGAGATGAATTAACAGAACACAGATCAGTTTCTCAGAAAGCTTCTTTCCAGTTTTGAACGGAAGATATTTCCTTTTTCACCATAGCCCTCTATGGGCTTCCAAATATCCCTTTGCCAATTCCACAAGAACAGCCTTAGCGAAAGGCTTCTTGAAGGGAAAGATGTAACTCTGTGAGATGAATTAACAGAACACAGAGCAGTTTCTCAGAAAGCTTCTTTCCAGTTTTGAACGGAAGATATTTCCTTTTTCACCATAGCCCTCTATGGGCTTCCAAATATCCCCTTGCCAATTCCACAAGAACAGCCTTAGCGAAAGGCTTCTTGAAGGGAAAGATGTAACTCTGTGAGATGAATTAACAGAACACAGAGCAGTTTCAGAAAGCTTCTTTGCAGTTTTGAACGGAAGATATTTCCTTTTTCACCATAGCCCTCTATGGGCTTCAAAGTATCCCCTTACCATTTCCACAGAAACAGCTTTAGCGAAAGGTTTCTTGAAAGGAAAGATGTAACACTGTGAGTCGAATTAACAGAACACAGAGCAGTTTCTCAGAAAGCTTCTTTCCAGTTTTGAACGGAAGATATTTCCTTTATCACCATAGCCCTCTATGGGCTTCCAAATATCCCTTTTCCAATTCCACAAGAACAACCTTAGCGAAAGGCTTCTTGAAGGGAAAGATGTAACTCTGTGAGATGAATTAACAGAACACAGAGCAGTTTCTCAGAAAGCTTCTTTCCAGTTTTGAACCGAAGATATTTCCTTTTTCACCATAGCCCTCTATGGGCATCCAAATATCCCTTTGCGAATTCCACAAGAACAGCCTTAGCGAAAGGTTTCTTGAAGGGAAAGATGTAACTCTGTGAGATGAATTAACAGAACACAGAGCAGTTTCTCAGAAAGCTTCTTTCCTGTTTTGAACGGAAGATATTTCCTTTTTCACCATAGCCCTCTATGGGCTTCCAAATATCCCCTTGCCAATTCCACAAGAACAGCCTTAGCGAAAGGCTTCTTGAAGGGAAAGATGTAACTCTGTGAGATGAATTAACAGAACACAGAGCAGTTTCTCAGAAAGCTTCTTTCCAGTTTTGAACGGAAGATATTTCCTTTTTCACCATAGCCCTCTATGGGCTTCCAAATATCCCTTTGCGAATTCCAAAAGAACAGCCTTAGCGAAAGGCTTCATGAAGGGAAAGATGTAACTCTGTGAGATGAATTAACAGAACACAGAGCAGTTTCTCAGAAAGCTTCTTTCCAGGTTTGAACGGAAGTTATTTCCTTTTTCACCATAGCCCTCTATGGGCTTCCAAATATCCCTTTGCCAATTCCACAACAACAGCCTTAGCGAAAGGCTTCTTGAAGGGAAAGATGTAACTCTGTGAGATGAATTAACAGAACACAGAGCAGATTCTCAGAAAGCTTCTTTCCAGTTTTGAACGGAAGATATTCCCTTTTTCACCATAGCCCTCTATGGGCTTCCAAATATCCCTTTGCCAATTCCACAAGAACAGCCTTAGCGAAAGGCTTCTTGAAGGGAAAGATGTAACTCTGTGAGATGAATTAACAGAACACAGAGCAGTTTCTCAGAAAGCTTCTTTCCAGTGTTGAACGGAAGATATTTCCTTTTTCACCATAGCCCTCTATGGGCTTCCAAATATCTCTTTGCCAATTCCACAAGAACAGCGTTAGCGAAAGGCTTCTTGAAGGGAAGGATATAACTCTGTGAGATGAATTAACAGAACACAGAGCAGTTTCTCAGAACGCTTCTTTCCAGTTTTGAACGGAAGATATTTCCTTTTTCACCATAGCCCTCTATGGGCTTCCAAATATCCCTTTGCCAATTCCACAAGAACAGCCTTAGCGAAAGGCTTCTTGAAGGGAAAGATGTAACTCTGTGAGATGAATTAACAGAACACAGAGCAGTTTCTCAGAAAGCTTCTTTCCAGTTTTGAACGGAAGATATTTCCTTTTTCACCATAGCCCTCTATGGGCTTCCAAATATCCCCTTGCCAATTCCACAAGAACAGCCTTAGCGAAAGGCTTCTTGAAGGGAAAGATGTAACTCTGTGAGATGAATTAACAGAACACAGAGCAGTTTCTCAGAAAGCTTCTTTCCAGTTTTGAACGGAAGATATTTCCTTTTTCACCATAGCCCTCTATGGGCTTCCAAGTATCCCCTTACCATTTCCACAGAAACAGCTTTAGCGAAAGGTTTCTTGAAAGGAAAGATGTAACACTGTGAGTCGAATTAACAGAACACAGAGCAGTTTCTCAGAAAGCTTCTTTCCAGTTTTGAACGGAAGATATTTCCTTTATCACCATAGCCCTCTATGGGCTTCCAAATATCCCTTTTCCAATTCCACAAGAACAACCTTAGCGAAAGGCTTCTTGAAGGGAAAGATGTAACTCTGTGAGATGAATTAACAGAACACAGAGCAGTTTCTCAGAAAGCTTCTTTCCAGTTTTGAACGGAAGATATTTCCTTTTTCACCATAGCCCTCTATGGGCATCCAAATATCCCTTTGCGAATTCCACAAGAACAGCCTTAGCGAAAGGTTTCTTGAAGGGAAAGATGTAACTCTGTGAGATGAATTAACAGAACACAGAGCAGTTTCTCAGAAAGCTTCTTTCCTGTTTTGAACGGAAGATATTTCCTTTTTCACCATAGCCCTCTATGGGCTTCCAAATATCCCCTTGCCAATTCCACAAGAACAGCCTTAGCGAAAGGCTTCTTGAAGGGAAAGATGTAACTCTGTGAGATGAATTAACAGAACACAGAGCAGTTTCTCAGAAAGCTTCTTTCCAGTTTTGAACGGAAGATATTTCCTTTTTCACCATAGCCCTCTATGGGCTTCCAAATATCCCTTTGCGAATTCCAAAAGAACAGCCTTAGCGAAAGGCTTCATGAAGGGAAAGATGTAACTCTGTGAGATGAATTAACAGAACACAGAGCAGTTTCTCAGAAAGCTTCTTTCCAGGTTTGAACGGAAGTTATTTCCTTTTTCACCATAGCCCTCTATGGGCTTCCAAATATCCCTTTGCCAATTCCACAAGAACAGCCTTAGCGAAAGGCTTCTTGAAGGGAAAGATGTAACTCTGTGAGATGAATTAACAGAACACAGAGCAGATTCTCACAAAGCTTCTTTCCAGTTTTGAACGGAAGATATTCCCTTTTTCACCATAGCCCTCTATGGGCTTCCAAATATCCCTTTGCCAATTCCACAAGAACAGCCTTAGCGAAAGGCTTCTTGAAGGGAAAGATGTAACTCTGTGAGATGAATTAACAGAACACAGAGCAGTTTCTCAGAAAGCTTCTTTCCAGTGTTGAACGGAAGATATTTCCTTTTTCACCATAGCCCTCTATGGGCTTCCAAATATCTCTTTGCCAATTCCACAAGAACAGCGTTAGCGAAAGGCTTCTTGAAGAGAAGGATATAACTCTGTGAGATGAATTAACAGAACACAGAGCAGTTTCTCAGAACGCTTCTTTCCAGTTTTGAACGGAAGATATTTCCTTTTTCACCATAGCCCTCTATGGGCTTCCAAATATCCCTTTTCCAATTCCACAAGAACAACCTTAGCGAAAGGCTTCTTGAAGGGAAAGAAGTAACTCTGTGAGATGAATTAACAGAACACAGAGCAGTTTCTCAGAAAGCTTCTTTCCAGTTTTGAACGGAAGATATTTCCTTTTTCACCATAGCCCTCTATGGGCATCCAAATATCCCTTTGCGAATTCCACAAGAACAGCCTTAGCGAAAGGTTTCTTGAAGGGAAAGATGTAACTCTGTGAGATGAATTAACAGAACACAGAGCAGTTTCTCAGAAAGCTTCTTTCCTGTTTTGAACGGAAGATATTTCCTTTTTCACCATAGCCCTCTATGGGCTTCCAAATATCCCCTTGCCAATTCCACAAGAACAGCCTTAGCGAAAGGCTTCTTGAAGGGAAAGATGTAACTCTGTGAGACGAATTAACAGAACACAGAGCAGTTTCTCAGAAAGCTTCTTTCCAGTTTTGAACGGAAGATATTTCCTTTTTCACCATAGCCCTCTATGGGCTTCCAAATATCCCTTTGCCAATTCCACAAGAACAGCCTTAGCGAAAGACTTCATGAAGGGAAAGATGTAACTCTGTGAGATGAATTAACAGAACACAGAGCAGTTTCTCAGAAAGCTTCTTTCCAGTTTTGAACAGAAGATATTTCCTTTTTCACCATAGCCCTCTATGGGTTTCCAAATATCCCTTTGCCAATTCCACAAGAACAGCCTTAGCGAATGGCTTCTTGAAGGGAAAGATGTAACTCTGTGAGATGAATTAACAGAACACAGAGCAGTTTCTCAGAAAGCTTCTTTCCAGTTTTGAACGGAAGATATTTCCTTTTTCACCATAGCCCTCTATGGGCTTCCAAATATCCCTTTGCCAATTCCACAAGAACAGACTTAGCGAAAGGCTTCTTGAAGGGAAAGATATAACTCTCTGAGATGAATTAACAGAACACAGAGCAGTTTCTCAGAAAGCTTCTTTCCAGTTTTGAACGGAAGATATTTCCTTTTTCACCATAGCCCTATATGGGCTTCCAAATATCCCCTTGCCAATTCCACAAGAACAGCCTTATCGAAAGGCTTCTTGAAGGGAAAGATGTAACTCTGTGAGATGAATTAACAGAACACAGAGCAGTTTCTCAGAAAGTTTCTTTCCAGTTTTGAACGGAAGATATTTCCTTTTTCACCATAGCCCTCTATGGGCTTCCAAATATCCCTTTGCCAATTCCACAAGAACAGCCTTAGCGAAAGGCTTCTTGAAGGGAAAGATGTAACTCTGTGAAATGAATTAACAGAACACAGAGCAGTTTCTCAGAAAGCTTCTTTCCAGTTTTGAACGGAAGATATTTCCTTTTTCACCATAGCCCTGTATGGGCTTCCAAGTATCCCCTTACCAATTCCACAGAAACAGCTTTAGCGAAAGGTTTCTTGAAAGGAAAGATGTAACACTGTGAGACGAATTAACAGAACACAGAGCAGTTTCTCAGAAAGCTTCTTTCCAGTTTTGAACGGAAGATATTTCCTTTTTCACCATAGCCCTCTATGGGCTTCCAAATATCCCTTTTCCAATTCCACAAGAACAGCCTTAGCGAAAGGCTTCTTGAAGGGAAAGATGTAACTCCGTGAGATGAATTAACAGAACACAGAGCAGTTTCTCAGAAAGCTTCTTTCCAGTTTTGAACGGAAGATATTTCCTTTTTCACCATAGCCCTCTAAGGGCTTCCAAATATCCCTTTTCCAATTCCACAAGAACAACATTAGCGAAAGGCTTCTTGAAGAGAAAGATGTAAATCTGTGACATGAATTAACAGAACACAGAGCAGTTTCTCAGAAAGCTTCTTTCCAGTTTTGAACGGAAGATATTTCCTTTTTCACCATAGCCCTCTATGGGCATCCAAATATCCCTTTGCGAATTCCACAAGAACAGCCTTAGCGAAAGGTTTCTTGAAGGGAAAGATGTAACTCTGTGAGATGAATTAACAGAACACAGAGCAGTTTCTCAGAAAGCTTCTTTCCAGTTTTGAACGGAAGATATTTCCTTTTTCACCATAGCCCTCTATGGGCTTCCAAATATCCCCTTGCCAATTTCACAAGAACAGCCTTAGCGAAAGGCTTCTTGAAGGGAAAGATGTAACTCTGTGAGATGAATTAACAGAACACAGAGCAGTTTCTCAGAAAGCTTCTTTCCAGTTTTGAACGGAAGATATTTCCTTTTTCACCATAGCCCTCTATGGGCTTCCAAATATCCCTTTGCGAATTCCACAAGAACAGCCTTAGCGAAAGGCTTCATGAAGGGAAAGATGTAACTCTGTGAGATGAATTAACAGAACACAGAGCAGTTTCTCAGAAAGCTTCTTTCCAGGTTTGAACGGAAGTTATTTCCTTTTTCACCATAGCCCTCTATGGACTTCCAAATATCCCTTTGCCAATTCCACAAGAACAGCCTTAGCGAAAGGCTTCTTGAAGGGAAAGATGTAACTCTGTGAGATGAATTAACAGAACACAGAGCAGTTTCTCAGAAAGCTTCTTTCCAGTTTTGAACGGAAGATATTTCCTTTTTCACCATAGCCCTCTAGGGGCTTCCAAATATCCCTTTGCCAATTCCACAAGAACAGCCTTAGCGAAAGGCTTCTTGAAGGGAAAGATGTAACCCTGTGAGATGAATTAACAGAACACAGAGCAGTTTCTCAGAAAGCTTCTTTCCAGTGTTGAACGGAAGATATTTCCTTTTTCACCATAGCCCTCTATGGGCTTCCAAATATCCCTTTGCCAATTTCACAAGAACAGCCTTAGCGAAAGACTTCTAGAAGGGAAAGATGTAACTCTGTGAGATGATTAACAGAACACAGAGCAGTTTCTCCGAAAGCTTCTTTCCAGTTTTGAACGGAAGATATTTCCTTTTTCACCATAGCCCTCTATGGGCTTCCAAATATCCCTTTGCGAATTCCACAAGAACAGCCTTAGCGAAAGGTTTCTTGAAGGGAAAGATGTAACTCTGTGAGATGAATTAACAGAACACAGAGCAGTTTCTCAGAAAGATTCTTTCCAGTTTTGAACGGAAGATATTTCCTTTTTCACCATAGCCCTCTATGGGCTTCGAAATATCCCCTTGCCAATTCCACAAGAACAGTCTTAGCGAAAGACTTCTTGAAGGGAAAGATGTAACTCCGTGAGATGAATTAACAGAACACAGAGCAGTTTCTCAGAAAGCTTCTTTCCAGTTTTGAACGGAAGATATTTCCTTTTTCACCATAGCCCTCTATGGGCTTCCAAATATCCCTTTGCCAATTCCACAAGAACAGGCTTAGCGAAAGGCTTCTTGAAGGGAGAGATGTAACTCTGTGAGATGAATTAACAGAACACAGAGCAGTTTCTCAGAAAGCTTCTTTCCAGTTCTGAACAGAAGATATTTCCTTTTTCACCATAGCCCTCTATGGGCTTCCAAATATCCCTCTGCGAATTCCACAGGAACAGCCTTAGCGAAAGGATTCATGAAGGGAAAGATGTAACTCTGTGAGATAAATTAACAGAACACAGAGCAGTTTCTCAGAAAGCTTCTTTCCAGTTTTGAACGGAAGATATTTCCTTTTTCACCATAGCCCTCTATGGGCTTCCAAATATCCCTTTTCCAATTCCACAAGAACAACCTTAGCGAAAGGCTTCTTGAAGGGAAAGAAGTAACTCTGTGAGATGAATTAACAGAACACAGAGCAGTTTCTCAGAAAGCTTCTTTCCAGTTTTGAACGGAAGATATTTCCTTTTTCACCATAGCCCTCTATGGGCATCCAAATATCCCTTTGCGAATTCCACAAGAACAGCCTTAGCGAAAGGTTTCTTGAAGGGAAAGATGTAACTCTGTGAGATGAATTAACAGAACACAGAGCAGTTTCTCAGAAAGCTTCTTTCCTGTTTTGAACGGAAGATATTTCCTTTTTCACCATAGCCCTCTATGGGCTTCCAAATATCCCCTTGCCAATTCCACAAGAACAGCCTTAGCGAAAGGCTTCTTGAAGGGAAAGATGTAACTCTGTGAGACGAATTAACAGAACACAGAGCAGTTTCTCAGAAAGCTTCTTTCCAGTTTTGAACGGAAGATATTTCCTTTTTCACCATAGCCCTCTATGGGCTTCCAAATATCCCTTTGCCAATTCCACAAGAACAGCCTTAGCGAAAGACTTCATGAAGGGAAAGATGTAACTCTGTGAGATGAATTAACAGAACACAGAGCAGTTTCTCAGAAAGCTTCTTTCCAGTTTTGAACGGAAGATATTTCCTTTTTCACCATAGCCCTCTATGGGTTTCCAAATATCCCTTTGCCAATTCCACAAGAACAGCCTTAGCGAATGGCTTCTTGAAGGGAAAGATGTAACTCTGTGAGATGAATTAACAGAACACAGAGCAGTTTCTCAGAAAGCTTCTTTCCAGTTTTGAACGGAAGATATTTCCTTTTTCACCATAGCCCTCTATGGGCTTCCAAATATCCCTTTGCCAATTCCACAAGAACAGACTTAGCGAAAGGCTTCTTGAAGGGAAAGATATAACTCTCTGAGATGAATTAACAGAACACAGAGCAGTTTCTCAGAAAGCTTCTTTCCAGTTTTGAACGGAAGATATTTCCTTTTTCACCATAGCCCTATATGGGCTTCCAAATATCCCCTTGCCAATTCCACAAGAACAGCCTTATCGAAAGGCTTCTTGAAGGGAAAGATGTAACTCTGTGAGATGAATTAACAGAACACAGAGCAGTTTCTCAGAAAGTTTCTTTCCAGTTTTGAACGGAAGATATTTCCTTTTTCACCATAGCCCTCTATGGGCTTCCAAATATCCCTTTGCCAATTCCACAAGAACAGCCTTAGCGAAAGGCTTCTTGAAGGGAAAGATGTAACTCTGTGAAATGAATTAACAGAACACAGAGCAGTTTCTCAGAAAGCTTCTTTCCAGTTTTGAACGGAAGATATTTCCTTTTTCACCATAGCCCTGTATGGGCTTCCAAGTATCCCCTTACCAATTCCACAGAAACAGCTTTAGCGAAAGGTTTCTTGAAAGGAAAGATGTAACACTGTGAGACGAATTAACAGAACACAGAGCAGTTTCTCAGAAAGCTTCTTTCCAGTTTTGAACGGAAGATATTTCCTTTTTCACCATAGCCCTCTATGGGCTTCCAAATATCCCTTTTCCAATTCCACAAGAACAGCCTTAGCGAAAGGCTTCTTGAAGGGAAAGATGTAACTCCGTGAGATGAATTAACAGAACACAGAGCAGTTTCTCAGAAAGCTTCTTTCCAGTTTTGAACGGAAGATATTTCCTTTTTCACCATAGCCCTCTAAGGGCTTCCAAATATCCCTTTTCCAATTCCACAAGAACAACATTAGCGAAAGGCTTCTTGAAGAGAAAGATGTAAATCTGTGACATGAATTAACAGAACACAGAGCAGTTTCTCAGAAAGCTTCTTTCCAGTTTTGAACGGAAGATATTTCCTTTTTCACCATAGCCCTCTATGGGCATCCAAATATCCCTTTGCGAATTCCACAAGAACAGCCTTAGCGAAAGGTTTCTTGAAGGGAAAGATGTAACTCTGTGAGATGAATTAACAGAACACAGAGCAGTTTCTCAGAAAGCTTCTTTCCAGTTTTGAACGGAAGATATTTCCTTTTTCACCATAGCCCTCTATGGGCTTCCAAATATCCCCTTGCCAATTTCACAAGAACAGCCTTAGCGAAAGGCTTCTTGAAGGGAAAGATGTAACTCTGTGAGATGAATTAACAGAACACAGAGCAGTTTCTCAGAAAGTTTCTTTCCAGTTTTGAACGGAAGATATTTCCTTTTTCACCATAGCCCTCTATGGGCTTCCAAATATCCCTTTGCCAATTCCACAAGAACAGCCTTAGCGAAAGGCTTCTTGAAGGGAAAGATGTAACTCTGTGAAATGAATTAACAGAACACAGAGCAGTTTCTCAGAAAGCTTCTTTCCAGTTTTGAACGGAAGATATTTCCTTTTTCACCATAGCCCTGTATGGGCTTCCAAGTATCCCCTTACCAATTCCACAGAAACAGCTTTAGCGAAAGGTTTCTTGAAAGGAAAGATGTAACACTGTGAGACGAATTAACAGAACACAGAGCAGTTTCTCAGAAAGCTTCTTTCCAGTTTTGAACGGAAGATATTTCCTTTTTCACCATAGCCCTCTATGGGCTTCCAAATATCCCTTTTCCAATTCCACAAGAACAGCCTTAGCGAAAGGCTTCTTGAAGGGAAAGATGTAACTCCGTGAGATGAATTAACAGAACACAGAGCAGTTTCTCAGAAAGCTTCTTTCCAGTTTTGAACGGAAGATATTTCCTTTTTCACCATAGCCCTCTAAGGGCTTCCAAATATCCCTTTTCCAATTCCACAAGAACAACATTAGCGAAAGGCTTCTTGAAGAGAAAGATGTAAATCTGTGACATGAATTAACAGAACACAGAGCAGTTTCTCAGAAAGCTTCTTTCCAGTTTTGAACGGAAGATATTTCCTTTTTCACCATAGCCCTCTATGGGCATCCAAATATCCCTTTGCGAATTCCACAAGAACAGCCTTAGCGAAAGGTTTCTTGAAGGGAAAGATGTAACTCTGTGAGATGAATTAACAGAACACAGAGCAGTTTCTCAGAAAGCTTCTTTCCAGTTTTGAACGGAAGATATTTCCTTTTTCACCATAGCCCTCTATGGGCTTCCAAATATCCCCTTGCCAATTTCACAAGAACAGCCTTAGCGAAAGGCTTCTTGAAGGGAAAGATGTAACTCTGTGAGATGAATTAACAGAACACAGAGCAGTTTCTCAGAAAGCTTCTTTCCAGTTTTGAACGGAAGATATTTCCTTTTTCACCATAGCCCTCTATGGGCTTCCAAATATCCCTTTGCGAATTCCACAAGAACAGCCTTAGCGAAAGGCTTCATGAAGGGAAAGATGTAACTCTGTGAGATGAATTAACAGAACACAGAGCAGTTTCTCAGAAAGCTTCTTTCCAGGTTTGAACGGAAGTTATTTCCTTTTTCACCATAGCCCTCTATGGACTTCCAAATATCCCTTTGCCAATTCCACAAGAACAGCCTTAGCGAAAGGCTTCTTGAAGGGAAAGATGTAACTCTGTGAGATGAATTAACAGAACACAGAGCAGTTTCTCAGAAAGCTTCTTTCCAGTTTTGAACGGAAGATATTTCCTTTTTCACCATAGCCCTCTAGGGGCTTCCAAATATCCCTTTGCCAATTCCACAAGAACAGCCTTAGCGAAAGGCTTCTTGAAGGGAAAGATGTAACCCTGTGAGATGAATTAACAGAACACAGAGCAGTTTCTCAGAAAGCTTCTTTCCAGTGTTGAACGGAAGATATTTCCTTTTTCACCATAGCCCTCTATGGGCTTCCAAATATCCCTTTGCCAATTTCACAAGAACAGCCTTAGCGAAAGACTTCTAGAAGGGAAAGATGTAACTCTGTGAGATGATTAACAGAACACAGAGCAGTTTCTCCGAAAGCTTCTTTCCAGTTTTGAACGGAAGATATTTCCTTTTTCACCATAGCCCTCTATGGGCTTCCAAATATCCCTTTGCGAATTCCACAAGAACAGCCTTAGCGAAAGGTTTCTTGAAGGGAAAGATGTAACTCTGTGAGATGAATTAACAGAACACAGAGCAGTTTCTCAGAAAGATTCTTTCCAGTTTTGAACGGAAGATATTTCCTTTTTCACCATAGCCCTCTATGGGCTTCGAAATATCCCCTTGCCAATTCCACAAGAACAGTCTTAGCGAAAGACTTCTTGAAGGGAAAGATGTAACTCCGTGAGATGAATTAACAGAACACAGAGCAGTTTCTCAGAAAGCTTCTTTCCAGTTTTGAACGGAAGATATTTCCTTTTTCACCATAGCCCTCTATGGGCTTCCAAATATCCCTTTGCCAATTCCACAAGAACAGGCTTAGCGAAAGGCTTCTTGAAGGGAGAGATGTAACTCTGTGAGATGAATTAACAGAACACAGAGCAGTTTCTCAGAAAGCTTCTTTCCAGTTCTGAACAGAAGATATTTCCTTTTTCACCATAGCCCTCTATGGGCTTCCAAATATCCCTCTGCGAATTCCACAGGAACAGCCTTAGCGAAAGGATTCATGAAGGGAAAGATGTAACTCTGTGAGATAAATTAACAGAACACAGAGCAGTTTCTCAGAAAGCTTCTTTCCAGTTTTGAACGGAAGATATTTCCTTTTTCACCATAGCCCTCTATGGGCTTCCAAATATCCCTTTGCCAATTCCACAAGAACAGCCTTAGCGAACGGCTTCTTGAAGGGGAAGATATAACTCTCTGAGTTGAATTAACAGAACACAGAGCAGTTTCTCAGAAAGCTTCTTTCCAGTTTTGAACGGAAGATATTTCCTTTTTCACCATAGCCCTCTATGGGCTTCCAAATATCCCTTTGCCAATTCCACAAGAACAGCCTTAGCGAAAGGCTTCTTGAAGGGAAAGATGTAACTCTGTGAGATGAATTAACAGAACACAGAGCAGTTTCTCAGAAAGCTTCTTTCCAGTTTTGAACGGAAGATATTTCCTTTTTCACCATAGCCCTCTATGGGTTTCCAAGTATCCCCTTGCCAATTCCACAGAAACAGCTTTAGCGATAGGTTTCTTGAAAGGAAAGATGTAACACTGTTGGACGAATTAACAGAACACAGAGCCGTTTCTCAGAAAGCTTCTTTCCAGTTTTGAACGGAAGGTATTTCCTTTTTCACCATAGCCCTCTATAGGCTTCCAAATATCCCTTTGCCAATACCACAAGAACAGCCTTAGCGAAAGGCTTCTTGAAGGGAAAGATGTAACTCTGTGAGATGAATTAACAGAACACAGAGCAGTTTCTCAGAAAGCTTCTTTCCAGTTTTGAACGGAAGATATTTCCTTTTTCACCATAGCCCTCTATGGGCTACCAAATATCCCCTTGCCAATTCCACAAGAACAGCCTTAGCGAAGGACTTCTTGAAGGGAAAGATTTAACTCTGTGAGATGAATTAACAGAACACAGATCAGTTTCTCAGAAAGCTTCTTTCCAGTTTTGAACGGAAGATATTTCCTTTTTCACCATAGCCCTCTATGGGCTTCCAAATATCCCTTTGCCAATTCCACAAGAACAGCCTTAGCGAAAGGCTTCTTGAAGGGAAAGATGTAACTCTGTGAGATGAATTAACAGAACACAGAGCAGTTTCTCAGAAAGCTTCTTTCCAGTTTTGAACGGAAGATATTTCCTTTTTCACCATAGCCCTCTATGGGCTTCCAAATATCCCCTTGCCAATTCCACAAGAACAGCCTTAGCGAAAGGCTTCTTGAAGGGAAAGATGTAACTCTGTGAGATGAATTAACAGAACACAGATCAGTTTCTCAGAAAGCTTCTTTCCAGTTTTGAACGGAAGATATTTCCTTTTTCACCATAGCCCTCTATAGGCTTCCAAATATCCCTTTGCCAATTCCACAAGAACAGACTTAGTGAAAGGCTTCTTGAAGGGAAAGATGTAACTCTGTGAGATGAATTAACAGAACACAGAGCAGTTTCTCAGAAAGCTTCTTTCCAGTTTTGAACGGAAGATATTTCCTTTTTCACCGTAGCCCTCTATGGGCTTCCAAATATCCCCTTGCCAATTCCACAAGAACAGCCTTAGCGAAAGGCTTCTTGAAGGGAAAGATGTAACTCTGTGAGATGAATTAACAGAACACAGAGCAGTTTCTCAGAAAGCTTCTTTCCAGGTTTGAACGGAAGATATTTCCTTTTTCACCATAGCCCTCTATGGGCTTCCAAGTATCCCCTTACCATTTCCACAGAAACAGATTTAGCGAAAGGTTTCTTGAAAGGAAAGATGTAACACTGTGAGTCGAATTAACAGAACACAGAGCAGTTTCTCAGAAAGCTTCTTTCCAGTTTTGAACGGAAGATATTTCCTTTTTCACCATAGCCCTCTATGGGCTTCCAAATATCCCCTTGCCAATTCCACAAGAACAGCCTTAGCGAAAGGCTTCTTGAAGGGAAAGATGTAACTCTGTGAGATGAATTAAGAGAACACAGAGCAGTTTCTCAGAAAGCTTCTTTCCAGTTTTGAACGGAAGATATTTCCTTTTTCACCATAGCCCTCTATGGGCTTCCAAATATCCCTTTGCGAATTCCAAAAGAACAGCCTTAGGGAAAGGCTTCATGAAGGGAAAGATGTAACTCTGTGAGATGAATTAACAGAACACAGAGCAGTTTCTCAGAAAGCTTCTTTCCAGGTTTGAACGGAAGTTATTTCCTTTTTCACCATAGCCCTCTATGGGCTTCCAAATATCCCTTTGCCAATTCCACAAGAACAGCCTTAGCGAAAGGCTTCTTGAAGGGAAAGATGTAACACTGTGAGATGAATTAACAGAACACAGAGCAGTTTCCCGGAAAGCTTCTTTCCAGTTTTGAACGGAAGATATTTCCTTTTTCACCATAGCCCTCTATGGGCTTCCAAATATCCCTTTGCCAATTCCACAAGAACAGCCTTAGCGAAAGACTTCTTGAAGGGAAAGATGTAACTCTGTGAGATGAATTAACAGAACACAGACCAGTTTCTCAGAAAGCTTCTTTCCAGTTTTGAACGGAAGATATTTCCTTTTTCACCATAGCCCTCTATGGGCTTCAAAATATCCCTTTGCCAATTCCACAAGAACAGCCTTAGCGAACGGCTTCTTGAAGGGAAAGATATAACTCTCTGAGTTGAATTAACAGAACACAGAGCAGTTTCTCAGAAAGCTTCTTTCCAGTTTTGAACGGAAGATATTTCCATTTTCACCATAGCCCTCTATGGGCTTCCAAATATCCCTTTGCCAATTACACAAGAACAGCCTTAGCGATAGGTTTCTTGAAAGGAAAGATGTAACACTGTTGGACGAATTAACAGAACACAGAGCAGTTTCTCAGAAAGCTTCTTTCCAGTTTTGAACGGAAGATATTTCCTTTTTCACCATAGCCCTCTATGGGCTTCCAAATATCCCTTTGCCAATTACACAAGAACAGCCTTAGCGATAGGTTTCTTGAAAGGAAAGATGTAACACTGTTGGACGAATTAACAGAACACAGAGCAGTTTCTCAGAAAGCTTCTTTCCAGTTTTGAACGGAAGATATTTCCTTTTTCACCATAGCCCTCTTTGGGCTTCCAAATATCCCTTTGCCAATTCCACAAGAACAGCCTTAGCGAAAGGCTTCTTGAAGGGAAAGATGTAACTCTGTGAGATGAATTAACAGACCACAGAGCAGTTTCTCCGAAAGCTTCTTTCCAGTTTTGAACGGAAGGTATTTCCTTTTTCACCATAGCCCTCTATGGGCTTCCAAATATCCCTTTGCCAATTCCACAAGAACAGCCTTAGCGAAAGGCTTCTTGAAGGGAAAGATGTAACTCTGTGAGATGAATTAACAGAACACAGAGCAGTTTCTCAGAAAGCTTCTTTCCAGGTTTGAACGGAAGTTATTTCCTTTTTCAACATAGCCCTCTATGGGCTTCCAAATATCCCTTTGCCAATTCCACAAGAACAGCCTTAGCGAAAGGCTTCTTGAAGGGAAACATGTAACTCTGTGAGATGAATTAACAGAACACAGAGCAGTTTCTCAGAAAGCTTCTTTCCAGTTTTGAACAGAAGATATTTCCTTTTTCACCATAGCCCTCTATGGGCTTCCAAATATCCCCTTGCCAATTCCACAAGAACAGCCTTAGCGAAGGACTTCTTGAAGGGAAAGATGTAACTCTGTGAGATGAATTAACAGAACACAGATCAGTTTCTCAGAAAGCTTCTTTCCGGTTTTGAACGGAAGATATTTCCTTTTTCACCATAGCCATCTATGGGCTTCCAAATATCCCCTTGCCAATTCCACAAGAACAGCCTTAGCGAAAGGCTTCTTGAAGGGAAAGATGTAACTCTGTGAGATGAATTAACAGAACACAGAGCAGTTTCTCAGAAAGCTTCTTTCCAGTTTTGAACGGAAGATATTTCCTTTTTCACCATAGCCCTCTATGGGCTTCCAAATATCCCCTTGACAATTCCACAAGAACAGCCTTAGCGAAAGGCTTCTTGAAGGGAAAGATGTAACTCTGTGAGATGAATTAACACAACACAGAGCAGTTTCTCAGAAAGCTTCTTTCCAGTTTTGAACGGAAGATATTTCCTTTTTCACCATAGCCCTCTATGGGCTTCCAAGTATCCCCTTACCATTTCCACAGAAACAGCTTTAGCGAAAGGTTTCTTGAAAGGAAAGATGTAACACTGTGAGTCGAATTAACAGAACACAGAGCAGTTTCTCAGAAAGCTTCTTTCCAGTTTTGAACGGAAGATATTTCCTTTATCACCATAGCCCTCCATGGGCTTCCAAATATCCCTTTTCCAATTCCACAAGAACAGCCTTAGCGAAAGGCTTCTTGAAGGGAAAGATGTAACTCTGTGAGATGAATTAACAGAACACAAGCAGTTTCTCAGAAAGCTTCTTTCCTGTTTTGAACGGAAGATATTTCCTTTTTCACCATAGCCCTCTATGGGCTTCCAAATATCCCCTTGCCAATTCCACAAGAACAGCCTTAGCGAAAGGCTTCTTGAAGGGAAAGATGTAACTCTGTGAGATGAATTAACAGAACACAGAGCAGTTTCTCAGAAAGCTTCTTTCCAGTTTTGAACGGAAGATATTCCCTTTTTCACCATAGCCCTCTATGGGCTTCCAAATATCCCTTTGCCAATTCCACAAGAACAGCCTTAGCGAAAGGCTTCTTGAAGGGAAAGATGTAACTCTGTGAGATGAATTAACCGAACACAGAGCAGTTTCTCAGAAAGCTTCTTTCCAGTGTTGAACGGAAGATATTTCCTTTTTCACCATAGCCCTCTATGGGCTTCCAAATATCTCTTTGCCAATTCCACAAGAACAGCGTTAGTGAAAGGCTTCTTGAAGGGAAGGATATAACTCTGTGAGATGAATTAACAGAACACAGAGCAGTTTCTCAGAACGCTTCTTTCCAGTTTTGAACGGAAGATATTTCCTTTTTCACCATAGCCCTCTATGGGCTTCCAAATATCCCTTTGCCAATTCCACAAGAACAGCCTTAGCGAAAGGCTTCTTGAAGGGAAAGATGTAACTCTGTGAGATGAATTAACAGAACACAGAGCAGTTTCTCAGAAAGCTTCTTTCCAGTTTTGAACGGAAGATATTTCCTTTTTCACCATAGCCCTCTATGGGCTTCTAAATATCCCCTTGCCAATTCCACAAGAACAGCCTTAGCGAAAGGCTTCTTGAAGGGAAAGATGTAACTCTGTGAGATGAATTAACAGAACACAGAGCAGTTTCAGAAAGCTTCTTTCCAGTTTTGAACGGAAGATATTTCCTTTTTCACCATAGCCCTCTATGGGCTTCCAAGTATCCCCTTACCATTTCCACAGAAACAGCTTTAGCGAAAGGTTTCTTGAAAGGAAAGATGTAACACTGTGAGTCGAATTAACAGAACACAGAGCAGTTTCTCAGAAAGCTTCTTTCCAGTTTTGAACGGAAGATATTTCCTTTATCACCATAGCCCTCTATGGGCTTCCAAATATCCCTTTTCCAATTCCACAAGAACAACCTTAGCGAAAGGCTTCTTGAAGGGAAAGATGTAACTCTGTGAGATGAATTAACAGAACACAGAGCAGTTTCTCAGAAAGCTTCTTTCCTGTTTTGAACGGAAGATATTTCCTTTTTCACCATAGCCCTCTATGGGCTTCCAAATATCCCCTTGCCAATTCCACAAGAACAGCCTTAGCGAAAGGCTTCTTGAAGGGAAAGATGTAACTCTGTGAGATGAATTAACAGAACACAGAGCAGTTTCTCAGAAAGCTTCTTTCCAGTTTTGAACGGAAGATATTTCCTTTTTCACCATAGCCCTCTATGGGCTTCCAAATATCCCTTTGCGAATTCCAAAAGAACAGCCTTAGCGAAAGGCTTCATGAAGGGAAAGATGTAACTCTGTGAGATGAATTAACAGAACACAGAGCAGTTTCTCAGAAAGCTTCTTTCCAGGTTTGAACGGAAGTTATTTCCTTTTTCACCATAGCCCTCTATGGGCTTCCAAATATCCCTTTGCCAATTCCACAAGAACAGCCTTAGCGAAAGGCTTCTTGAAGGGAAAGATGTAACTCTGTGAGATGAATTAACAGAACACAGAGCAGATTCTCAGAAAGCTTCTTTCCAGTTTTGAACGGAAGATATTCCCTTTTTCACCATAGCCCACTATGGGCTTCCAAATATCCCTTTGCCAATTCCACAAGAACAGCCTTAGCGAAAGGCTTCTTGAAGGGAAAGATGTAACTCTGTGAGATGAATTAACAGAACACAGAGCAGTTTCTCAGAAAGCTTCTTTCCAGTGTTGAACGGAAGATATTTCCTTTTTCACCATAGCCCTCTATGGGCTTCCAAATATCTCTTTGCCAATTCCACAAGAACAGCGTTAGCGAAAGGCTTCTTGAAGGGAAGGATATAACTCTGTGAGATGAATTAACAGAACACAGAGCAGTTTCTCAGAACGCTTCTTTCCAGTTTTGAACGGAAGATATTTCCTTTTTCACCATAGCCCTCTATGGGCTTCCAAATATCCCTTTGCCAATTCCACAAGAACAGCCTTAGCGAAAGGCTTCTTGAAGGGAAAGATGTAACTCTGTGAGATGAATTAACAGAACACAGAGCAGTTTCTCAGAAAGCTTCTTTCCAGTTTTGAACGGAAGATATTTCCTTTTTCACCATAGCCCTCTATGGGCTTCCAAATATCCCCTTGCCAATTCCACAAGAACAGCCTTAGCGAAAGGCTTCTTGAAGGGAAAGATGTAACTCTGTGAGATGAATTAACAGAACACAGAGCAGTTTCTCAGAAAGCTTCTTTCCAGTTTTGAACGGAAGATATTTCCTTTTTCACCATAGCCCTCTATGGGCTTCCAAGTATCCCCTTACCATTTCCACAGAAACAGCTTTAGCGAAAGGTTTCTTGAAAGGAAAGATGTAACACTGTGAGTCGAATTAACAGAACACAGAGCAGTTTCTCAGAAAGCTTCTTTCCAGTTTTGAACGGAAGATATTTCCTTTATCACCATAGCCCTCTATGGGCTTCCAAATATCCCTTTTCCAATTCCACAAGAACAACCTTAGCGAAAGGCTTCTTGAAGGGAAAGATGTAACTCTGTGAGATGAATTAACAGAACACAGAGCAGTTTCTCAGAAAGCTTCTTTCCAGTTTTGAACGGAAGATATTTCCTTTTTCACCATAGCCCTCTATGGGCATCCAAATATCCCTTTGCGAATTCCACAAGAACAGCCTTAGCGAAAGGTTTCTTGAAGGGAAAGATGTAACTCTGTGAGATGAATTAACAGAACACAGAGCAGTTTCTCAGAAAGCTTCTTTCCTGTTTTGAACGGAAGATATTTCCTTTTTCACCATAGCCCTCTAGGGGCTTCCAAATATCCCCTTGCCAATTCCACAAGAACAGCCTTAGCGAAAGGCTTCTTGAAGGGAAAGATGTAACTCTGTGAGATGAATTAACAGAACACAGAGCAGTTTCTCAGAAAGCTTCTTTCCAGTTTTGAACGGAAGATATTTCCTTTTTCACCATAGCCCTCTATGGGCTTCCAAATATCCCTTTGCGAATTCCAAAAGAACAGCCTTAGCGAAAGGCTTCATGAAGGGAAAGATGTAACTCTGTGAGATGAATTAACAGAACACAGAGCAGTTTCTCAGAAAGCTTCTTTCCAGGTTTGAACGGAAGTTATTTCCTTTTTCACCATAGCCCTCTATGGGCTTCCAAATATCCCTTTGCCAATTCCACAAGAACAGCCTTAGCGAAAGGCTTCTTGAAGGGAAGGATATAACTCTGTGAGATGAATTAACAGAACACAGAGCAGTTTCTCAGAACGCTTCTTTCCAGTTTTGAACGGAAGATATTTCCTTTTTCACCATAGCCCTCTATGGGCTTCCAAATATCCCCTTGCCAATTCCACAAGAACAACCTTAGCGAAAGGCTTCTTGAAGGGAAAGATGTAACTCTGTGAGATGAATTAACAGAACACAGAGCAGTTTCTCAGAAAGCTTCTTTCCAGTTTTGAACGGAAGATATTTCCTTTTTCACCATAGCCCTCTATGGGCATCCAAATATCCCTTTGCGAATTCCACAAGAACAGCCTTAGCGAAAGGTTTCTTGAAGGGAAAGATGTAACTCTGTGAGATGAATTAACAGAACACAGAGCAGTTTCTCAGAAAGCTTCTTTCCTGTTTTGAACGGAAGATATTTCCTTTTTCACCATAGCCCTCTATGGGCTTCCAAATATCCCCTTGCCAATTCCACAAGAACAGCCCTAGCGAAAGGCTTCTTGAAGGGAAAGATGTAACTCTGTGAGACGAATTAACAGAACACAGAGCAGTTTCTCAGAAAGCTTCTTTCCAGTTTTGAACGGAAGATATTTCCTTTTTCACCATAGCCCTCTATGGGCTTCCAAATATCCCTTTGCCAATTCCACAAGAACAGCCTTAGCGAAAGACTTCATGAAGGGAAAGATGTAACTCTGTGAGATGAATTAACAGAACACAGAGCAGTTTCTCAGAAAGCTTCTTTCCAGTTTTGAACGGAAGATATTTCCTTTTTCACCATAGCCCTCTATGGGTTTCCAAATATCCCTTTGCCAATTCCACAAGAACAGCCTTAGCGAATGGCTTCTTGAAGGGAAAGATGTAACTCTGTGAGATGAATTAACAGAACACAGAGCAGTTTCTCAGAAAGCTTCTTTCCAGTTTTGAACGGAAGATATTTCCTTTTTCACCATAGCCCTCTATGGGCTTCCAAATATCCCTTTGCGAATTCCACAAGAACAGCCTTAGCGAAAGGCTTCATGAAGGGAAAGATGTAACTCTGTGAGATGAATTAACAGAACACAGAGCAGTTTCTCAGAAAGCTTCTTTCCAGGTTTGAACGGAAGTTATTTCCTTTTTCACCATAGCCCTCTATGGGCTTCCAAATATCCCTTTGCCAATTCCACAAGAACAGCCTTAGCGAAAGGCTTCTTGAAGGGAAAGATGTAACTCTGTGAGATTAATTAACAGAACACAGAGCAGTTTCTCAGAAAGCTTCTTTCCAGGTTTGAACGGAAGTTATTTCCTTTTTCACCATAGCCCTCTATGGGCTTCCAAATATCCCTTTGCCAATTCCACAAGAACAGCCTTAGCGAAAGGCTTCTTGAAGGGAAAGATGTAACTCTGTGAGATGAATTAACAGAGCACAGAGCAGTTTCTCAGAAAGCTTCTTTCCAGTTTTGAACGGAAGATATTCCCTTTTTCACCATAGCCCTCTATGGGCTTCCAAATATCCCTTTGCCAATTGCACAAGAACAGCCTTAGCAAAAGGCTTCTTGAGGGGAAAGATGTAACTCTGTGAGATGAATTTACAGAACACAGAGCAGTTTCTCAGAAAGCTTCTTTCCAGGTTTGAACGGAAGTTATTTCCTTTTTCACCATAGCCCTTTATGGGCTTCCAAATATCCCTTTGCCAATTCCACAAGAACAGCCTTAGCGAAAGGCTTCTTGAAGGGAAAGATGTAAATCTGTGAGATGAATTAACAGAACACAGAGCAGTTTCTCAGAAAGCTTCTTTCCAGTTTTGAACGGAAGATATTTCCTTTTTCACCATAGCCCTCTATGGGCTTCCAAATATCCCTTTGCCAATTCCACAAGAACAGCCTTAGCGAAAGGCTTCTTGAAGGGAAAGATGTAATCCTGTGAGATGAATTAACAGAACACAGAGCAGTTTCTCAGAAAGCTTCTTTCCAGTGTTGAACGGAAGATATTTCCTTTTTCACCATAGCCCTCTATGGGCTTCCAAATATCCCTTTGCCAATTCCACAAGAACAGCCTTAGCGAAAGACTTCTAGAAGGGAAAGATGTAACTCTGTGAGATGATTAACAGAACACAGAGCATTTTCTCAGAAAGCTTCTTTCCAGTTTTGAACGGAAGATATTTCCTTTTTCACCATAGCCCTCTATGGGCTTCCAAATATCCCTTTGCGAATTCCACAAGAACAGCCTTAGCGAAAGGTTTCTTGAAGGGAAAGATGTAACTCTGTGAGATGAATTAACAGAACTCAGAGCAGTTTCTCAGAAAGCTTCTTTCCAGTTTTGAACGGAAGATATTTCCTTTTTCACCATAGCCCTCTATGGGCTACCAAATATCCCCTTGCCAATTCCACAAGAACAGCCTTAGCGAAGGACTTCTTGAAGGGAAAGATTTAACTCTGTGAGATGAATTAACAGAACACAGATCAGTTTCTCAGAAAGCTTCTTTCCAGTTTTGAACGGAAGATATTTCCTTTTTCACCATAGCCCTCTATGGGCTTCCAAATATCCCTTTGCCAATTCCACAAGAACAGCCTTAGCGATAGGTTTCTTGAAAGGAAAGATGTAACACTGTTGGACGAATTAACAGAACACAGAGCAGTTTCTCAGAAAGCTTCTTTCCAGTTTTGAACGGAATATATTTCCTTTTTCACCATAGCCCTCTATGGGCTTCCAAATATCCCTTTGCCAATTACACAAGAACAGCCTTAGCGATAGGTTTCTTGAAAGGAAAGATGTAACACTGTTGGACGAATTAACAGAACACAGAGCAGTTTCTCAGAAAGCTTCTTTCCAGTTTTGAACGGAAGATATTTCCTTTTTCACCATAGCCCTCTTTGGGCTTCCAAATATCCCTTTGCCAATTCCACAAGAACAGCCTTAGCGAAAGGCTTCTTGAAGGGAAAGATGTAACTCTGTGAGATGAATTAACAGACCACAGAGCAGTTTCTCCGAAAGCTTCTTTCCAGTTTTGAACGGAAGGTATTTCCTTTTTCACCATAGCCCTCTTTGGGCTTCCAAATATCCCTTTGCCAATTCCACAAGAACAGCCTTAGCGAAAGGCTTCTTGAAGGGAAAGATGTAACTCTGTGAGATGAATTAACAGAACACAGAGCAGTTTCTCAGAAAGCTTCTTTCCAGGTTTGAACGGAAGTTATTTCCTTTTTCAACATAGCCCTCTATGGGCTTCCAAATATCCCTTTGCCAATTCCACAAGAACAGCCTTAGCGAAAGGCTTCTTGAAGGGAAAGATGTAACTCTGTGAGATGAATTAACAGAACACAGAGCAGTTTCTCAGAAAGCTTCTTTCCAGTTTTGAACGGAAGATATTTCCTTTTTCACCATAGCCCTCTATGGGCTTCCAAATATCCCCTTGCCAATTCCACAAGAACAGCCTTAGCGAAGGACTTCTTGAAGGGAAAGATGTAACTCTGTGAGATGAATTAACAGAACACAGATCAGTTTCTCAGAAAGCTTCTTTCCAGTTTTGAACGGAAGATATTTCCTTTTTCACCATAGCCCTCTATGGGCTTCCAAATATCCCTTTGCCAATTCCACAAGAACAGCCTTAGCGAAAGGCTTCTTGAAGGGAAAGATGTAACTCTGTGAGATGAATTAACAGAACACAGAGCAGTTTCTCAGAAAGCTTCTTTCCAGTTTTGAACGGAAGATATTTCCTTTTTCACCATAGCCCTCTATGGGCTTCCAAATATCCCCTTGACAATTCCACAAGAACAGCCTTAGCGAAAGGCTTCTTGAAGGGAAAGACGTAACTCTGTGAGATGAATTAACACAACACAGAGCAGTTTCTCAGAAAGCTTCTTTCCAGTTTTGAACGGAAGATATTTCCTTTTTCACCATAGCCCTCTATGGGCTTCCAAGTATCCCCTTACCATTTCCACAGAAACAGCTTTAGCGAAAGGTTTCTTGAAAGGAAAGATGTAACACTGTGAGTCGAATTAACAGAACACAGAGCAGTTTCTCAGAAAGCTTCTTTCCAGTTTTGAACGGAAGATATTTCCTTTATCACCATAGCCCTCTATGGGCTTCCAAATATCCCTTTTCCAATTCCACAAGAACAACCTTAGTGAAAGGCTTCTTGAAGGGAAAGATGTAACTCTGTGAGATGAATTAACAGAACACAAGCAGTTTCTCAGAAAGCTTCTTTCCTGTTTTGAACGGAAGATATTTCCTTTTTCACCATAGCCCTCTATGGGCATCCAAATATCCCTTTGCGAATTCCACAAGAACAGCCTTAGCGAAAGGCTTCTTGAAGGGAAAGATGTAACTCTGTGAGACGAATTAACAGAACACAGAGCAGTTTCTCAGAAAGCTTCTTTCCAGTTTTGAACGGAAGATATTTCCTTTTTCACCATAGCCCTCTATGGGCTTCCAAATATCCCTTTGCCAATTCCACAAGAACAGCCTTAGCGAAAGACTTCATGAAGGGAAAGATGTAACTCTGTGAGATGAATTAACAGAACACAGAGCAGTTTCTCAGAAAGCTTCTTTCCAGTTTTGAACGGAAGATATTTCCTTTTTCACCATAGCCCTCTATGGGTTTCCAAATATCCCTTTGCCAATTCCACAAGAACAGCCTTAGCGAATGGCTTCTTGAAGGGAAAGATGTAACTCTGTGAGATGAATTAACAGAACACAGAGCAGTTTCTCAGAAAGCTTCTTTCCAGTTTTGAACGGAAGATATTTCCTTTTTCACCATAGCCCTCTATGGGCTTCCAAATATCCCTTTGCGAATTCCACAAGAACAGCCTTAGCGAAAGGCTTCATGAAGGGAAAGATGTAACTCTGTGAGATGAATTAACAGAACACAGAGCAGTTTCTCAGAAAGCTTCTTTCCAGGTTTGAACGGAAGTTATTTCCTTTTTCACCATAGCCCTCTATGGGCTTCCAAATATCCCTTTGCCAATTCCACAAGAACAGCCTTAGCGAAAGGCTTCTTGAAGGGAAAGATGTAACTCTGTGAGATTAATTAACAGAACACAGAGCAGTTTCTCAGAAAGCTTCTTTCCAGGTTTGAACGGAAGTTATTTCCTTTTTCACCATAGCCCTCTATGGGCTTCCAAATATCCCTTTGCCAATTCCACAAGAACAGCCTTAGCGAAAGGCTTCTTGAAGGGAAAGATGTAACTCTGTGAGATGAATTAACAGAACACAGAGCAGTTTCTCAGAAAGCTTCTTTCCAGTTTTGAACGGAAGATATTCCCTTTTTCACCATAGCCCTCTATGGGCTTCCAAATATCCCTTTGCCAATTGCACAAGAACAGCCTTAGCAAAAGGCTTCTTGAGGGGAAAGATGTAACTCTGTGAGATGAATTTACAGAACACAGAGCAGTTTCTCAGAATGCTTCTTTCCAGGTTTGAACGGAAGTTATTTCCTTTTTCACCATAGCCCTTTATGGGCTTCCAAATATCCCTTTGCCAATTCCACAAGAACAGCCTTAGCGAAAGGCTTCTTGAAGGGAAAGATGTAACTCTGTGAGATGAATTAACAGAACACAGAGCAGTTTCTCAGAAAGCTTCTTTCCAGTTTTGAACGGAAGATATTTCCTTTTTCACCATAGCCCTCTATGGGCTTCCAAATATCCCTTTGCCAATTCCACAAGAACAGCCTTAGCGAAAGGCTTCTTGAAGGGAAAGATGTAATCCTGTGAGATGAATTAACAGAACACAGAGCAGTTTCTCAGAAAGCTTCTTTCCAGTGTTGAACGGAAGATATTTCCTTTTTCACCATAGCCCTCTATGGGCTTCCAAATATCCCTTTGCCAATTCCACAAGAACAGCCTTAGCGAAAGACTTCTAGAAGGGAAAGATGTAACTCTGTGAAATGATTAACAGAACACAGAGCATTTTCTCAGAAAGCTTCTTTCCAGTTTTGAACGGAAGATATTTCCTTTTTCACCATAGCCCTCTATGGGCTTCCAAATATCCCTTTGCGAATTCCACAAGAACAGCCTTAGCGAAAGGTTTCTTGAAGGGAAAGATGTAACTCTGTGAGATGAATTAACAGAACACAGAGCAGTTTCTCAGAAAGATTCTTTCCAGTTTTGAACGGAAGATATTTCCTTTTTCACCATAGCCCTCTATGGGCTTCGAAATATCCCCTTGCCAATTCCACAAGAACAGTCTTAGCGAAAGACTTCTTGAAGGGAAAGATGTAACTCCGTGAGATGAATTAACAGAACACAGAGCAGTTTCTCAGAAAGCTTCTTTCCAGTTTTGAACGGAAGATATTTCCTTTTTCACCATAGCCCTCTATGGGCTTCCAAATATCCCTTTGCCAATTCCACAAGAACAGGCTTAGCGAAAGGCTTCTTGAAGGGAGAGATGTAACTCTGTGAGATGAATTAACAGAACACAGAGCAGTTTCTCAGAAAGCTTCTTTCCAGTTTTGAACAGAAGATATTTCCTTTTTCACCATAGCCCTCTATGGGCTTCCAAATATCCCTCTGCGAATTCCACAGGAACAGCCTTAGCGAAAGGATTCATGAAGGGAAAGATGTAACTCTGTGAGATAAATTAACAGAACACAGAGCAGTTTCTCAGAAAGCTTCTTTCCAGTTTTGAACGGAAGATATTTCCTTTTTCACCATAGCCCACTATGGGCTTCCAAATATCCCTTTGCCAATTCCACAAGAACAGCCTTAGCGAACGGCTTCTTGAAGGGAAAGATATAACTCTCTGAGTTGAATTAACAGAACACAGAGCAGTTTCTCAGAAAGCTTCTTTCCAGTTTTGAACGGAAGATATTTCCTTTTTCACCATAGCCCTCTATGGGCTTCCAAATATCCCTTTGCCAATTCCACAAGAACAGCCTTAGCGAAAGGCTTCTTGAAGGGAAAGATGTAACTCTGTGAGATGAATTAACAGAACACAGAGCAGTTTCTCAGAAAGCTTCTTTCCAGTTTTGAACGGAAGATATTTCCTTTTTCACCATAGCCCTCTATGGGTTTCCAAGTATCCCCTTGCCAATTCCACAGAAACAGCTTTAGCGATAGGTTTCTTGAAAGGAAAGATGTAACACTGTTGGACGAATTAACAGAACACAGAGCCGTTTCTCAGAAAGCTTCTTTCCAGTTTTGAACGGAAGATATTTCCTTTTTCACCATAGCCCTCTTTGGGCTTCCAAATATCCCTTTGCCAATTCCACAAGAACAGCCTTAGCGAAAGGCTTCTTGAAGGGAAAGATGTAACTCTGTGAGATGAATTAACAGACCACAGAGCAGTTTCTCAGAAAGCTTCTTTCCAGTTTTGAACGGAAGGTATTTCCTTTTTCACCATAGCCCTCTATAGGCTTCCAAATATCCCTTTGCCAATACCACAAGAACAGCCTTAGCGAAAGGCTTCTTGAAGGGAAAGATGTAACACTGTGAGATGAATTAACAGAACTCAGAGCAGTTTCTCAGAAAGCTTCTTTCCAGTTTTGAACAGAAGATATTTCCTTTTTCACCATAGCCCTCTATGGGCTACCAAATATCCCCTTGCCAATTCCACAAGAACAGCCTTAGCGAAGGACTTCTTGAAGGGAAAGATTTAACTCTGTGAGATGAATTAACAGAACACAGATCAGTTTCTCAGAAAGCTTCTTTCCAGTTTTGAACGGAAGATATTTCCTTTTTCACCATAGCCCTCTATGGGCTTCCAAATATCCCTTTGCCAATTCCACAAGAACAGCCTTAGCGATAGGTTTCTTGAAAGGAAAGATGTAACACTGTTGGACGAATTAACAGAACACAGAGCAGTTTCTCAGAAAGCTTCTTTCCAGTTTTGAACGGAATATATTTCCTTTTTCACCATAGCCCTCTATGGGCTTCCAAATATCCCTTTGCCAATTACACAAGAACAGCCTTAGCGATAGGTTTCTTGAAAGGAAAGATGTAACACTGTTGGACGAATTAACAGAACACAGAGCAGTTTCTCAGAAAGCTTCTTTCCAGTTTTGAACGGAAGATATTTCCTTTTTCACCATAGCCCTCTTTGGGCTTCCAAATATCCCTTTGCCAATTCCACAAGAACAGCCTTAGCGAAAGGCTTCTTGAAGGGAAAGATGTAACTCTGTGAGATGAATTAACAGACCACAGAGCAGTTTCTCCGAAAGCTTCTTTCCAGTTTTGAACGGAAGGTATTTCCTTTTTCACCATAGCCCTCTATGGGCTTCCAAATATCCCTTTGCCAATTCCACAAGAACAGCCTTAGCGAAAGGCTTCTTGAAGGGAAAGATGTAACTCTGTGAGATGAATTAACAGAACACAGAGCAGTTTCTCAGAAAGCTTCTTTCCAGGTTTGAACGGAAGTTATTTCCTTTTTCAACATAGCCCTCTATGGGCTTCCAAATATCCCTTTGCCAATTCCACAAGAACAGCCTTAGCGAAAGGCTTCTTGAAGGGAAAGATGTAACTCTGTGAGATGAATTAACAGAACACAGAGCAGTTTCTCAGAAAGCTTCTTTCCAGTTTTGAACGGAAGATATTTCCTTTTTCACCATAGCCCTCTATGGGCTTCCAAATATCCCCTTGCCAATTCCACAAGAACAGCCTTAGCGAAGGACTTCTTGAAGGGAAAGATGTAACTCTGTGAGATGAATTAACAGAACACAGATCAGTTTCTCAGAAAGCTTCTTTCCAGTTTTGAACGGAAGATATTTCCTTTTTCACCATAGCCCTCTATGGGCTTCCAAATATCCCTTTGCCAATTCCACAAGAACAGCCTTAGCGAAAGGCTTCTTGAAGGGAAAGATGTAACTCTGTGAGATGAATTAACAGAACACAGAGCAGTTTCTCAGAAAGCTTCTTTCCAGTTTTGAACGGAAGATATTTCCTTTTTCACCATAGCCCTCTATGGGCTTCCAAATATCCCCTTGACAATTCCACAAGAACAGCCTTAGCGAAAGGCTTCTTGAAGGGAAAGACGTAACTCTGTGAGATGAATTAACACAACACAGAGCAGTTTCTCAGAAAGCTTCTTTCCAGTTTTGAACGGAAGATATTTCCTTTTTCACCATAGCCCTCTATGGGCTTCCAAGTATCCCCTTACCATTTCCACAGAAACAGCTTTAGCGAAAGGTTTCTTGAAAGGAAAGATGTAACACTGTGAGTCGAATTAACAGAACACAGAGCAGTTTCTCAGAAAGCTTCTTTCCAGTTTTGAACGGAAGATATTTCCTTTATCACCATAGCCCTCTATGGGCTTCCAAATATCCCTTTTCCAATTCCACAAGAACAACCTTAGTGAAAGGCTTCTTGAAGGGAAAGATGTAACTCTGTGAGATGAATTAACAGAACACAAGCAGTTTCTCAGAAAGCTTCTTTCCTGTTTTGAACGGAAGATATTTCCTTTTTCACCATAGCCCTCTATGGGCATCCAAATATCCCTTTGCGAATTCCACAAGAACAGCCTTAGCGAAAGGTTTCTTGAAGGGAAAGATGTAACTCTGTGAGATGAATTAACAGAACACAGATCAGTTTCTCAGAAAGCTTCTTTCCTGTTTTGAACGGAAGATATTTCCTTTTTCACCATAGCCCTCTATGGGCTTCCAAATATCCCCTTGCCAATTCCACAAGAACAGCCTTAGCGAAAGGCTTCTTGAAGGGAAGGATGAAACTCTGTGAGATGAATTAACAGAACACATAGCAGTTTCTCAGAAAGCTTCTTTCCAGTGTTGAACGGAAGATATTTCCTTTTTCACCATAGCCCTCTATGGGCTTCCAAATATCCCTTTGCGAATTCCACAAGAACAGCCTTAGCGAAAGGCTTCATGAAGGGAAAGATGTAACTCTGTGAGATGAATTAACAGAACACAGAGCAGTTTCTCAGAAAGCTTCTTTCCAGGTTTGAACGGAAGTTATTTCCTTTTTCACCATAGCCCTCTATGGGCTTCCAAATATCCCTTTGCCAATTCCACAAGAACAGCCTTAGCGAAAGACTTCTTGAAGGGAAAGATGTAACACTGTGAGACGAATTAACAGAACACAGAGCAGTTTCTCAGAAAGCTTCTTTCCAGTTTTGAACGGAAGATATTTCCTTTTTCACCATAGCCCTCTATGGGCTTCCAAATATCCCCTTGCCAATTCCACAAGAACAGCCTTAGCGAAAGGCTTCTTGAAGGGAAAGATGTAACTCTGTGAGATGAATTAACAGAACACAGAGCAGTTTCTCAGAAAGCTTCTTTCCAGTTTTGAACGGAAGATATTTCCTTTTTCACCATAGCCCTCTATGGGCTTCCAAGTATCCCCTTACCAATTCCACAGAAACAGCTTTAGCGAAAGGTTTCTTGAAAGGAAAGATGTAACTCTGTGAGATGAATTAACAGAACACAGAGCAGTTTCTCAGAAAGCTTCTTTCCAGTTTTGAACGGAAGATATTTCCTTTTTCACCATAGCCCTCTATGGGCTTCCAAATATCCCTTTGCCAATTCCACAAGAACAGCCTTACCGAAAGACTTCATGAAGGGAAAGATGTAACTCTGTGAGATGAATTAACAGAACACAGAGCAGTTTCTCAGAAAACTTCTTTCCAGTTTTGAACGGAAGATATTTCCTTTTTCACCATAGCTCTCTATGGGCTTCCAAATATCACTTTGCGAATTCCACAAGAACAGCCTTAGCGAAAGGTTTCTTGAAGGGAAGGATGTAACTCTGTGAGATGAATTAACAGAACACAGAGCAGTTTCCCGGAAAGCTTCTTTCCAGTTTTGAACGGAAGATATTTCCTTTTTCACCATAGCCCTCTATGGGCTTCCAAATATCCCTTTGCCAATTCCACAAGAACAGCCTTAGCGAAAGACTTCCTGAAGGGAAAGATGTAACTCTGTGAGATGAATTAACAGAACACAGAGCAGTTTCTCAGAAAGCTTCTTTCCAGTTTTGAACGGAAGATATTTCCTTTTTCACCATAGCCCTCTATGGGCTTCCAAATATCCCTTTGCGAATTCCACAAGAACAGCCTTAGCGAAAGGCTTCATGAAGGGAAAGATGTAACTCTGTGAGATGAATTAACAGAACACAGAGCAGTTTCTCAGAAAGCTTCTTTCCAGGTTTGAACGGAAGTTATTTCCTTTTTCACCATAGCCCTCTATGGGCTTCCAAATATCCCTTTGCCAATTCCACAAGAACAGCCTTAGCGAAAGGCTTCTTGAAGGGAAAGATGTAACTCTGTGAGATGAATTAACAGAACACAGAGCAGTTTCTCAGAAAGCTTCTTTCCAGTTTTGAACGGAAGATATTCCCTTTTTCACCATAGCCCTCTATGGGCTTCCAAATATCCCTTTGCCAATTCCACAAGAACAGCCTTAGCGAAAGGCTTCTTGAAGGGAAAGATGTAACTCTGTGAGATGAATTAACAGAACACAGAGCAGTTTCTCAGAAAGCCTCTTTCCAGTGTTGAACGGAAGATATTTCCTTTTTCACCATATCCCTCTATGGGCTTCCAAATATCTCTTTGCCAATTCCACAAGAACAGCCTTAGCGAAAGGCTTCTTGAAGGGAAAGATATAACTCTGTGAGATGAATTAACAGAACACAGAGCAGTTTCTCAGAACGCTTCTTTCCAGTTTTGAACGGAAGATATTTCCTTTTTCACCATAGCCCTCTATGGCTTCCAAATATCCCTTTGCCAATTCCACAAGAACAGCCTTAGCCAAAGGCTTCTTGAAGGGAAAGATGTAACTCTGTGAGATGAATTAACAGAACACAGAGCAGTTTCTCAGAAAGCTTCTTTCCAGTTTTGAACGGAAGATATTTCCTTTTTCACCATAGCTCTCTATGGGCTTCCAAATATCCCTTTGCGAATTCCACAAGAACAGCCTTAGCGAAAGGTTTCTTGAAGGGAAGGATGTAACTCTGTGAGATGAATTAACAGAACACAGAGCAGTTTCCCGGAAAGCTTCTTTCCAGTTTTGAACGGAAGATATTTCCTTTTTCACCATAGCCCTCTATGGGCTTCCAAATATCCCTTTGCCAATTCCACAAGAACAGCCTTTGCGAAAGACTTCTTGAAGGGAAAGATGTAACTCTGTGAGATGAATTAACAGAACACAGAGCAGTTTCTCAGAAAGCTTCTTTCCAGTTTTGAACGGAAGGTATTTCCTTTTTCACCATAGCCCTCTAAGGGCTTCCAAATATCCCTTTGCGAATTCCACAAGAACAGCCTTAGCGAAAGGCTTCATGAAGGGAAAGATGTAACTCTGTGAGATGAATTAACAGAACACAGAGCAGTTTCTCAGAAACCTTCTTTCCAGGTTTGAACGGAAGTTATTTCCTTTTTCTCCATAGCCCTCTATGGGCTTCCAAATATCCCTTTGCGAATTCCACAAGAACAGCCTTAGCGAAAGGTTTCTTGAAGGGAAAGATGTAATTCTGTGGGATGAATTAACAGAACACAGAGCAGTTTCTCAGAAAGCTTCTTTCCAGTTTTGAACGGAAGATATTTCCTTTTTCACCGTAGCCCTCTATGGGCTTCCAAATATCCCCTTGCCAATTCCACAAGAACAGCCTTAGCGAAGGAGTTCTTGAAGGGAAAGATGTAACTCTGTGAGATGAATTAACAGAACACAGAGCAGTTTCTCAGAAAGCTTCTTTCCAGTTTTGAACGGAAGATATTTTCTTTTTCGCCATAGCCCTCTATGGGCTTCCAAATATCCCTTTGCCAATTCCACAAGAACAGCCTTAGCGAAAGGCTTCTTGAAGGGAAAGATGTAACTCTGTGAGATGAATTAACAGAACACAGAGCAGTTTCTCAGAAAGCTTCTTTCCAGTTTTGAACGGAAGATATTTCCTTTTTCACCATAGCCCTCTATGGGCTTCCAAATATCCCTTTGCGAATTCCACAAGAACAGCCTTAGCGAAAGGCTTCTTGAAGGGAAAGATGTAACTCTGTGAGATGAATTAACAGAACACAGAGCAGTTTCTCAGAAAGCTTCTTTCCAGTTTTGAACGGAAGATATTTCCTTTTTCACCATAGCCCTCTATGGGCTTCCAAATATCCCTTTGCGAATTCCACAAGAACAGCCTTAGCGAAAGGTTTCTTGAAGGGAAAGATGTAACTCTGTGAGATGAATTAACAGAACACAGAGCAGTTTCTCAGAAAGATTCTTTCCAGTTTTGAACAGAAGATATTTCCTTTTTCACCATAGCCCTCTATGGGCTTCGAAATATCCCCTTGCCAATTCCACAAGAACAGCCTTAGCGAAAGACTTCTTGAAGGGAAAGATGTAACTCCGTGAGATGAATTAACAGAACACAGAGCAGTTTCTCAGAAAGCTTCTTTCCAGTTTTGAACGGAAGATATTTCCTTTTTCACCATAGCCCTCTATGGGCTTCCAAATATCCCTTTGCCAATACCACAAGAACAGCCTTAGCGAAAGGTTCTTGAAGGGAAAGATGTAACTCTGTGAGATGAATTAACAGAACACAGAGCAGTTTCTCAGAAAGCTTCTTTCCAGTTTTGAACAGAAGATATTTCCTTTTTCACCATAGCCCTCTATGGGCTTCCAAATATCCCTTTGCGAATTCCACAAGAACAGCCTTAGCGAAAGGATTCATGAATGGAAAGATGTAACTCTGTGAGATGAATTAACAGAACACAGAGCAGTTTCTCAGAAAGCTTCTTTCCAGTTTTGAACGGAAGATATTTCCTTTTTCACCATAGCCCTCTATGGGCTTCCAAATATCCCTTTGCCAATTCCACAAGAACAGCCTTAGCGAACGGCTTCCTGAAGGGAAAGATATAACTCTCTGAGTTGAATTAACAGAACACAGAGCAGTTTCTCAGAAAGCTTCTTTCCAGTTTTGAACGGAAGATATTTCCTTTTTCACCATAGCCCTCTATGGGCTTCCAAATATCCCTTTGCCAATTCCACAAGAACAGCCTTAGCGAAAGGCTTCTTGAAGGGAAAGATGTAACTCTGTGAGATGAATTAACAGAACACAGAGCAGTTTCTCAGAAAGCTTCTTTCCAGTTTTGAACGGAAGATATTTCCTTTTTCACCATAGCCCTCTATGGGTTTCCAAGTATCCCCTTGCCAATTCCACAGAAACAGCTTTAGCGATAGGTTTATTGAAAGGAAAGATGTAACACTGTTGGACGAATTAACAGAACACAGAGCAGTTTCTCAGAAAGCTTCTTTCCAGTTTTGAACGGAAGATATTTCCTTTTTCACCATAGCCCTCTTTGGGCTTCCAAATATCCCTTTGCCAATTACACAAGAACAGCCTTAGCGAAAGGCTTCTTGAAGGGAAAGATGTAACTCTGTGAGATGAATTAACAGAACACAGAGCACTTTCTCAGAAAGCTTCTTTCCAGTTTTGAACGGAAGATATTTCCTTTTTCACCATAGCCCTCTATGGGCTTCCAAATATCCCTTTGCCAATTCCACAAGAACAGCCTTAGCGAAAGACTTCATGAAGGGAAAGATGTAACTCTGTGAGATGAATTAACAGAACACAGAGCAGTTTCTCAGAAAGCTTCTTTCCAATTTTGAACGGAAGATATTTCCTTTTTCACCATAGCCCTCTATGGGCTTCCAAATATCCCTTTGCCAATTCCACAAGAACAGCCTTAGCGTATGGCTTCTTGAAGGGAAAGATGTAACTCTGTGAGATGAATTAACAGAACACAGAGCAGTTTCTCAGAAAGCTTCTTTCCAGTTTTGAACGGAAGATATTTCCTTTTTCACCATAGCCCTTTATGGGCTTCCAAATATCCCTTTTCCAATTCCACAACAACAGCCTTAGCGAAAGGCTTCTTGAAGGGAAAGATGTAACTCTGTGAGATGAATTAACAGAACACAGAGCAGTTTCTCAGAACGCTTCTTTCCAGTTTTGAACGGAAGATATTTCCTTTTTCACCATAGCTCTCTATGGGCTTCCAAATATCCCTTTGCGAATTCCACAAGAACAGCCTTAGCGAAAGGTTTCTTGAAGGGAAGGATGTAACTCTGTGAGATGAATTAACAGAACACAGAGCAGTTTCCCGGAAAGCTTCTTTCCAGTTTTGAACGGAAGATATTTCCTTTTTCACCATAGCCCTCTATGGGCTTCCAAATATCCCTTTGCCAATTCCACAAAAACAGCCTTAGCGAAAGACTTCTTGAAGGGAAAGATGTAACTCTGTGAGATGAATTAACAGAACACAGAGCAGTTTCTCAGAAAGCTTCTTTCCAGTATTGAACGGAAGATATTTCCTTTTTCACCATAGCCCTCTATGGGCTTCCAAATATCCCTTTGCCAATTCCACAAGAACAGCCTTAGCGAAAGGTTTCTTGAAGGGAAAGATGTAACTCTGTGAGATGAATTAACAGAACACAGAGCAGTTTCTCAGAAAGCTTCTTTCCAGTTTTGAACGGAAGATATTTCCTTTTTCACCATAGCCCTCTATGGGCTTCCAAATATCCCTTTGCCAATTCCACAAGAACAGCCTTAGCCAAAGGCTTCTTGAAGGGAAAGATGTAACTCTGTGAGATGAATTAACAGAACACAGAGCAGTTTTTCAGAAAGCTTCTTTCCAGTTTTGAACGGAAGGTATTTCCTTTTTCACCATAGCTCTGTATGGGCTTCCAAATATCCCTTTGCGAATTCCACAAGAACAGCCTTAGCGAAAGGTTTCTTGAAGGGGAGGATGTAACTCTGTGAGATGAATTAACAGAACACAGAGCAGTTTCCCGGAAAGCTTCTTTCCAGTTTTGAACGGAAGATATTTCCTTTTTCACCATAGCCCCCTATGGGCTTCCAAATATCCCTTTGCCAATTCCACAAGAACAGCCTTAGCGAAAGACTTCTTGAAGGGAAAGATGTAACTCTGTGAGATGAATTAACAGAACACAGAGCCGTTTCTCAGAAAGCTTCTTTCCAGTTTTGAACGGAAGGTATTTCCTTTTTCACCATAGCCCTCTAAGGGCTTCCAAATATCCCTTTGCGAATTCCACAAGAACAGCCTTAGCGAAAGGCTTCTTGAAGGGAAAGATATAACTCGGTGAGATGAATTAACAGAACACAGAGCAGTTTCTCAGAACGCTTCTTTCCTGTTTTGAACGGAAGATATTTCCTTTTTCACCATAGCCCTCTATGGCTTCCAAATATCCCTTTGCCAATTCCACAAGAACAGCCTTAGCCAAAGGCTTCTTGAAGGGAAAGATATAACTCTGTGAGATGAATTAACAGAACACAGAGCAGTTTCTCAGAAAGCTTCTTTCCAGTTTTGAACGGAAGATATTTCCTTTTTCACCATAGCCCTCTATGGGCTTCCATATATCCCTTTGCCATTTCCACAAGAACAGACTTAGCGAAAGACTTCATGAAGGGAAAGATGTAACTCTGTGAGTTGAATTAACAGAACACAGAGCAGTTTCTCAGAAAGCTTCTTTCCAGTTTTGAACGGAAGATATTTCCTTTTTCACCATAGCCCTCTATGGGCTTCCAAATATCCCTTTGCCAATTCCACAAGAACAGCCTTACCGAAAGACTTCATGAAGGGAAAGATGTAACTCTGTGAGATGAATTAACAGAACACAGAGCAGTTTCTCAGAAAGCTTCTTTCCAGTTTTGAACGGAAGATATTTCCTTTTTCACCATAGCTCTCTATGGGCTTCCAAATATCACTTTGCGAATTCCACAAGAACAGCCTTAGCGAAAGGTTTCTTGAAGGGAAGGATGTAACTCTGTGAGATGAATTAACAGAACACAGAGCAGTTTCCCGGAAAGCTTCTTTCCAGTTTTGAACGGAAGATATTTCCTTTTTCACCATAGCCCTCTATGGGCTTCCAAATATCCCTTTGCCAATTCCACAAGAACAGCCTTAGCGAAAGACTTCTTGAAGGGAAAGATGTAACTCTGTGAGATGAATTAACAGAACACAGAGCAGTTTCTCAGAAAGCTTCTTTCCAGTTTTGAACGGAAGATATTTCCTTTTTCACCATAGCCCTCTATGGGCTTCCAAATATCCCTTTGCCAATTCCACAAGAACAGCCTTAGCGAAAGGCTTCTTGAAGGGAAAGATGTAACTCTGTGAGATGAATTAACAGAACACAGAGCAGTTTCTCAGAAAGCTTCTTTCCAGTTTTGAACGGAAGATATTTCCTTTTTCACCATAGCTCTCTATGGGCTTCCAAATATCCCTTTGCGAATTCCACAAGAACAGCCTTAGCGAAAGGTTTCTTGAAGGGAAGGATGTAACTCTGTGAGATGAATTAACAGAACACAGAGCAGTTTCCCGGAAAGCTTCTTTCCAGTTTTGAACGGAAGATATTTCCTTTTTCACCATAGCCCTCTATGGGCTTCCAAATATCCCTTTGCCAATTCCACAAGAACAGCCTTAGCGAAAGACTTCATGAAGGGAAAGATGTAACTCTGTGAGATGAATTAACAGAACACAGAGCAGTTTCTCAGAAAGCTTCTTTCCAATTTTGAACGGAAGATATTTCCTTTTTCACCATAGCCCTCTATGGGCTTCCAAATATCCCTTTGCCAATTCCACAAGAACAGCCTTAGCGTATGGCTTCTTGAAGGGAAAGATGTAACTCTGTGAGATGAATTAACAGAACACAGAGCAGTTTCTCAGAAAGCTTCTTTCCAGTTTTGAACGGAAGATATTTCCTTTTTCACCATAGCCCTCTATGGGCTTCCAAATATCCCCTTGCCAATTCCACAAGAACAGCCTTATCGAAAGGCTTCTTGAAGGGAAAGATGTAACTCTGTGAGATGAATTAACAGAACACAGAGCAGTTTCTCAGAAAGCTTCTTTCCAGTTTTGAACGGAAGATATTTCCTTTTTCACCATAGCCCTCTATGGGCTTCCAAATATCCCTTTGCCAATTCCACAAGAACAGCCTTAGCGAAAGGCTTCTTGAAGGGAAAGATGTAACTCTGTGAGATGAATTAACAGAACACAGAGCAGTTTCTCAGAAAGCTTCTTTCCAGTTTTGAACGGAAGATATTTCCTTTTTCACCATAGCCCTCTATGGGCTTCCAAGTATCCCCTTACCAATTCCACAGAAACAGCTTAAGCGAAAGGTTTCTTGAAAGGAAAGATGTAACACTGTGAGACGAATTAACAGAACACAGAGCAGTTTCTCAGAAAGCTTCTTTCCAGTTTTGAACGGAAGATATTTCCTTTTTCACCATAGCCCTTTATGGGCTTCCAAATATCCCTTTTCCAATTCCACAACAACAGCCTTAGCGAAAGGCTTCTTGAAGGGAAAGATGTAACTCTGTGAGATGAATTAACAGAACACAGAGCAGTTTCTCAGAACGCTTCTTTCCAGTTTTGAACGGAAGATATTTCCTTTTTCACCATAGCTCTCTATGGGCTTCCAAATATCCCTTTGCGAATTCCACAAGAACAGCCTTAGCGAAAGGTTTCTTGAAGGGAAGGATGTAACTCTGTGAGATGAATTAACAGAACACAGAGCAGTTTCCCGGAAAGCTTCTTTCCAGTTTTGAACGGAAGATATTTCCTTTTTCACCATAGCCCTCTATGGGCTTCCAAATATCCCTTTGCCAATTCCACAAGAACAGCCTTAGCGAAAGACTTCTTGAAGGGAAAGATGTAACTCTGTGAGATGAATTAACAGAACACAGAGCAGTTTCTCAGAAAGCTTCTTTCCAGTTTTGAACGGAAGATATTTCCTTTTTCACCATAGCCCTCTATGGGCTTCCAAATATCCCTTTGCCAATTCCACAAGAACAGCCTTAGCGAAAGGTTTCTTGAAGGGAAAGATGTAACTCTGTGAGATGAATTAACAGAACACAGAGCAGTTTCTCAGAAAGCTTCTTTCCAGTTTTGAACGGAAGATATTTCCTTTTTCACCATAGCCCTCTATGGGCTTCCAAATATCCCTTTGCCAATTCCACAAGAACAGCCTTAGCCAAAGGCTTCTTGAAGGGAAAGATGTAACTCTGTGAGATGAATTAACAGAACACAGAGCAGTTTTTCAGAAAGCTTCTTTTAAGTTTTGAACGGAAGGTATTTCCTTTTTCACCATAGCTCTGTATGGGCTTCCAAATATCCCTTTGCGAATTCCACAAGAACAGCCTTAGCGAAAGGTTTCTTGAAGGGGAGGATGTAACTCTGTGAGATGAATTAACAGAACACAGAGCAGTTTCCCGGAAAGCTTCTTTCCAGTTTTGAACGGAAGATATTTCCTTTTTCACCATAGCCCCCTATGGGCTTCCAAATATCCCTTTGCCAATTCCACAAGAACAGCCTTAGCGAAAGACTTCTTGAAGGGAAAGATGTAACTCTGTGAGATGAATTAACAGAACACAGAGCAGTTTCTCAGAAAGCTTCTTTCCAGTTTTGAACGGAAGGTATTTCCTTTTTCACCATAGCCCTCTAAGGGCTTCCAACTATCCCTTTGCGAATTCCACAAGAACAGCCTTAGCGAAAGGCTTCTTGAAGGGAAAGATATAACTCGGTGAGATGAATTAACAGAACACAGAGCAGTTTCTCAGAACGCTTCTTTCCAGTTTTGAACGGAAGATATTTCCTTTTTCACCATAGCCCTCTATGGCTTCCAAATATCCCTTTGCCAATTCCACAAGAACAGCCTTAGCCAAAGGCTTCTTGAAGGGAAAGATATAACTCTGTGAGATGAATTAACAGAACACAGAGCAGTTTCTCAGAAAGCTTCTTTCCAGTTTTGAACGGAAGATATTTCCTTTTTCACCATAGCCCTCTATGGGCTTCCATATATCCCTTTGCCATTTCCACAAGAACAGACTTAGCGAAAGACTTCATGAAGGGAAAGATGTAACTCTGTGAGATGAATTAACAGAACACAGAGCAGTTTCTCAGAAAGCTTCTTTCCAGTTTTGAACGGAAGATATTTCCTTTTTCACCATAGCCCTCTATGGGCTTCCAAATATCCCTTTGCCAATTCCACAAGAACAGCCTTACCGAAAGACTTCATGAAGGGAAAGATGTAACTCTGTGAGATGAATTAACAGAACACAGAGCAGTTTCTCAGAAAGCTTCTTTCCAGTTTTGAACGGAAGATATTTCCTTTTTCACCATAGCTCTCTATGGGCTTCCAAATATCCCTTTGCGAATTCCACAAGAACAGCCTTAGCGAAAGGTTTCTTGAAGGGAAGGATGTAACTCTGTGAGATGAATTAACAGAACACAGAGCAGTTTCCCGGAAAGCTTCTTTCCAGTTTTGAACGGAAGATATTTCCTTTTTCACCATAGCCCTCTATGGGCTTCCAAATATCCCTTTGCCAATTCCACAAGAACAGCCTTAGCGAAAGACTTCTTGAAGGGAAAGATGTAACTCTGTGAGATGAATTAACAGAACACAGAGCAGTTTCTCAGAAAGCTTCTTTCCAGTTTTGAACGGAAGATATTTTCTTTTTCGCCATAGCCCTCTATGGGCTTCCAAATATCCCTTTGCCAATTCCACAAGAACAGCCTTAGCGAAAGGCTTCTTGAAGGGAAAGATGTAACTCTGTGAGATGAATTAACAGAACACAGAGCAGTTTCTCAGAAAGCTTCTTTCCAGTTTTGAACGGAAGATATTTCCTTTTTCACCATAGCCCTCTATGGGCTTCCAAATATCCCTTTGCGAATTCCACAAGAACAGCCTTAGCGAAAGTCTTCTTGAAGGGAAAGATGTAACTCTGTGAGATGAATTAACAGAACACAGAGCAGTTTCTCAGAAAGATTCTTTCCAGTTTTGAACAGAAGATATTTCCTTTTTCACCATAGCCCTCTATGGGCTTCGAAATATCCCCTTGCCAATTCCACAAGAACAGCCTTAGCGAAAGACTTCTTCAAGGGAAAGATGTAACTCCGTGAGATGAATTAACAGAACACAGAGCAGTTTCTCAGAAAGCTTCTTTCCAGTTTTGAACGGAAGATATTTCCTTTTTCACCATAGCCCTCTATGGGCTTCCAAATATCCCTTTGCCAATACCACAAGAACAGCCTTAGCGAAAGGTTCTTGAAGGGAAAGATGTAACTCTGTGAGATGAATTAACAGAACACAGAGCAGTTTCTCAGAAAGCTTCTTTCCAGTTTTGAACAGAAGATATTTCCTTTTTCACCATAGCCCTCTATGGGCTTCCAAATATCCCTTTGCGAATTCCACAAGAACAGCCTTAGCGAAAGGATTCATGAATGGAAAGATGTAACTCTGTGAGATGAATTAACAGAACACAGAGCAGTTTCTCAGAAAGCTTCTTTCCAGTTTTGAACGGAAGATATTTCCTTTTTCACCATAGCCCTCTATGGGCTTCCAAATATCCCTTTGCCAATTCCAGAAGAACAGCCTTAGCGAAAGGCTTCTTGAAGGGAAAGATATAACTCTGTGAGATGAATTAACAGAACACAGAGCAGTTTCTCAGAAAGCTTCTTTCCAGTTTTGAACGGAAGATATTTCCTTTTTCACCATAGCCCTCTATGGGCTTCCATATATCCCTTTGCCATTTCCACAAGAACAGACTTAGCGAAAGACTTCATGAAGGGAAAGATGTAACTCTGTGAGATGAATTAACAGAACACAGAGCAGTTTCTCAGAAAGCTTCTTTCCAGTTTTGAACGGAAGATATTTCCTTTTTCACCATAGCCCTCTATGGGCTTCCAAATATCCCTTTGCCAATTCCACAAGAACAGCCTTACCGAAAGACTTCATGAAGGGAAAGATGTAACTCTGTGAGATGAATTAACAGAACACAGAGCAGTTTCTCAGAAAGCTTCTTTCCAGTTTTGAACGGAAGATATTTCCTTTTTCACCATAGCTCTCTATGGGCTTCCAAATATCCCTTTGCGAATTCCACAAGAACAGCCTTAGCGAAAGGTTTCTTGAAGGGAAGGATGTAACTCTGTGAGATGAATTAACAGAACACAGAGCAGTTTCCCGGAAAGCTTCTTTCCAGTTTTGAACGGAAGATATTTCCTTTTTCACCATAGCCCTCTATGGGCTTCCAAATATCCCTTTGCCAATTCCACAAGAACAGCCTTAGCGAAAGACTTCTTGAAGGGAAAGATGTAACTCTGTGAGATGAATTAACAGAACACAGAGCAGTTTCTCAGAAAGCTTCTTTCCAGTTTTGAACGGAAGATATTTTCTTTTTCGCCATAGCCCTCTATGGGCTTCCAAATATCCCTTTGCCAATTCCACAAGAACAGCCTTAGCGAAAGGCTTCTTGAAGGGAAAGATGTAACTCTGTGAGATGAATTAACAGAACACAGAGCAGTTTCTCAGAAAGCTTCTTTCCAGTTTTGAAAGGAAGATATTTCCTTTTTCACCATAGCCCTCTATGGGCTTCCAAATATCCCTTTGCGAATTCCACAAGAACAGCCTTAGCGAAAGGCTTCTTGAAGGGAAAGATGTAACTCTGTGAGATGAATTAACAGAACACAGAGCAGTTTCTCAGAAAGATTCTTTCCAGTTTTGAACAGAAGATATTTCCTTTTTCACCATAGCCCTCTATGGGCTTCGAAATATCCCCTTGCCAATTCCACAAGAACAGCCTTAGCAAAAGACTTCTTCAAGGGAAAGATGTAACTCCGTGAGATGAATTAACAGAACACAGAGCAGTTTCTCAGAAAGCTTCTTTCCAGTTTTGAACGGAAGATATTTCCTTTTTCACCATAGCCCTCTATGGGCTTCCAAATATCCCTTTGCCAATACCACAAGAACAGCCTTAGCGAAAGGTTCTTGAAGGGAAAGATGTAACTCTGTGAGATGAATTAACAGAACACAGAGCAGTTTCTCAGAAAGCTTCTTTCCAGTTTTGAACAGAAGATATTTCCTTTTTCACCATAGCCCTCTATGGGCTTCCAAATATCCCTTTGCGAATTCCACAAGAACAGCCTTAGCGAAAGGATTCATGAATGGAAAGATGTAACTCTGTGAGATGAATTAACAGAACACAGAGCAGTTTCTCAGAAAGCTTCTTTCCAGTTTTGAACGGAAGATATTTCCTTTTTCACCATAGCCCTCTATGGGCTTCCAAATATCCCTTTGCCAATTCCACAAGAACAGCCTTAGCGAAAGGCTTCTTGAAGGGAAAGATATAACTCTGTGAGATGAATTAACAGAACACAGAGCAGTTTCTCAGAAAGCTTCTTTCCAGTTTTGAACGGAAGATATTTCCTTTTTCACCATAGCCCTCTATGGGCTTCCATATATCCCTTTGCCATTTCCACAAGAACAGACTTAGCGAAAGACTTCATGAAGGGAAAGATGTAACTCTGTGAGATGAATTAACAGAACACAGAGCAGTTTCTCAGAAAGCTTCTTTCCAGTTTTGAACGGAAGATATTTCCTTTTTCACCATAGCCCTCTATGGGCTTCCAAATATCCCTTTGCCAATTCCACAAGAACAGCCTTACCGAAAGACTTCATGAAGGGAAAGATGTAACTCTGTGAGATGAATTAACAGAACACAGAGCAGTTTCTCAGAAAGCTTCTTTCCAGTTTTGAACGGAAGATATTTCCTTTTTCACCATAGCTCTCTATGGGCTTCCAAATATCCCTTTGCGAATTCCACAAGAACAGCCTTAGCGAAAGGTTTCTTGAAGGGAAGGATGTAACTCTGTGAGATGAATTAACAGAACACAGAGCAGTTTCCCGGAAAGCTTCTTTCCAGTTTTGAACGGAAGATATTTCCTTTTTCACCATAGCCCTCTATGGGCTTCCAAATATCCCTTTGCCAATTCCACAAGAACAGCCTTAGCGAAAGACTTCTTGAAGGGAAAGATGTAACTCTGTGAGATGAATTAACAGAACACAGAGCAGTTTCTCAGAAAGCTTCTTTCCAGTTTTGAACGGAAGATATTTTCTTTTTCGCCATAGCCCTCTATGGGCTTCCAAATATCCCTTTGCCAATTCCACAAGAACAGCCTTAGCGAAAGGCTTCTTGAAGGGAAAGATGTAACTCTGTGAGATGAATTAACAGAACACAGAGCAGTTTCTCAGAAAGCTTCTTTCCAGTTTTGAACGGAAGATATTTCCTTTTTCACCATAGCCCTCTATGGGCTTCCAAATATCCCTTTGCGAATTCCACAAGAACAGCCTTAGCGAAAGGCTTCTTGAAGGGAAAGATGTAACTCTGTGAGATGAATTAACAGAACACAGAGCAGTTTCTCAGAAAGATTCTTTCCAGTTTTGAACAGAAGATATTTCCTTTTTCACCATAGCCCTCTATGGGCTTCGAAATATCCCCTTGCCAATTCCACAAGAACAGCCTTAGCGAAAGACTTCTTCAAGGGAAAGATGTAACTCCGTGAGATGAATTAACAGAACACAGAGCAGTTTCTCAGAAAGCTTCTTTCCAGTTTTGAACGGAAGATATTTCCTTTTTCACCATAGCCCTCTATGGGCTTCCAAATATCCCTTTGCCAATTCCACAAGAACAGCCTTAGCGAAAGGCTTCTTGAAGGGAAAGATGTAACTCTGTGAGATGAATTAACAGAACACAGAGCAGTTTCTCAGAAAGCTTCTTTCCAGTTTTGAACGGAAGATATTTCCTTTTTCACCATAGCTGTCTATGGGTTTCCAAGTATCCCCTTGCCAATTCCACAGAAACAGCTTTAGCGATAGGTTTATTGAAAGGAAAGATGTAACACTGTTGGACGAATTAACAGAACACAGAGCAGTTTCTCAGAAAGCTTCTTTCCAGTTTTGAACGGAAGATATTTCCTTTTTTAACTTAGCCCTCTTTGGGCTTCCAAATATCCCTTTGCCAATTACACAAGAACAGCCTTAGCGAAAGGCTTCTTGAAGGGAAAGATGTAACTCTGTGAGATGAATTAACAGAACACAGAGCAGTTTCTCAGAAAGCTTCTTTCCAGTTTTGAACGGAAGATATTTCCTTTTTCACCATAGCCCTCTATGGGCTTCCAAATATCCCTTTGCCAATTCCACAAGAACAGCCTTAGCGAAAGACTTCATGAAGGGAAAGATGTAACTCTGTGAGATGAATTAACAGAACACAGAGCAGTTTCTCAGAAAGCTTCTTTCCAATTTTGAACGGAAGATATTTCCTTTTTCACCATAGCCCTCTATGGGCTTCCAAATATCCCTTTGCCAATTCCACAAGAACAGCCTTAGCGTATGGCTTCTTGAAGGGAAAGATGTAACTCTGTGAGATGAATTAACAGAACACAGAGCAGTTTCTCAGAAAGCTTCTTTCCAGTTTTGAACGGAAGATATTTCCTTTTTCACCATAGCCCTCTATGGGCTTCCAAATATCCCCTTGCCAATTCCACAAGAACAGCCTTATCGAAAGGCTTCTTGAAGGGAAAGATGTAACTCTGTGAGATGAATTAACAGAACACAGAGCAGTTTCTCAGAAAGCTTCTTTCCAGTTTTGAACGGAAGATATTTCCTTTTTCACCATAGCCCTCTATGGGCTTCCAAATATCCCTTTGCCAATTCCACAAGAACAGCCTTAGCGAAAGGCTTCTTGAAGGGAAAGATGTAACTCTGTGAGATGAATTAACAGAACACAGAGCAGTTTCTCAGAAAGCTTCTTTCCAGTTTTGAACGGAAGATATTTCCTTTTTCACCATAGCCCTCTATGGGCTTCCAAATATCCCTTTGCCAATTCCACAAGAACAGCCTTAGCGAAAGGTTTCTTGAAGGGAAAGATGTAACTCTGTGAGATGAATTAACAGAACACAGAGCAGTTTCTCAGAAAGCTTCTTTCCAGTTTTGAACGGAAGATATTTCCTTTTTCACCATAGCCCTCTATGGGCTTCCAAATATCCCTTTGCCAATTCCACAAGAACAGCCTTAGCCAAAGGCTTCTTGAAGGGAAAGATGTAACTCTGTGAGATGAATTAACAGAACACAGAGCAGTTTTTCAGAAAGCTTCTTTCCAGTTTTGAACGGAAGGTATTTCCTTTTTCACCATAGCTCTGTATGGGCTTCCAAATATCCCTTTGCGAATTCCACAAGAACAGCCTTAGCGAAAGGTTTCTTGAAGGGGAGGATGTAACTCTGTGAGATGAATTAACAGAACACAGAGCAGTTTCCCGGAAAGCTTCTTTCCAGTTTTGAACGGAAGATATTTCCTTTTTCACCATAGCCCTCTATGGGCTTCCAAATATCCCTTTGCCAATTCCACAAGAACAGCCTTAGCGAAAGACTTCTTGAAGGGAAAGATGTAACTCTGTGAGATGAATTAACAGAACACAGAGCAGTTTCTCAGAAAGCTTCTTTCCAGTTTTGAACGGAAGGTATTTCCTTTTTCACCATAGCCCTCTAAGGGCTTCCAAATATCCCTTTGCGAATTCCACAAGAACAGCCTTAGCGAAAGGCTTCATGAAGGGAAAGATGTAACTCTGTGAGATGAATTAACAGAACACAGAGCAGTTTCTCAGAAACCTTCTTTCCAGGTTTGAACGGAAGTTATTTCCTTTTTCACCATAGCCCTCTATGGGCTTCCAAATATCCCTTTGCGAATTCCACAAGAACAGCCTTAGCGAAAGGTTTCTTGAAGGGAAAGATGTAATTCTGTGGGATGAATTAACAGAACACAGAGCAGTTTCTCAGAAAGCTTCTTTCCAGTTTTGAACGGAAGATATTTCCTTTTTCACCGTAGCCCTCTATGGGCTTCCAAATATCCCCTTGCCAATTCCACAAGAACAGCCTTAGCGAAGGACTTCATGAAGGGAAAGATGTAACTCTTTGAGATGAATTAACAGAACACAGAGCAGTTTCTCAGAAAGCTTCTTTCCAGTTTTGAACGGAAGATATTTTCTTTTTCGCCATAGCCCTCTATGGGCTTCCAAATATCCCTTTGCCAATTCCACAAGAACAGCCTTAGCGAAAGGCTTCTTGAAGGGAAAGATGTAACTCTGTGAGATGAATTAACAGAACACAGAGCAGTTTCTCAGAAAGCTTCTTTCCAGATTTGAACGGAAGATATTTCCTTTTTCACCATAGCCCTCTATGGGCTTCCAAATATCCCTTTGCCAATTCCACAAGAACAGCCTTAGCGAAAGGCTTCTTGAAGGGAAAGATGTAACTCTGTGAGATGAATTAACAGAACACAGAGCAGTTTCTCAGAAAGCTTCTTTCCAGTTTTGAACGGAAGATATTTCCTTTTTCACCATAGCCCTCTATGGGCTTCCAAATATCCCTTTGCGAATTCCACAAGAACAGCCTTAGCGAAAGTTTTCTTGAAGGGAAAGATGTAACTCTGTGAGATGAATTAACAGAACACAGAGCAGTTTCTCAGAAAGCTTCTTTCCAGTTTTGAACGGAAGGTATTTCCTTTTTCACCATAGCCCTCTATGGGCTTCCAAATATCCCTTTGCCAATTCCACAAGAACAGCCTTAGCGAAAGGCTTCTTGAAGGGAAAGATGTAAATCTGTGATATGAATTAACAGAACACAGAGCAGTTTCTCAGAAAGCTTCTTTCCAGGTTTGAACGGAAGTTATTTCCTTTTTCACCATAGCCCTCTATGGGCTTCCAAATATCCCTTTTCCAATTCCACAAGAACAGCCTTATCGAAAGGCTTCTTGAAGGGAAAGATGTAACTCTGTGAGGTGAATTAACAGAACACAGAGCAGTTTCTCAGAAAGCTTCTTTCCAGTTTTGAACGGAAGATATTTCCTTTTTCACCCTAGCCCTCTATGGGCTTCCAAATATCCCCTTGCCAATTCCACAAGAACAGCCTTAGCGAAGGACTTCTTGAAGGGAAAGATGTAACTCTGTGAGATGAATTAACAGAACACAGATCAGTTTCTCAGAAAGCTTCTTTCCAGTTTTGAACGGAAGATATTTCCTTTTTCACCATAGCCCTCTATGGGCTTCCAAATATCCCTTTGCCAATTCCACAAGAACAGCCTTAGCGAAAGGCTTCTTGAAGGGAAAGATGTAACTCTGTGAGATGAATTAACAGAACACAGAGCAGTTTCTCAGAAAGCTTCTTTCCAGTTTTGAACGGAAGATATTTCCTTTTTCACCATAGCCCTCTATGGGCTTCCAAATATCCCCTTGCCAATTCCACAAGAACAGCCTTAGCGAAAGGCTTCTTGAAGGGAAAGATGTAACTCTGTGAGATGAATTAACAGAACACAGAGCAGTTTCTCAGAAAGCTTCTTTCCAGTTTTGAACGGAAGATATTTCCTTTTTCACCATAGCCCTCTATGGGCTTCCAAGTATCCCCTTACCAATTCCACAGAAACAGCTTTAGCGAAAGGTTTCTTGAAAGGAAAGATGTAACACTGTGAGTCGAATTAACAGAACACAGAGCAGTTTCTCAGAAAGCTTCTTTCCAGTTTTGAACGGAAGATATTTCCTTTTTCACCGTAGCCCTCTATGGGCTTCCAAATATCCCCTTGCCAATTCCACAAGAACAGCCTTAGCGAAGGACTTCTTGAAGGGAAAGATGTAACTCTGTGAGATGAATTAACAGAACACAGAGCAGTTTCTCAGAAAGCTTCTTTCCAGTTTTGAACGCAAGATATTTCCTTTTTCACCATAGCCCTCTATGGGCTTCCAAATATCCCTTTGCCAATTCCACAAGAACAGCCTTAGCGAAAGGCTTCTTGAAGGGAAAGATGTAACTCTGTGAGATGAATTAACAGAACACAGAGCAGTTTCTCAGAAAGCTTCTTTCCAGTTTTGAACGGAAGATATTTCCTTTTTGACCATAGCCCTCTATGGGCTTCCAAGTATCCCCTTACCAATTCCACAGAAACAGCTTTAGCGAAAGGTTTCTTGAAAGGAAAGATGTAACACTGTGAGTCGAATTAACAGAACACAGAGCAGTTTCTCAGAAAGCTTCTTTCCAGTTTTGAACGGAAGATATTTCCTTTTTCACCATAGCCCTCTATGGGCTTCCAAATATCCCTTTTCCAATTCCACAAGAACAACATTAGCGAAAGGCTTCTTGAAGGGAAAGATGTAACTCTGTGAGATGAATTAACAGAACACAGAGCAGTTTCTCAGAAAGCTTCTTTCCAGTTTTGAACGGAAGATATTTCCTTTTTCACCATAGCCCTCTATGGGCTTCCAAATATCCCTTTGCGAATTCCACAAGAACAGCCTTAGCGAAAGGTTTCTTGAAGGGAAAGATGTAACTCTGTGAGATGAATTAACAGAACACAGAGCAGTTTCTCAGAAAGCTTCTTTCCAGTTTTGAACGGAAGATATTTCCTTTTTCACCATAGCTGTCTATGGGT